>NC_092764.1:66763553-67082609 GCF_047496795.1 Chiloscyllium punctatum | reverse complement strand
TGTGAATGGGAGTGGGGATGAAGGTGCTGGTCAGAGAGGAGGATGGGGGAAAATAGCAAAGAGTACAATGGTGAATGAGGGTGGGATGAAGGTGATAGGTCAGAGAGGAGGGTGGAGTGTATAGGTGGAAAAGAAGATAGGCTGGTAGGACAGGTCATGGGGACGGTGCTGAGATGGAAGTTTGGATCTGGGGTAAGGTGGGGGAAGGGGAAATGAGGAAATGGGTGAAGTCCATGTTGATGCACTGGAGTTGAAGTGTTCCGAGGCGGAAGATGAGGTGTTCTTCCTCCAGGCGTCGGGTGGTGACGGAGCGGTGATGAAGCAGGCCCAGGACTTCCATGTCCTCGACAGACTGGGAGGGGGAGTTGAAACGTTGGGCCATAGGGCAGTGTGGTTGATTGGTGCGGGTGTCGCAGAGATGTTCCCTGAAGTACTCTGCTAGGAGGCGTCCAGTCTCCCCAATGTAGAGGAGACTGCATCGCGAGCAACGGATACAAGAAATGACATTGGTGGATGTGCAGGTAAAACTTGGATGGATGCTGAAGGCTCCTTTAGGACCTTCGCTGGAAGTGAGGGAGGAGGTGTGGGCACAGGTTTTGCAATTCCTGCGGTGGCAGAGGAAGGTAGTTGGACGGGAGTGTGGGTTGTTGGAGGGCGTGGACCTGACCAGGTAGTCACAGAGGGAACGTTGTTTGTGCAAGGTGGAAAGAGGTGGGGAGTGAAATAGCTCCCTGGTGGTGGGGTCCGTGTGGAGGTTGCGGAAATGTCAGCTGATTATTTGGTTTATGCGAAGGTTGCTAAAGTGGAAAGTGATCACCAAGGGGTTTCTGTTCTTGTTACGGTTGGAGGGGTGCGGTCTGAGGGCGGAGGTGCGGGATGTGGATGAGATGTTTTGGAGGGCATCTTTAACCACGTGGTAAGGGAAATTTCAGTCTCTAAATAAGGAGGCCATCTGGTGTGTTCTGTGGTGGAACTGGTCCTCCTGGGAGCAGATACAGCCGAGGCGGAGGAATTGGGAATACGGGATGGCATTTTTGCAGGATGTAGGGTGGGAAGACGTGTAATCCAGGTAGCTGTGAGGATCGGTGGGTTCAAAAAAACATTTTGGTGTCAAGTCGGTCGTCATTAATGCAGATGGAGAGGTCCAGGAAGAGGAGGGAGATGTTATACATTGTCCAGGTAAATTTAAGGACAGGGTGGAATGTGTTGGTGAAGTTGATGAATTGCTCAATCTCCTCGCAGGAGCACGAGGTGGCGCCAACGTTATCATCAATGTAGCAGAGGAAGAGGTGGGGAGTGGTGCCGGTGTAATTACGGAAGATGGACTGTTCTACGTAGCCAACAAAGAGACAGGCATAGCTGGGGCCCATGCGGGTGCCCATGGCTACCCCTTTGGTCTGGCAGAAGTGGGAGGATTCGAAGGAGAAATTGTCAAGGGTGAGGACCAGTTCAGCCAAACGAATGAGAGTGTCGGTGAAAGGGTACTGTCGGGGATGTCGGGAGAGGAAGAAACGGAGGGCTTGAAGGACGTGGTCATGGCGGATGGAGGTGTAGAGGGATTGGATATCCATGGTGAAGATGAGGCTTTGGGGCCCGGGGAAACGGAAGACTTGGAGGAGGTGGAGGGCATGGGTGGTGTCTCGTATGTTTGTGGGGAGTTCCTGGACAAGGGGGAAAGGACAGTGTCGAAGTCGGGAGAGATGGGTTCAGTGGGGCAGGAGCATGCTGAGATAATGATCGACCAGGGTGGTGAGGCTTGTGAATCTTGGGAAGGTGGTAGAAACGGGCAGTGTGGGGTTCTTTTTTTACTGTGCCACACTTGTTTAGTGTCAATTGGGTGGGGCAAAGCTGCATGGTGTTTACCTTAATGCTCAAATCAAATAAATAAGACCGATGAGTTACTGGCATGAAGTGGCACATGGAAATGTGATACTTTTGCCATCACAGAGACATGATCGAAGGAAGGACTTGACTAGCAACACAGATTCCAGGATATCGGACCTTTCAACAGGTTGGAGGAGGGTTTTAAAATGTTGGTAGTGTAGCATTATTAATTAAGGAGTTAAGTATTGCAATGAGGAGAGATAATATATTGGAAAGTTCCTCAACTTAGGTTTTGAGTTGAACTTAGGAGGATTGAGCAGGAGCTACTTTACAGGGAGCATATTATAGGCCCTAAAAAAGTCAGCAGGAAATCAAGGACCAAATATGTAGACAGTTCACAGGGATATGTAATAGTAATAATCAGGTAATCATAATTGGGGATTTCAACTTTTTAAACATACATTCGGATCGTCAGTATGTTACAGGTTTAAAGGGCGTGGACTTCTTGAAATGTACCCAGGGGAGATTTTTGTATCAGGAAACATAAGGCCCAACTAGGAATTGCACACTTTTGTTTCTGGGAATGGAACCATAGAAACATAGAAGATAGGAGGAGGAGGAGGCCATTGAACCCTTCGAACCTGCTCTGCCATTCAACCTGATCATGACTTATCATCCAACTCAATAGCTTAATCCTGCTTTTCTCCCCATAACCTTTGATCCCATTTGCCCCAGTTGCTATATCTAGCCGTATATTGTATACATTCAATGTTTTGGCATCAACTATTTCCTATTGTAACGAATTCCAAGGTATGCCATTCTTTGGGTGAAGAAATGTTTCCTCACCTCCGTCCGAAATAGTCCATCCTGAATCCTCAGACTGTGACTATGTTCTGGATGCACCTACCATTGGGAATATCCTCCCTGCATCTACCCTGTCTAGTCCTGCTAGGATTTTATAAATCTCTATGAGGTCCCTCCTTAGTCTTCTGAACACAAGCGAAAACAATCCTAATCTCATCAATCTGTACTCATACATCAGTTCCACCATCCCCGGAATCAGCCTGGGAAACCTTCGCTGCACTCAGTCAAGATGAATTGCATCCTTCCGCAGAAAAGCAGATCAGAACTGTACACAATGTTCTAGGTGTGACCTCACCAAGGCCCTGTATAACTGTAATCGCACATCCCTGCTCCTGTACGCTAAACCTCTCACAATGAAGGCCAACATACCATTTGCCTTCCTTACCGCTTGCTGCATCTGCATGCTTACCTTCAGCAACTGGTGCACAAGGACACCAGAGTCCCACTGCAACACTCCCCTCTTCCAAATTACTGGCACGTAAATAGTAATCTGCTTTCTAAGAGTCAAAGAGTCATAGAGATTTACAGCACAGAAACAGACCCTTTAGTCCAACTTGTCCATGCCGACCAGATATCCCAACCCAATCTAGTCCCACCTGCCAGCACCCAGCCCATATCCCTCCAAACCCTTCCTATTCAAATACCCTTTCAAATGCCTTTTAACTGTTGCAATTGTACTAGCCTTCACCACTTCCTCTGGCAGCTCATTCCATACACGTACCACCCTCTGAGTGAAAAAGGTTGTCCCTTAGGTCTCTTTTATATCTTTTCCCTCTCACCCTAAACCTATGCTTTCTAGTTCTGGACTCCCCCACCCTAGGGAAAAGACTTTGCCTATTTATTCTATCCATGCCCCTCGTGGTTTTATGAATATCCATGAGGTCATCCCTCAGCCTCTGATGCTCCTTGTCTTTGCTTCCAAAGTAAATAAACTCACATTTATCCAAATTAATTTGCATCTGCCATTGATTTTCCCATTCACCCAACCTGGCCAGATCTTCTTGGAGGATCATTGTCACAGTTCACCCTCCCACTCAACTTGGTATCATCTGCAAACTTTGAGAAGTTACGTTTTGTTCCCTCATCCAAATCATTTAAAAATACCGTGAATAGCCGGGAAAGTGTTTGATGTGGTAGTGGAGGAACACTTAAGCAATAGGTTCAAATTTTGTTGTGGACAAAGTATGACCTGCAAAAACTGAATTAGGATTGTGGGAAAACGGATTTTGAAAGAATACAGCAGTATTTGGCCACAGTAGACTGAGAAAAGCTCTTTACAAATAAGCAGAGCAATGAGTGCATTCAAAAAGGAACTGGGGAGGGAACAGATTCAACATGTACCCTTGAGAGTGAAATGTAGAAGCAATCCGTTCAGAGAACCCTAGATGTCGATGACAATTCACAACTGGGTAAAGAAGAAGAAAATTGCTTTAATCAAATCCAAATTCAGCTGCAGCTCTAGAGGAAGCCAGCAGGTAAATTATGAAATGAATTAGAAGAATAAGAAAGAGGCATGAGAGAGGATTGGTAAACAGGATTTGGGAGAATCTTAAAGTGTTTTATAAATTCCTTAAAGGGAAGAGTTTAATCAAGGAAATTGTAGTGCCCATGACTAAATCACACTTTATTTACCTGTGCACAGTAAACTAGTTGTATTCAGCCAGCACACAATCAATCTGCTAATTCGAAATATCCTTGTTATGTTTTGTTTTACAGGCTT
This sequence comes from Chiloscyllium punctatum, assembly GCF_047496795.1. Lineage (NCBI taxonomy): Eukaryota > Metazoa > Chordata > Chondrichthyes > Orectolobiformes > Hemiscylliidae > Chiloscyllium > Chiloscyllium punctatum. The sequence continues at coordinate 67,078,201 of NC_092764.1, read as the reverse complement.
CTTACTGGTTCCTGATGGGTGTTTTTGTTTCCTGATGGTGGAATATCGAATAAAATTAATTATACAAACAGAAGTCTACTTTTTTTTCTACTTAAATTTTTAAAAAAATTTTATGAAAAGGTAAAAAGTGCAAATAGTTAACGATAAACACAAACCAACTGTTCATTAAAAAAAAACATTTACAGGGGAAGGGGCAGCAAAGCTAAACCCCAAACTCCACTGTTCAACCAGCTTTCAGGGAAAAGAAGACTAACCTCTATCCCACTTTCCCTCAAAGAGGTAGTGGAAAAAAAAACACAGACAAGATGGTCCAATCCAAGAAAAAAAAATGAGCATAGAACACAGACCCCCAGCAACCTAGCAAGGCACCCTGTAAAATTCTGTTAAAATGTGAAATTGGAGTGTTTTTTTTCTGATTGGTTAAGGCTAAATGATCATTATCATGAAATTTTCATTGTTTCACTGCACAGATGCTGCCTGACCAGCTTATTGTTTTCAGCATTTTCTGTTTTTTTCAGAGAAGTCTATAATTTTCATTCCATGCATTACTTCTTGATTGTAGGCGGTGTAGTCACGAGTTATGCTGTATACCACTGTATTTCTCGAGTTTGTCTTTTATACGGTTGGACTAGTCATGTTACTTGTCAATTATAAATCTAAGGGTCATGATAGTTTATGCTGTTGAAAGTTAAGGACAGAAACATGGATACACTTGCTTGGAAATCATCTGGGATCTATCCCAGAATGCTGAGGGAAATGAGGAAGGAAATTGTATGAAATTTTTATATCCTCTTCAGTCACAGAAAAGATTTGAGTGAACTGGAGAGTAGTCAATGTTATTCCTTTGTTTAAAAAGGGCAGTAGGAATAATCCAGCAATTTAAAGGCTGGTGAGATTGTAGAGAAGTTATTAGAGAAGATTCTTGGGATTGAATTTCCACAACTGTTGGGGGGAAAAAGGGACTTGCTGGTGACAGGCAGCATGAACGTGACTGGGGGTGATGGTGTCTCTCAACTTTGATTGAGTTTTTTGGGGAAGTGACAAAGACAATTATTGAGGGCAGGGTGGTAGATGTTGTTTATATGGACTTCAGAAAGTCCTTTGTCAAGGTTCGTCATGGCAGGCTGATACAAAAGGTGAAGTCTCATGAGATCTGTAAGCTGCTGAGTTGGTGATCGCTGGTGATTGGAGGAGAATGTAAGGGTTATGTTTGGTAATTTTGGGGACGACACAAAGATTTTGAGAACTGCAGATAGTGAGGAGGATGGCCAGAGGTGATGGCAGGATATAGATAGGCTAGGGACTGACAAAGAGAAATGGCAGATGGAATTTAATCTGAACAAATGTGAGATAATGCATTTTGGAAGGTTTATCTCTAGCAAAAGTCTGCAGTTAATGGCTGAACACTAAGAAGCATTAATATACCGAGGGATTAAGGCATAAAGGTCCATTCTTTTCTGAAAATGGCAACAGAAGTGGACAAGGTGGTCAAGATGGCAGTTAGCATGTTTGCCTCCATTGGTTGGGGCATAGAGTTTAAAAATTGGTAAGTCATGTTGCAGCCATATAAAAATTTAGTGAGGTCACATTTGAAATATTGCAAACAGTTCTGATCACCACATTACCGAAGGATTAGTCATAGAATCATACAGAACGGAAACAGGCCCTTTGGTACCCATGGCAGGCAAATTTTCCAATCCAGACTAACAACAATTTCCTGCGTTTGGATCATATCCCGCCAAATCTTTCCTATTCATGTATTTGTCAAAATGTCTAAAACGCTGTTACTATACCTGCATCTATCACTTCCTTTAGTATTTCATTTGAACCACCAGCTATGTGAAAAGACTGCGACTCAGGTTCCTTTTAAATCTTTCTCCTCCCACCTTCAAACATACCCTCTCGATTTGAATTCCCCTACCCTAAGGCTTTGCTACTCTTTGCTAGTCACCTTTTCTGTGCCTCCCATGATTTAAAAACTTTGATAAAATCATCTGTCAACTTCTTGTGCTTCAGTGATAAAAAGTCCCAGCCTGTCTCTGGAGACAGTAAAGGTTTACGACCATGTTGTTTAGTTGGGAGAATATTAGGTATGAAGAGAGATTAGACAAACTTGATTTTTTTTTTGCTTGAACGTCGGAGGCAGAGGGTGACCTGATGGAACTTTCCAAAATTATGTGAGGCATTGACAGAATTGACAGTTGAAGTCTTTCACCACAGTATAGAAATATATGTATATTACTAGGGGTCATGGATTTCAGGTAAAAAAGGAAAGGGACAATGGAACAGATCATGCACTCTTTATCAGAAGGTTTAAATACTGGGGTCCTATACCACTAAAGTATATAAATCACTGACTGTACAACTCAGTTTAGTTTCTGGATTCTCTGCTGAGACAACAGTTTGAGGTTTGATGATTGTGTAAACCTTGTGATTGTGGACCAGATAATCGTCCAACTAAAAGAAGACCCAAGAGATTGTCCAGAGATAGGAACATGGACCATCCTCCCTGAAGACAGCGTGTTCAGTCTTTTCTGGAAATTTGCTGATTTATATTCACTTTACTCCATTGGTTTATGCTCATTAAAGGTATTGCTTGTTATCCCCGAAATGAGTTTCTTGTATAAATGAATACATTCCTTAAAACATTTCTTCCATTTATTTAACGGATCCAAAGTGTAAATGCTCAATATGTGAAGTCCTCCAAGAAATAGTGATAAATTAGATACGTAATCCATGTTAGGGGCATTCACTTGTTCACATTCACTTAATTAAAAACAAATTTGTGTAAATAAGTTTCAAGATCCATTAGACTGCAATAATTCAAATAAATATTGCCTCCAAAATCCATTTCCAGCAAGAGTCTGGATGAAACTACATTCAATCTGAAAGATCTAATGGAAGCAGATAATGAGTGGGAAGCTGTGAAAGCAGCAGAAGAGGTATTGATAGTTGGTGAAAGAAATTTGTGCTGATCTTTCTAGCAACTAGGTTTTGGTATCGAGACTGGCTCTAATGTACTGATGGAACTGTCAGTTTCCAAGTGATCGATTGTGATAGGGGACCTGTTTAGTCAGAGGCACAGACAGACATTTCTGTGGCCAACAGCAAGAATTCAGACTGGTGTGTTGCCTCCCTGGTGCCAGGAGCAAGAATATCTCAGAGAGAGTCCAGAATATTCTCAAAAGGGAGTAGCACCAGCCATTGTACACATTTGAACTGACGACATAGGAAGGGAGAAGGATGAGATTCGAAATGGAGAGTACAGGAAGTTAGGCAGGAATTTAAAAAGGAGGTTCTCAAGGTTAGGAATATCTGGCTTACTCCTGGTCCTATGAGCTAGTGAGGCGATGGAATAGGAGGATACAGCAGATGAATATGTGGCTGAGGAGCTGATGCAGAGGAGAAATGTTCACATTTTTGGATCATTGGGATATCTTTTGGGGTAGAAGTGAGGCAAGACAGGAAGGAGAGTGGCATTTCTGATAGGGATAATATTACAGCTATACTTAGGGAGGATATTCCTGGGAATATGTCCAGGGAAGTTATTTGGGTGGAACTGGGAGATGGGAAAGGGATGATTACCTTATTTCGATTGTACAATGGTTTCCCCAGTTGTCAACGAGAAATTGAGAAACAAATTTATCAGTAGATCTCCGTTATCTGTAAGAATAATAGGGTGATGTTAGGGGATTTTAACTTTCCAAACATAGACTGGGACTGCCATAGTGCTAAGGGGTTAGATGGAGAGCAATTTGTTCAGTCTGTACAAGAAAATGTTCTGATTCAGTATGTGGTTGTACCTGCGAGAGAAGATGCAAACCTTGACCTATCATGGGAAATAAGGGAGGGCATGTGACTTAGGTGTCAGTGGGGAGCACTTTGGGGCCAGCGTACATAATTCTATTAATTTCAAAGTAGTGATGGAAAAGAAGAGACAGGATCTAAAAGTTAAAGCTCTAAATTTGAGGAAGGCTAATTTTTTCGGTATTAGGCAAGAACTTTAAAAGGTTGATTGGGTGCAGGTAAAGGGATGGCTGGAAAATGGGACGCCTTCAGAAGTGAGAAAATGAGAATCCAGAGACAGTATTTCCTGTTAGGGTGAAATGAAGGGCTGTTAGGTGTAGAGAATGCTGGATGACTGAAGAAATTGAGGGATTGGTTAAGAAAATGAACGAAGCATATGTCAGGTATAGACAGCAGAGATAGAGTGAATGCTTAGAAGAGGATAAAGACACTAGGAATATGTTTTAGATAAATAAGGAGGACAAAAAGGGAGAAGTAGACAGTTTTGGCAAATAGGGTTAAGGAGAATACAAAGGAATTTTATAAATCCATTAAGGACAAAAAGGTAACTAGGGAGAGAATATGAACTCTCAAAGATCATCAAGGCAGCCTATGTGCGGAACCACAGGAAATGGGCTAGATACGAAATGAGTGTTATATATCAGTGTTTTCTATGGAGAAGGACATGGAAAATACAGGAATAGATGATGACATCTTGCCAAATGTCCATTTTACAGATGAGGAAGTGCTGGATGACTTAACAAACATAAATTTGAATAAATTCACAGGATCTGATTAGTTGTACCCTGGAACTCTGTGGGAAGCTAGGGAAGTGATTGCTGAGCCCTTGTTGAGATATTTGTCTCATTAATAAACAAAGGTGAGATGCCAGAACCCTGAAAGTTGGATAATGTGCTGACACTATTTAAGAAAGATGGTAAGGAAAAGCCAAGGAACTATAGACCGGTGAACCTGACATCAGTGGTGGACATGTTGTTGGAGGGAATCCTGAGGGACAGTAATTCCATGTGTTTGAAAAGGCAAGGACTGATTTGGAAAAGCCAACATGGCTTTGTGCATGGGAAATCATGTCTCACTAACTTAATTGAGTTTTTTTGAAGAAGTAACAAAGATGATTGTTGAGGACAGAGCTGTAGACGTGATCTATATGGAGTTCAGTGAGGCATTCGACAAGGGCGACTGCTTAGCAAGGTTAGATCTCACGGAATAAAGGGAGAACTATCCATTTGGATACAGAACTGGCTAGAAGGTAGAAGATAGAACGTGGTGATGGAGGGTTGCTTTTCAGACTGGAGCCATGTGATTTGGATTTGAACATTGGAGGTATAGTTAGTAAGGTTGCAGATAAACACCAAAATTGGAGGTGTAGTGGACAGCAAAGAAGGTTACTTTAGATTCCAAATAGGATCTTGATCAGAAGGGACAATGGGCCAAAGAGTGACAGATGGAGATTAATTCAGATAAATGTGAGGTGCGGGAAAGGCAAGTCGAGGCAGGACTTATGCACTTAATGGTAAGTTCCAGGGGAGTGTTGCTGAATAAAGAGACCTTGAAAGTAGAGTCCAAGGTAGATAGCATAGTGAAGTAGCATTTGGTATGCTTTCCTTCATTGTTCAGAGCAGCAAGTATGGGAGTTGGGAGGTCATATTTGGCTATACAGGAAAGGAGACGGAGGTGTCTGAGAGGGACCAAGAGAATTTGAGGGTGAGGTGGAAGTTGTGGATCAAGTCGATGAACTGCTCCTGTTCAGCCTGGGTGCAGGACAATGCACCGATGCAGTCATCGGTGAAACGGCAGAAGCGTAGGGGTACAGGGTCGATGTAGGTATTGAAGGGAGACTGTTTGATATAGCCGACAAAGAGGCAGGCATGGCTAGGACCCATCTGGGTATCTGGAGGACAGTCCTCTATATCGCAGAGGCTGAACGCCAACTCTCCAAACTACATCCTTCCTCCCCCTTGCCTACAAACCCATCACCATCCATCAGGCCCAAGTCCAAGACATCGTCAGTGCCCTCTTTGCGTCTGGTGATCTCCCCTTTACTGCCTCCAAACTCATAGTCCCACAGCCCCGTACTGCATGGTTCTCCCTGCTCCCCTCGATCCACAATCCCAACTGCCTGGCCGACTTATTGTCTCGGCATGCTCATACCACCAAACTCATTTCATCCTACCTCATGCACTTCCCACCTACACCCGGGACACCAACCACGCCCTCCATCTCATCAGCAGTTTCCAGTTCTCCAGCACACCATGCTTTCTCTTCACTATGGACATGCAGTCGTTATGCAGATCTATACCCCACAAGGACGGTTTCCAGGGTCTCCCTGTCTTCCTCTTCAATAGACCCATCCAGTCCCCTTGCACCAATATCCCCTCTGCCTCGCTTACTGGTCCTCACCCTCATAACCTTTTCTTTCACTCCTCCCGTTTCTTCCAAATCATGGGGGTGGCCATGAGTACCTGGATGGGCCCAAGCTACACCTGCTTCTTTGTTGGCTATATCGAACAGTCACACTTCAGTACCTACACAGGCACTGTGCACCAATTCTTCCATCGTGACATTGATGACTGCATTAGTGCAGTGTCCTGCACCCAGGTTGAACTGGAGCAGTTCATCAACTTCGCCTACAACTTCCACCCCGCTCTCAAATTCACTCAGACACCTCCCTCCCCTTTCTAAACCTTACCATTTCCGTCTCTGGCGACAGTCTCCAGATGAATGTCAACTAGAAACCTACAGACATCCATAACTAACTGGACTACACCTCCTCCCACCCAGTATCCTGCAAGAACACCATTCCATTCACCCAATTCCTCCACCTTTGCCGCATCTGCATGGGCAATGAGACATTCCAATCATGAGCATCCCACCTACGTTGATTGACATGCTTTTCCTCTGTCTGTTATCCAGACAGCGCTCTGCTGCACCACCTCCATTCCCCGTTCCTCCGCTGTAAACCCCTTCTCTAAATGCAATAAAAACAGAGTTCTCTTGTCCTCATCTACTACGCCACCACTTTCTGCATTGAATACATCCTCCTCATACACCTCTGCAAACTCCAAATAGACCCCACCACCAAGAACATATTCCCCTCCCCACCCCCTCTACCTTCCACACTGACCGTTCCCTCTGACAATCATTGGTCCAAGTGACCCCCGCCACCAAACCCCCAGGTACCTTCCCCGTGCACCCAGAAAACTTGCAATTCCCCCCTCTCCACCATCCAGGGCCATAAACAGAACTTTCAGGTGAGATGGAGTTTCACCTGCCTCTCTTACAATCTAGTTTATTGCATCACGTTCTCCTGGTGTGGTCTTCTCTGCATTGGGGAGACTGAACGTAAACTTAGGGAACGGTTCACGGAGTATCACAGTTGGGTCCACAGGGGCCAACCAGACCTCCCAGTCATTGCCTATTTCTATTCCATCAACTATTCCCTTTTCGACATGACCATCCTTGGCCACGTTCATTCACAAAACAAACCACACCTCTTATTGGAGGAACAACACCTTGTCTCCCGCCTGGGCACCCTCCAGCCTGGAGGACTCAACATTGAGTTCTCCAGTTTCAAATAACCACCCTCCCTATCCCCACCTCCCTTCCCTGCCATTTGCCCCTCCCTTCCACTGCTCCCTGCCACCAACCAGAATCATTCCTCCCATTGACCAACCAGGTTGTACCCTCTGCCTATCTTCACCTATCCCTACAGCCCCTATTGGTGGAACAGCACCTTATCTTCTGCCTGTGCACTCTACAGCCCAGAGGACTCAACTTTGAGTTCTCCAATTTCAAATAACCACCCTCCCCATCCGCAACTCCCTTTCCAGCCCATCCACATCCTGTCCACTGCTCCCTGCCACGAACTGGATACATTCCTCCCATTGATCAACCAGGTTGTACCCTCTGCCTGTTTTCACCTATATCTACTTTACCACTCTGCCCCCGTCTCCTGCTTTATCTGCAGCTCTCTCCACACACACACCCAGTCCTGAAGAAAGGGTCATATCTAAAACGTCGACTTCTGAACCTCCTGCTACCACCTGGCTTGCTGTATTCTTCCAGTATCTTTCTTATCCACTATATATCAGATGAATGGCAGGTATCTTTTCCCTAGGGTCGAGGATTTCAAGACTAGGGGCATATTTTTTTAACGTGAGAAGACCAACATTTACACAGAGTGGTTTGTCGATGGAATAATATCTCAGAAGAAGTGGTGGATGGGAATGCAGTAATAATTTTTAAAAGACATTTGGATAAGTACATGAATAACTGTTTGGAAGTATATGGGCTAAGGTTAGGTGGAACTAGTTTAGTTTGGGTACGTGGTGGCATGGACTTATTGGACCGAATGGTCTGGTTCCATGCTGTATGACTCTATGACTAGTTAACAGCTCGAAATGAAATGCACTGAGGAAGAACTGCTGTCAGATATGCTGGTTTATTTAACATTTATTAATCACCAGGATCAGTACAAATGCATCCAGGTATGTCAGAGAATTAATGATGGTGACTGCTGAGCAATGGCCAAAAGTTCTCCATCTTCCTTAATTATATGACCGGACCAGAGGACTGATGCATCTGGGAATTGGGCCTATTGGCGTTAGGCTGCATTGATAAACAGCTGAACAACCAACTTAGCTCACTGACTCTCAACCTCAGAGATGGGTGAAGTATGCTCCACCATCCTTCAATTGATGGTGATATTAATTGAAGAAACGACAACCTGTGTGGTTAGTTTATCATACAAACAAAAATAGTAGTGAAATTGTCATGATTAGTTGCACATATTTAAAGACCCAATTTGTTGTCCATCGCTGTTGAGTAATACGCATCACAATAAACTGATAAACTGAAATACTGAAGCATGTATGCAATATTAAAATCATGAAAAGAGCCACTGCCATCAAACTGAGTATTTGTCATGGTTCTCAGAGTTATTCTGTCAGAACGTAGTCTGATATTCTGAAGGAAAACTAGAAAAAGCAACTGGTGATTGATCGCTTTGGATGGGAGTAAATTAAAAATCATTGCTTGAAGAAATGTATTGCAATGTATATAAAGTAATAACACAAAATAATAATGTATATAACGGACACAGCTTCCAACCAAAACAAGATAGACTACAAAGCTATCACAGAACCAAACTGACGAGCAAGACACATATGTTCCTCTCCAGGAATGTAATTACCTTCTACACTGTGAGTAATTTAGCTCAGTTGGCTGGTGTGCCTTACAGTGTAATGCTAATAGCATTGGTTCACTTCCTAGACCTAGTTGGGAATATCTCAATTTCACCCTTGCTGGTGATCCTCAGGATAAACCATCACTAATCATCTCTCTCTCTCTCTCTGTCTGACAGAGCAGCCCTCTGGGATGATTGTCACTTTATTCCAAGTGCAATATCATGTAGATTGCCACACTGTTCCTTCAATTTTACTGACTGAAATATCTGCATTTCTGACAAGAGATTCTGATCAGGACACGATCCGATGTACTTCAATTCTGACAGTTCCCACAGAACAGTTCGGGAGAGGGTAAACCACGACAAATTTCTCACATCAGTCGGTTGCTATATTCTATAATTAAAAGGTCTACCATCACGTGAAAGCTCATATGCAAGGTCAGATATGCGATGTAAGTGTGAGGTTAGATTACCGGAATGATTGGTTCCCATTCGGTCGAGTATCAGATTGATGGTTAACGATTAGATTAGATTAGATTACTTACAGTGTGGAAACAGGCCCTTCGGCCCAACAAGTCCACACCGCCCCGCCGAAGCGTACCCACCCATACCCCTAAGGTTAGTGGATCAACTACGGTGGGTATCAGGTCAGTAATGGGCATGTTTTCAGTTAGGTAAGTGATCAGTAGGATGGCAGATAAGTCGGGTGCAAGGTGGATGGAAGTGTGGGAGTCAGATCTTGTGCTGTTAGAGCTGTGCCTCGAAGTGGTAGGTGTACTGGATCCCAGAGGTAAGAGGGTAGATGTAGGCTCAGGTTCTCGATTTCTTGAGAACTGTGTGTGCGTTTGTACGTATGTGTCGGTGGGGGTGGGGATGTGTGGACATGGAACAGTTGCGGATGTGTGTTGTAATTTGTGCATTTGAACGATTATTTTGCTCAGGAGTGAGATTAGATATTCAATGGTCTAATACTTCCTGAGTTACTATTTACTTAACTGTAGTGGAACCCCATAAATTCTCCAAGATAAAGTCATATTTTTACAGTGTTCCAAGCAAATGGTAATTTTCAGTGGAATCTTCAATCTTGAAATCTATAATCCTGGGGACTCTACAAGGTCACAATCTGGAAGTCCCATCTACACTTCAGCAATAATTTTCTGGCAAGCAGAAAATCTAGGACAAAATGTGATCTATTTGGATAATGGAATGAGATCAAATGGACATTCTGGTCTTCATCTGTGTGATGCCTGAAACACTGTACAATGTACATCTATTTCTAAAAATTAACATTTCTTGTTTTTCATAATTAACTATAAGCATTTTCATTTTTCCGATCAAGAATTCAAGTACACTAAAAATGCACTTCTAAGTATCATGTAGTCACATGAACAGAAATATTGCTATGAAACTGTCACTTTGAATCTGGACAATAATATTAATCTTTTATTTAACAGTTAAATTGTTGGCGATCTCAATCCTATCTCACAGAAGATGTGGACTCTCCAAAAGTGTCAATTATGACCTCGTGGCCATGGCAGTGACAGATCTTCTGGTTTTCATCTCTGGTGTAGGCTTATCATTTACTTTCCAGTTTCTTTCCTGGATATTACTCATGTATATAGTTTGGTTGCAGTGCTTATTATTGGCACCACAGTCTGTTCAGTTTGGCTCACAGTTGCTTTCACCTTTGATCGCTTTGTGGCTATTTGTTGTAAGAAACTCACAGCAAAATACTGCACTGAGAAAACATCACTCGTGATTATTGGAACAGTAAGTGTGTTGGACTGTTTGGAAAGTATTCCCTGGTTTGTGAAATAGAGAGCAAAATACACCTTCAATAACCTGGAGTGGTTTTGCATCACAAAACCAGAATATTGCACTTCAATCTTCTGGGCAGCATATGAATTTCTGCATCGTTTTCTAACCCCTTTAGTACCATTCCTTTTGATAGTTCTCTTTAACATTCTGACAGTCAGACACATCTTCATGGCAAGTAAAGCCCGCAGGAGACTCCGGGTGGAAACTGAAAGGGAAGGTCCTAGTTACCCAGAGATGGAAAGGCGCAGAAAGTCCGTCATTTCACTCTTCGCTATCTCAAGCAGTTTCATCCTGTTATGGACGATTTATGTTTCATTTTTCATCCATCAGCAAATTGCATTCATGTACAATTTATCTCCACCTTCACGTACTATGGGTACTATTGAATACCTGCTCCAGCTCCTCAGTACCTGCACAAATACTTGCACCTACGTAGTGAGCCAGAGTCAATTCCGAGAGCAGTTAAAAACAATGGTGACATATCCCTTCCGTTTGATTCTCAGAGCTATCAATCTCTGACAGTCATGTTTGCCTTTATCAGAATTTATTTTGATCTTATGGGAAAAGATTTATTAGAAGTTATTGCAAGCACAGAAAAATCAATGGAGTAAGGCAGCAAGCGAGAGGAAGATCCAAAGGCAGTCAGCATCAGTTGGAGGAGCCAGTGAGATTCAGACCTGAAAAATAATCATTGTCAGAAGAGTGAGCAAAAGCAAATACTAACCGAAAGCTGTATTTGGTAGAGTAGCAAATGGATGGGGGACCCAGAAGCAATCACCATCAGATATAAGGGTGAGCAAAAAGTGGACCCATAGAGTAATAGACATCTACACCACAGAGAAAGACCATTCAGTACATTGCATCTGGGCCTGTCAAAAAGAACCACCTATTCTAATCCCATTTACCAGAGTTTGGCCCATAGCCTTGCATATCGTGGTGCTGGAAAATCACAGCAGGTCAGGCAGCATCCGAGGAGCAGCAAAATCGACGTTTTGGGCAAAAGCCTTTCATGAGGAATATTCCTGATTAGCCCATTCCTGCTCCTCGGATGCTGCCTGACCTGCTGTACTTTTTTAGCACCACTCTAATCTTGACTCTAATCTCCGGCATCTGCACTACCCACTTTTGCCATAGTCTTGCGTGCCTTAACATTGCAAGTGCACATTTAAATACTTCATAATGTTAGGAAGGTTTCTGCCTCATCACCCTTACATATAGTAAGTCAATGTTACTTAGAAGTTTATGTGAATGCAAAACCAAAGATGGTCAGCATCATTTCAAAGAGTCGTCCAATCTTATCCAGCATAGTCTTGCCTAGTCCAGTCTCACCAGGAGCAGAGAAGACATGTTGTGACAGAAATCAAAGTCTGACATCTTTGGAAAGAAAAGCAATGATTTTTGGTGGAACTTTCTTCATTGGTCTTCAAATTCTAATAAGATATGAATAAATGGTGTCCAAAATAAGGTTTATGAGTAATCATCATGATTGTTTATAGCAGAAATTCTTCATGTGAAATGATAACTTATACGTTTATTTTATTCAAAAGCAGTAAAGTTTATTGGCGTACAAGGTCTAAGTTGTAATGTTAATAGTACTGATAAGAGTTATTAGTTAATAAATTATTTAATTCGGATGCAATGAAATTTGTAATGCATAAGGCATGCTGTGATTGTGGAATATGGGATCTCCTGGGCACCACTGTAATCCAGGACAATTATGGTTGCAATAAGTGTTTAAAACTGGAATCATTTTGGATCAAGGTTTATGGCCTGGTGGCCAAATTACAATTACTGAAACTCAGGGAGGTGGAAAGTTGCCTGAGCACCTTTGCTGTGAGATGGATACACTTCTGAAGATCATGTCTTGTGCTTTGGCTTATCAAGGAAATAACAGTGTGACTGTGAGTGAGGCAGTTGAAGGTATGTGGGAAAGGACTGCAAGCAACTCATGCTTGTAACAATGCTGCAGCTTTCAATTAGTTTCAGATTGTTTGGATGAGAGTGAGAGATGCAGTGTGGCTTAGTTAATTGACCATTGCACCATGATACACTGTAATACAGTACTAGAATAAGAACCACCCGCTACATCAGACAGAACATATAAATTCAGGGAAGCTCACAATGACAATGCTTCATCCGGAGAATGCACAGCACTGAAGATGTCATTCAGGAGGGAGATGATACGGTTAGAAGAAAATCAACCAGCTTGGCAAACCGACCAACAACTTCAACAACAATCCGAGCTGTAGATCTTCACTAAAACTTCATATAGGAAATCATTCAAGCATTCAAGTTGGGTAGCAAACATCAATGTAGTGATGCTCACAGACAATGTAGTGATCATTTGTTAAAAATCACACAACACCTAGTTATAGTCAACAGGTTTATTTGGAAGCACTAGTTTTCAGAGTGTTGCTCATTCACCAGGTACTTGCCTGATGAAGGAGTAGTGCTCCGAAAGCTCGTGTTTCCAAATAAACTGTTGGACTTTCATCTGGTGTTGTGTGATTTTTAACTTTCTCCACCTCAATCCAACACTGGACCCTTCACATCATATGTGATCATACTTTACTTGCGTCTGTAACATCAGCCCACCAACAAATAAGGCTCGTGGTTCCAAAATAGTGAAAGGAAATCTAAAGGCTATCTATCTGGATGTAAGTTTACTCGATCAGCTGGAAGGGTCATTTTCAGACATTTCATCACCAAACTAGGTAACGTCAACAGTGAGCCAGCGGTGAAGCAATGGTGATATGGCCTGCTTTTTATTTATGTGCTTAGGTTTCCTTGTGTTGGTGATGTCATTTCCTGTGGTGATGTTATTTCCTGTTCTTTTTCTCAGTGGGTGGTAAATGGGATCCAAGTCAATGTTTTTGTTGATACAGTTCCAGTTGGAGTGCCATGCTTCTCAGAATTCTCATGCATGTCTCTGTTTGGCTTGTCCTATGATGGATGTGTTGTCCCAGTCAAAGTGATGTCCTTCCTTTTCTGTATGTAAAGATACTAGTGAGAGTGAATCATGTATTTTTGTGGCTAGTTAATGTTCATGTATCCTGGTGGCTGGAATTGGACGGTTTGAGCTTTGGAAGAGGTTGAATAAGCTGGGGCTATTTTCCATGCAATGTCGGAGACTGAGGGCTGACCATACAGAAGTTTACAAAATTATTTGGGGCTCGGACAGAGTGAAAAACTAAGGTCTTTTTCTAAGGGTTGGGAAGTCCAAAATTGGACAGTATCGGTTTAAGGTGAGAGGGGAGAAAGGGACTAAAGGGGTACAAAGGGTGATATGTGTATGGAACAAGCTCTCAGAGGAAGTGGTGGAGACTGGTACAATTCCAACAGTTAAAAGGAATCTGTGTAAATACATGAGTAGGAAGGGTTTAGAGGGATTGTTGGCAAATAAGACGAGATTAATTTAGGATACCTGGTTGGCATGGATGGGTTGGACTGAAAGGTCTTTCTTCCTTGTTTTACAACTCCATGACTATACTCCACAATCTCTTTGTAGTAATGTAGCATGTGGGCTTCTTCCTGGAGCTCTGTTGGCTTTTATGATTTTTTTTCTCTTCTATCATGTTTAGTTTTCTTACTTTAATCTACTTACCTTCTGATAAGATTGAGTTTGTGCAGCATGGAGGAGATCAGCATGGCGAGAGCGGACTCAGCATGCTGGAGTCAAGTCAATCAATTCTGGGTGATTTATCCATCTTCCTAAAGCACCTTCACCTTAGTGTTGGCCACTGCATTCACCTCTGCCCTCTGACTCTCTTGAAGTTCTGGCACAGTACTGGTGTATTCCACAATGAAAGCTGATGCAAAGTATCTATCAGTTCTGCTGCCATTTCTTTGTTCCATTTATTACTCCTGTAGCATGTTTTTCCACATTCCAATTTCCACTCTCACCTCTCTCTTGAAGAATGTAAAAATACAAAAGGGGTGGAAAGTCGGAGTCGTTTTCCCAGGTTGGAATTTCAAATACTAGGGGCATAGGTTTAAGGTGAGAGTGGAAAAGTTTAAAGGAGATGTGCTCAGAAAGCTTTTCATACACAGGGTAATGGGTACCTGGAACATGATATCTTGTCGTTGGCACAGACGAAGGGCCAGATTCTGTGCTATGTTCTGTATCCTAAAATAAAACTGTTGCAGTCTTCTAATTCCTCCCAAAAACTCCTGCCCTTGGTGCTCTAACCCTTCCCTGCTGGGCTTCATTGCGTGTCAATTGGTTAGACTATATTTGGAACACTGCATTCAATTCTGGTCTCCTTGCTATGGGAAGGATGTTATGAAATTTGAAAGGGTTCAAAAAAGATTTACAAGGCTGTTGCCAGGGTTGGAGGGAGAGGCTTAATAAGCTGAGTCTATTTTCCCTGGAGTTTCAGAGGCTGAAAAGTGACCTTGTAGAGGTCTACACAATCACGAGGGACATACAGCTGGTGAATAACCAACGTTTTTTTTTCCCACAAGATAGCAGAGTCCAATGCTAGAGGGCATACTTTCAAGGTACGAGATAAAAGATTTAAAATGGACCGAAGGAGCATTTTCTTCTCACAGGGGTTGGTGCGTATATGGAATGAGCTGCCAGAGGACGTGCTGGAGTCTGGTACAATTACAGCATTGATGACGAGCTTTCAGGTCTCCCTGGTGCCGGAGGACCAGAAAATGGTGAATTTAACACCCCAGTTAAGAAATAAGTGAGGCGGAAGATGGAAAATGATATGGTTGTGTATATGGATGGGTACGTGAATCTGAACGTGTGGAGGGATATTGGTTAAATGCAGGCAAACGGGACTAGATAAATGTTGGATATCTGGTTTGCATGGATGGGTTGGACTGAAGGATTTGTTTCCATGCTGTACAGCTCAATGACTCTGTGACTCTTGCCAACTCTTCCCTCATATCCTTGTACTTACCTTTAGTGATATCTTGACATCTGGTTCAAGCTTCTCCCTCTTAAACAGCAGGGTGAATGATCTCATATTATGGAAATTACCCCAAAGGGTTCCTTGACCTTAAGCTTCCCAGTGAAGCCTGCCTCAGTATATGTCACCAAATCCAGAATTGCCTGCTGTCTAAAATGTGTTGCATTAAGTGGCAAGAACACGGAGTAACTGAACAGAAATCACTCTTATGCCCAAAGTAAAAACGATAATAATATTGCAGTCCAATAGCACCATTCAGCTATGAGCATGTGCTCATCCTTTTTCTATTTGAATAAAGTGCAGCCACTGTCTGCAGAATCATTTCACAAATTATTTCACATGTCAGCAAAGAATAGGATGAAGGTTGCCACGAATTCTGACAGTGTGTTTGAGATTGTAGTTCCAGGAGCAAGAAGTGTGGGAGAGTCGAGCAGGAGGCGGTCGGAAAGGTGAGGAAATAGGTTTAAAAACTCACGTCCAGTGTCGGGACCTGCCATTGTTGTTCCAGCAGCAGGAAGTGCTGGATCGTCAAGTAGGAAGCTGTCGGATAGGTCACACGCTCATTTGGGCGGTTTCTTTATCCAAAACACCACTCAGCTAGTGTCTCCCACCCATCCTCCTCCTCGAACCAAAAGAAAAAGATTTGTGCGTCAGTTGGTAAGGTGGTAAATGTTTGCTTCTGTATTTAATATGTTAGCGTTCTATTTGGGAAATTAGAATAGTGGGAATGGAGGTAAGGATAGTTGAATGTTTCTCTTGCAGTATGTGGCAGGTAGAGGTGACTCTAGTGTCCCTGCTGACTACATCTGTGGGAAATACACCCAACTCCAGCTCCTCAAGAACCGTGTTAGGAATTGGAGCTGGATGAATATCAGATCATTCAGGAGGTGTAGGGGGTTATTGGGAGGAGTTACAGGGAGGTAGTTATTCCACAGCCATGTGAAGAAGGTAGATGGGTTATTGTCCGTGGTCATAATGGGAACCAACAGGCAGTACAGGGATCTCCTGTGGTGGTTCCCCTCTACAGCAAGTATACCGTTTTGGATACTGTTGGGGGGAAACTTACCGGTGGTAACCAATGGGTATAGGTCTCTGGAACAGAGTCTGTCCCTGCTGCTCAGAAGGGAAGTGGGATGAATCGCAGAGCTTTAGTCATTGGGGACTCCATAGTTGGGGGACAGATAGGAGGTTCTGTGGGAAAGAGAGAAATTCTCGGTTGGTGCGTTGTCTGCCAGGTGCCATAATGTCTTTGATTGTGATTTCAGGATCCTTGACAGCGAGGGAGAGCAACCCCAAGTCGTGGTCCATATGGGCACCAATCACATAGATTGGAAGAAAGCTGGGGATTTAAGGCAGAAATTCAGGGAGCTAGGTTGGAAGCTTAGAACTAGAACAAATAGGGTTGTTATCTCTGGTTTGTTGCCCGTGCCACGTGCTAGTGAAGTGATGAACAGGGAGACAGCAGACCTGAACACATGGCTGCAGGGAAGGTGCAGGGGAGAGGGTTTTGGATTCATGGATAATCTAGTTCTTTCTAGGGTAGGTGAGACCTCTACAAACAGGATGGTCATCACCTGAACCAGAGGGCTACCAATATCTTGTAGGGGATATTTGCTAATGCTCTTCAGGGGAGTTTAAACTAATGCAGCAGGGGGATGAGAACCTGAATTGTAGCTCCAATGTACAGAAGGTTGAGGCTAGTGAGGTCAGGAATAGGTTTACAAGGTCACGAGAGGCAATCAGGATGTTGGTTTGAAATATGTGTACTTCAACGTCAGGTGCATCCGAATTAAGATGGGTAAACTTGCGGCATGGGTTGGAACCTGGGATTTCGATGTCGTGACCATTTCAGAGACATGTCCAGAGAAGGGACATGAATGATTGTTGCAGATTACAAGATTTAGATGTTTCAGCAAAAACAGAGATGATGGGGGGTGGGGGTGTGTGGGGCGTGGGGGGTGGCATTGTTTATCAAGGGTAGTATTACAGCAGCTGAGGCCTCATCCACTGATGTAGTTTGGGCTGAGACTAGAAACAGGAAAGTAGAGGTCACCCTATTGAGAGTTTTCTGTAGGCCTCTGAGTTGTTCCAGGGATATAGAGGAAATTATAGCAAAAATAATTCTTGATAGGAGTGAGAGTAACAGGATAGTTGTTATGGGGGACTCTAACTTCCCCAATATTGACTGGAAATACTGTATTTCAAGCAGCTTAGATCAGGCAGTTTTGGTTCAATATATGTAGGAGGGTTTCTGATACAATATGTAAACAGGCCAACAAGGGGTGATACCATATTGGATTTGGTACTGATTAATGAACCTGGCCAGGTATAGGATTGTCTTATGAGCAAATGTGAAACAGGCTGGGATGTTACTCATTGGAATTTAGAAGAATGAGAGTTGACCTCATTGAATCATATATGATTCCGAATGGGCTTGACGGGGCAAAAGTTGAGAGGATGATTCCCCTGATAGAAGAATCTAGAAACCAGAGAACAGTCTCAAAATAAACAGCCACCAGTTTAAGACTGAGTTGCAGAGGAATTTCTTCTCTCAAAGGGTTATTAGTCTTTGGAACTGCTGCCACGGAAAGATGTGGTGGGGAGAGTCCATGTGTATATTTAAGGCTAAGCTAGATAGATTCTTGATTAGTGAGAAAATCAAGGCATATAAGGAAAGGGCAGGCAAGTGAATGTGAGGAGGGTCAAATCGGCCAAAGATGACCAGAATCGAGGGTCCAAATGGCTGACTGCAGTTCTTATTTCTTTTGGTGTTTTTGGATATTAATGGAAGGGTTCACAATTATCACTGGCTCATGTTGTAAGTAAGGAGTAGCTACTTTGCCTCGTAAGGGGCTGCATGGGCAAAGGTCTCAGCTCAATATGATAATTGTTAAAAGAATGGTGGTCAAAAAGAAAAATAGTTCTTCTTCAAGGTGATCTAAGACTTTAAGACCATATGGCATCGGAGCAAAGATGAGGACATTCAACCCATCGAATCTGCTCTGCCACCCAATCATGAATGATAACGTTTTCAGCTCCATTCTCCCACTTTCGCCCAGTATCCCTTGATCCCATTGATACTTAAGAACCCATGTATCTCAGTCTTAAATATACTCAATGTCCTGGCCTCCACAGCATTCTGTGGCAATGAATTCTATAGATTCGCTACTCTCTATCTGAATAAGTCTCTCATTATCTAAAAGTCTTCCCTTTACTCTAATGCTCTGCCCTTGGGACTTGTTTCTCCTACCTGGAAACATCTTCCCAATATCAACTCTATCCCGGCCATACAGTATTCTGTATGTTACAATTATATCCCTCCTCAACTTTCTAAACTCCATCACGTGTAGAGCCAGTGCCTTCAAACGTTTCTCATATGTTAAGCTTTTCATTCCTCGGACTATCACTGTGTATCTTCTATGAACACACACCAAGGCCAGTACATCCTTCCTGAGATATGTGGCCCAAAACTGTGTACAATACTCCAAATGTAGTCTCATTAGAGCCTTATAGAGCCTCAGAAGTACACCTCTGCTTTTGTACTCACAACCTCTCAAAATATATGCCATCATTGCATTTGGCTTTCTAACTACTGATTCAACTTGCAAGTTTACCTTGTGAGATTCCTGGACTAGAGCTCCCAAGTTGGGGATTTAAAAATGCAGGCATTTTGAACATTGGAAAAAGAGCAACTGTCATCGAGACAGATGCAAGAAATTAGGAAACACTCTGTATCAAAGGTGTTTTTTCATATGAAAGATACTCGCAGTAAAAAAAAGAAGACGACCTAGGGAGATCATGAGCCAGAAGAAGAAAGGCACAGCAGAGGACAGCCGCTGTGTGGTTTTGAAATGAAGTTGATGTAATTTTAATAAGTGTCATAATCGAACAGCATATTTTTACATAGTTGGAGGCAGGTAATAAACACTTAAGACAAAGGGAGCTTAGAGTCGTGAATAGTTATTGGTTAATGTTCACTTTTAGAGTTAAAAAATAAATTGATGTTATTTTATTTAAATAGTGGAACTTGGGAATAATTGGAAGTTCTCTGTCACTCATATTTGAACAGATTACGAGGTGAGGTGAGCTTTTCTGGGTGCTTGGTTTATTTACCTAAGAGGTTCACCGCCGTGTTATAACACTGTCTAATCAATTTTAAAAATGTCTGCATTCTTATATCCCCTAAAATCGGATCGTCTCAAGGGTTCAATGTCGGCAAAGCAAGAAAATCAAACTCAATTGGATTTTTGTATCCTGGGGCATAATTCAAACAGATTGTTTAAATTCAAATTGTTGTCAAAACAGCAATCAAAACTCAAGTATCCATTTCACAGCCAAACATTGCATAATTTCAATTTTCCAGTACACTGTGGAACGGCCATCTAGTCATGGACGCAAGTGTTTGTAATCTCTTTGTTCCAAACAGCTTTCTCTCTCCCTTAAAGGTGCAGTACACACCATCAACTTTATAACAACAGAAATCTAGGTCTGTGTTTGCTGTTACCTGGGCTCTAAAGAACAGGGGAATTGATGATTTTAATGTTGAACTTTTGTGGTAACTGCAAGAACACTGGGGCTTTCTTTCCAGTGTGCTATCTTGGTGTGGTGTAATACTAGTCAGATTGTGTTTCCAAACATATTGAGCTGATTTAACTGAAACAAACTCACAATTTTCTCTCCCTAAGGGAGTTGTGAGTCAATGTGTAGTACGTGGACCACAGCAATTCAAGAAGGCAGCTCACTAACTGAGTTCTCAAGGGCAACTAACTTTTGGCCAGCCTGCAATTCCCACGTCCCACGTATGACTGGATAAAAAAGTGCAACAGCTTGTAAATGAGCATCAACGTGGAAACAAGAATCACCTTTTCTTATTATTATTCACTCACAGGGTGTGGGCATCACTGACTGGGGAAGTCTTTATTTCCCATCTCGATTTGCCCTAGAGAAGATGGGGATGCATTGCCTTCTTTGAACTGCTGAACTTTTACGGATGCACAATAGAAAGCATTCTATCTGGGTGTAGAATGGCCTGGTACAGCAATTGCTTTGCTCAGGACCATAAGAAACTGCCTTCTTCGATCTCCCCCTGCATGTTTTCCTCCAAGCCACTCACCATCTTAACTTGGAAATGTCTCACCGTTCCTTCGATGTCACGAGATCAAAATCCTGGAATTTTCCCCTCAAGGGCATTCTGAGTCAACCTCCAGCATGTGGACTGCAGCAGTTCATAACAACAACTCACCACCACCTTTCTAAAGGAAGCACGGAATGGGAAACAAATGTTGGCCAGACAACAATAACCACGTCCCATGAATGAAGAAAACAAAGATTGAAAGGAACAGTGTCACATTTGAGCAGTTTATTAGGGCCTTCTTTGTTTGATTTTATTTGATTTATTGTTGTCACATGTACATAAGTACAGTGAAAATCTTTGTTTTGAGAGCAGTACATACAGATCATAACAAACAAGGACATACATATATCATAGTGTGCTTAGGCAGCAAGGCGTACAACGTTATGGCTTCACAGGAGGTTCACAAGCAAGATCAACGTTAGCAAGATCAACAATTATTTGAAATTGGAGAGATCCATTCTGCATAATAAAACAGCAGGGGAGAAGCTGTTCTGGAATCTTTTGGGTGTGTGTGTTTAAGTGTCTGTATCTCTTGCCTGATGGAGGAGGTTGGAAGAGACCATTACCAGCGTGGGAGGGCTCTTTGATGTTGGCAGCCTTTCCACAGCAAAGAGAAAGCCCATGGTTTGGAGATCAGCTTCCAGGATCGTCTGGCAGACAAGCAGGAGGCTGGAAGAACACATCAAGCCAGGCAGCATCAGGAGATGGAGTAGTCAACGTTTCAGATGTCACCCTTCTTCAGAATGGTCTGGGACATGTACACAACCTTTTGTAGTTTCTTATGGTCCTGGGCAAAGCAATTGCTGTACCAGGCCATTCTACACCCAGATAGAATGCTTTCTATTGTGCATCCGTAAAAGTTGGTGAGGGGAGTTATGGATATGCTGAATTCTTTAACCTGCCTGAGGAAGAAGATACATTGCTATGCCTTCTTGACTGTCACGTCTACATGGGAAGTTCAGGACAGATTGTAGGTTATCATCACTCCTTGGAATTTGTCACTCCCGACCCTCTCCACCTCAGCTGTGTTGATGTAGACAGGGCGTGTACTCCTCCTTTCTACCTGAAGTCAATGATCAGTTGTTTTGTTTTGCCGATATTGAGAGAGAGATTGTTATCATTGCACTATGACACCAAGCACACTATCTCCTTCATTTACTCTAGCTCATCATTGTTTGATATCCGCCCTACCACGGTGGCATCGTTAGCAAACTTGTAGATGGCATTGTTAAGGAACTTAGTCATACAGTCATGCGTGTACAGGGAGTACAGTACGGGACTGATAATGCATCCTTGTGAAGTATCAGTGTTGAGTATCATCGTAGAGGATGTACTGTTATCTATCTTCACTGATTGCAGTCTGTGGGTCAGGAAACTGAGGATCCAGTTGCAGAAGTCAGAGCCGAGACCTAGGTCCTAGAGTTTTGAGATTGGTCTGGTGGGGATTATGGTATTGAAGGCCGTGCCGTAGTTGATGAGTGGGAGACTGAAATCAGTATCCTTGTTATCCAAATGTTCTGGGGATGAATGTAGGGCAAGGGAAATGGCATCTCCTGTGGACCTCTTTTGCCGGTCGGCACATTGCAGGGGATCGAGGCAGGCTGGGAGGCTAGAGTTGATGTGGGCCGTGACCAGCCTCTCGAAGCACTTCATTATTATGGAAGTCATAGACCTGGGCAGTCGTCATTAAGGCATATTGCAGGTACTTTCTTGGGTACTGTGATAATTGCAGTCTTCTTGAAGTCTTCTTATGACTTCAGCTTGTAGCAAGGACAGGTTGAAGATGTCAGTGAACGCTTCCACCAACTGGTCTGCACAAGAGCCAGGTGCACAGCCAAGGACTCCATCTGGGCCCATCACTTTCCATAGGTCTACTCTCAGGAAGACTGGAGTGACATCTGCAGCAATGACAGAGTCAACAGGTGCGTTTGCGGCTGTTGGGGCAGGTGACATAGTGCTACTGGCATTCTGCTTGAGCTGAGCATAGCAAGCATTGAGCGCATCAGGGGACCCCCTCCTTTCATTCCTCCTGCCCTTGTTAAATATTGACATAAAATCATTTGTATTAAACCTGGATTTGATCCATTTGCATCCCTCTGCTTGGAGCACAGAAACAAGCTCCGGAATATAGATGGATAAAAGATTACCAGTAAAGCAGAGAATTAGGGATGGAGAAGAATTCGCCCAGTCAGTCTCTTGTTCACGGTGAAATCAGATAAATTAAGTGTTTACTTTTACAACTATATCATAAGAGCATGTAGCTCATTTTGTGTCTGTAACATTATTGCTCCATCTTTCTGCCCATGTACCTTCTCAACCCTTCTTTATTCTGTGTCACATATTGTTTCTCCATTCCTTAGCCTGGGGACTCCAGTTTCTGATGTAATATTTAGTCTAATATTGTGTGCCTCTGCGGGATCTGTTTGTTCAAATGTCTGTAAGTAATATCAGCACTCATCTCATCTCATTGTGTCTCTGGAGGAATTATCTTGGATGTATAATGCATGCATGTGACTAAATTTTCAGTTCGACTTGATATCCTTGATTAAACCGAAAATGAAATACCCATTTAACCTGCTGCCAACGCTCGCTGATGTTGAATTCATTTACTGCCCTTTACTTGGGGCCCTCGGTTTGCCAAGTAAGTTGTGAATATCATGCATTATTGTTTCATTCACCAGGTATTGATATTTTTTGACATATTCAGCAATATGAGCCCAAGTCTTGCTCAAAACCATGCTACTTTTGAGAGCGCCTCAATGTTTTGTGTACCAACCCAATTGTATAGTAGTTTGACATGCAATAACATTACAATTTAAGAGGATATTGCTTCATAATTTAAGGATAATCT
Source organism: Chiloscyllium punctatum (assembly GCF_047496795.1). NCBI lineage: Eukaryota > Metazoa > Chordata > Chondrichthyes > Orectolobiformes > Hemiscylliidae > Chiloscyllium > Chiloscyllium punctatum. The sequence goes on along the minus strand of NC_092764.1, from coordinate 67,054,487 downwards.
GGTTTTACTATTACAAATAAAAATTGGTTTAGTAGAGAAATAATAAGCAGTTGAACTCAGTGTGTTTCCACCACCTGTATTTAATCCGATTGAAATAATGAAAGTAACTTCACAGAACTGCTCAGAGTAATTTATTCGTGGTGACAATGTGCAATATTGGGTTCTTGGTATTTATTCCCGAAGAAGAGTGCTGATTAGAGTTTCACAGTAGTATGGAATGTTGGAAAGGTGGCTGATGAAGTGCCACACCTTCTGAAGTATTATTAGCAAAACTAAGGTGGATGGAATCAAAAGGGACAATGGTTAAGAGGCAAAGAGCAGAGAGCTTTGTTGAACGTTTGCTTTATGGTGATACACATGGGTGGTATATCCTAGGAGTAGATGTTGGGACCATTTGTCTTTTTGATTCTTGGTGACACAAGACAATAGTTCATACCTTCCAGATTACATAAATCTGGAAATATAGTAAGTAATGGAAAAGATGATAACATTTAATCAGGAGAAGTTAGATATATTAAATAAGTGGGAAGACTCAATGAACATAATGGAATGAATAAGCAAGGATTTTTATTGAACGTTTTTAAAGTGCTGATGAGGTCCCAGTTGCAAAATTCTAGTTTTTGATAGGGTAAATCAGGGCAGGACTTATACACTTAATGGTAAGGTCTTGGGGAGTGTTGCTGAACAAAGACACCTTAGAGTGCAGGTTCATAGCTCCTTGAAAGTGCAGTCTCAGTAAATAAGGTCGTGAAGAAGGTGTTTCGTCTGCTTTCCTTCATTGATCAGAGCATCACGTACAGGAGTTGAGAGGTCATGTTGCAACTGGAAAGGACATTGTTTCACCACTTTTGGAATGTTATGTGCAATTCTGGTCACCTCCAAAAGGGAGAATGTTGTGTAAGTTGAAAGGGTTCAGCATAGATTTACAAGGATGTTGCCAGGATTGGGTGATTTGAGCTGTAGTGAGATGCTAAATAGGCTGGGGCTGTTTTCCCTGGAGTGTCCGAGGCTGAGGGATGAGCTTACAGAGGTTTATAAAAACGTGAGGGGCACGGATCGCATAAATTGACATGTTACTTTTCACTGGATGGGAGAGTCCAGAATGAGAGGGCGTAGGTTTAGGGTGAGAGGAGAAAGATTTAAAAGGGATCTTAGGAGCAAATGTTTCTCGAAAAGGGTGGTGCATGCATGGAATGAGTTGTCAGGGGATGTGATAGTAGCTGATCCAAAGCCAACATTTAAAAGACATCTAGATTGACACATGAATAGGAAGGGTTTAGAGGGATATGGGCCAAGTGCTGGCAAATGGGACTAGATTAATTTAGGATATCTGGTCATCATGGACAATTTGGATTGAAGAGTCTGTTTCCATGCTGTACATCTCTATGACTATGGCTTTTCTGGCAAGGATCCAGTTTTAAAACAGCCAATGTTTAATCCCTGTTTGTGGTTATCTTTTATCCGATTTCATTCTCAACACAGATTAGATCAAATATTTTTTCAAGTGTTGGATGCACCAAATTCACATAAAATCCTTCTCACCCATTTCGTTCCTTTCTTTTTTCAGTGAACCTGCTGACAATTCTGCTCCTCTCTCAGAGAAACTGTGGTCTCACCAAATGTGTCACTCATTACCTCGTGGCCATGGCCTCAGCTGATCTCCTGGTTGTTGTGACTGATGTGATTATCAGGTGGTTTATCATTTATTTCCCTATTTCTTTCCTGGATATTACTCCGGTATGTAGCTTGATTACCGTTCTCATTTTTGCCTCCACAATGAGTTCAGTTTGGTTCACTGTTGTCTTCACCTTTGATCGATTTGCTGCCATTTGTTGCCAGAAGCTCAAAACAAGATACTGCACAGAAAAGACTGCAGTCATCATTATTGTGACAGTGACTGTGCTAGCCTGCTTGGAAAGCACTCCATGGTTCTTCAGATTTAAATCTCAGTATATCGACAAAAATCAGGAATGGTTTTGCATCACCAAACAAGAGTATTACAGTTCAACATTCTGGGCAGCATTTGAACTCCTTCATCGCCTCTTAAATCCCTTGCTCCCTTTTATTTTGATTCTGATGCTCAATACTCTGACCATCAGACACATTTTAATAGCTAGTCACGCTCGGAAGAGACTCCAGGAGGACAAGAACGGTGGGTCTCCCAATGACCCAGAGATAGATAAACGTAGAAAATCCATCATTTTACTCTTCACTATCTCAGGTAGTTTCATTGCTTTATGGACCCCTTACCTTATATGTTTCTTATATCAGCGAATTGCATTTTTGTATGACTCATATCCACCTTCAGCCACTGCAGGTACCATTGGATACCTGCTTCAGCTCCTCAGTACCTGCTCAAACACTTGCATCTACACAGTGACCCAGAGTCAGTTCCGAGAGCAACTGAAAACAATTGGGAAATATCCATTTTCTATGCTTGTCAGATCCACCTAACAGAGAGCAGATTTGCTTTGGAATCCGAATTCACTTCCATCTAATAAATCATGTTATATCTTCAATAAGTTCAACTGACGCATTGAAGAGAGTTCTGAATTTTTTAAACAATAATCGAAACTACTGGAAAAGATCTGCAGGTCTGGCCGCATCAGTGGAGAGAAATCATCGTTAACATTTCCGGTCGAGTGCAGTTCTGATGAAGGGTCACGACCTGAAATGTTAACTCTGATTTGTGTGCACAGATGCTGCCAGGCAATTTTTATTTTTGTTTCTGATTTGCAGTATCTGCAGTTATTCCTGTTTGTATTTGCACTGAATTCAGTGTAACAGCATGCAGGGACATGGCGCAAACACAAGAGAGTGGCACTAGAAAATACAGCTGCAACAGGCATAATGGGCTGAATGATCTCCTTCTACACCATAATAATTCAATGATTCTGAGTAACACTCATATTCAAAGCTTGAAAGAGCAGTGCTCTGCACAGAACTGAGAATAGCTCTACATTTTTATGAACAAGAATGGATACGATTTCTTTCCAACATTGTTATAGCAACTACTGTCATCATTCTATCAGACAGCGCATTTCTGACCAAAGCAAATCATGTGACCTCTGACCCTCATTCAAATTTCCTCCAACCGACATCCTTGGCTTTCTGTTGCTATTGTTATTACTTACATTCACACTATTAACATTGTGATTATTTTAAACTGTTTTCTTCAATACCCTTTTGATTGCCTCCCTGAAGAATAATGATAGAATTTCACTCGATCCAAATGACTGATGTCCATGATTGCGAGTATGATATTGATACATTTCCACAACCGCCCCCACAAAAGCAACAGAGTTTTTCATTGACTGTGCTTTCTGTGACTGTGATACTGCAATTGAGATCCAATATTCATTTAGAACAGCTTACAAAACTTACTGGTATTGAAACCAAGGACTCTAAATGGTTTTAATGGCTTTCCCAATTTCGCCTGCAGTTCAAATATTTATGTTTGCCAAAGTTTAAGCCTTATTTTTCTTTTGATCGATATTTCTGATCAATCACCTGCTCCCTATTTTTATACCATTAATACATATTGTTTCTCCAAAGGCTTTCTTCCAGCACATTAAAATTAACTCAAACAAAATGAAGTTAATAGAATTCATGAACAGAATTGTTAAGTCTAAAGCTTGTGTTGACTGTCCAGTTAATATTAAACATTAGAATAACCGATACAGGAACAGAAATTTCTGGAGAAAGCACAGTCAATATTTTGGGTCCTGTGACCCTGCATCAGAATTGGAAAGGTCATAGGACCTGAAATATTAATTCAGTTTCACCTCCACAGATTTTGCCAGGCCTATTGAATTACTCCAGCAACTTTTGTTCGAGGTTTACAGCATCTGTATTTCTTTGTTTTTGTTATGATAACATATAATTATTGTTTTAAAACATTCTACTGTATAAATGTTATTCCATTGTTTAAAAAAAAGGTATCAAAGACAAGCCAGGGAACCACAAACCAGTAAGTCTGACATCAGTGGTAGGCACGTCGTTGGAGAGAATGCTGAGGGACTGGATTAATCAACTTTTGGGTAGTCAAGATATGATTAGAGATAGTCAGCATGGACTTGTGTGTGGGAATGCATGTCTGAGAAATCTTTGAGTTTCTTGAAGAGGTAACCAAAAGGATAGAAGAGGGTAGAGCAGTGGATGTTGTCTTTATGGACTTTCCTAGGACCTTTAACAAGGTCACTCATGGTCGCTTCGTAATGAAGCTGAGGTTGCATGGGATCCTGGGAGAGCTAACTAATTGGATTCAAAATTGGCATGATGGTAGGAAGCAGAGGGTGATGGTTAACGTTGTTTCTTGTACTGGAGGCCTGTGACTAGTGGTGTGTCACAGGGGTCAGTGCTCGCACCTTTGCTATTTGTTATTTGCATAAATGATCTGAATTCAAATGTACAAGGCATGATTAGTAAGTTTGCAGATGATACAAAATTAGGAAATATCATTGATAATGAGGCAGGTTATCAAAATTACAGAGGGATCTTGATCAGATGGTGAAGTGGGCTAAGGATCAACAAATGGAATTCAGTGAAGAGATACGTAAGGTGTGGCAAATTGGAAAGTCAAACTAAGGTAGTACTGAAACAATAAATGGTAAGGTCCTGAGGAGTGTGGTGGAATAGAGGGGCTGAGGAGTATAAGTACGTAGTTCTTTGAAAGTGGCATCACAAGTAGAGAGGGTTGTGAGGAAAGCATTTAGCATGCTGGCCTTCATTGGTCCAGACATTGAGTATAGGTGTTTGAACCTTTTGTTACAGTTGTACTATTCGTTGCTGAGGCCACACTTAAAGTATTGTATGCAGTTTTGGCCAGCCTGGAAAGAACATGAAGAAGATTTAAGAAGACGTTGCCAGGACTAGTAGGACTGAATTTCAGGGAGACATTGGTTAAGATCGGCTTATGTAAGGTGATGGGCTTAGATTAGTTCACAGGTCAACGCAACATTGAGGGTTGAAGGGCCTGTTCTGCGCTTTATTGTAAGGTAGGATTTATTCCTTGGACACAGCAGAATGAGGGGGTCACCTTTTTGAGATGTATAAAAACATGAGGGGCATAGATGAGACCGTCATTTTCCCAGGGGTGGGGAATTGAAAACTAGAGGGCATAGGTTTAAGGTGCGAGGGAAAAGATTTAAGAAAGGCCTGAGGAGTTACTTCTTCACACAGAGAGTGGGTTGTATATGGAATGGGCTGCCAAAGAAAATGGCTGAGGCAGGTGCATTTAGACTCATAGAGTCATGGTGTGCAATAGCAAAACAGAACCTTCGGCCCAACTTGTCCAATCCACCAGATATCCTACCCTAATCTAGTCCCATTTGTCAGCACTTGGCCCAAACCCTTCCAATTTGTATAACCATCTAGATGCCTTTTAAATGCTGGAATTGTACCAGCCTCCACCACTTCCTCTGGCAGCTTCTTCCACACACACACCACCCTCTGTGTGAAAACGTTGCCCCTTGGGTCCTATTACATCTTTCCACTTTCACTGTAAACCTATGCCCGCTAGTTCTGGACTCCCCCATCCAGGGAGAAGACTTTGTCTATTTATCATATCCATGCTTCTCATAATTTTGTAAACCTCTGAAAAGTCACCCCTCAGCCTGTGAAGCTCCAGGGAAAACAGCCTCAACCTATTCAGCCTCTCTCTATATCTCAATTCCTCCAACCCTGGCAACATCCTTCTGAACCCTTTCAAGTTTCACAACATCCTTCCAGTCATTCCTGATCATTCTGATCATTCATCATCATTCCTGATGAAAGCCTTATGCCTGAAACATTGATTCGCTTGCTCCTCAGATGCCACCTGATCGGCTGTGTTTTTCCAACACCACACTCTCGGCTCCCAAACCCTTTATTCAATTTTCTGACCAATAAAAGAAAGCAGACCAAAATTACAGGTTCAAGGCAGGTTGCACCGAATGCAATGAGATCAGATAATCAGTTGCTATGGTGGCATGGACTTTAATACACAGCAGAATCCTGAAAAATCTGGTAAACACTTGTTCATTTTCTTTTCTTGACAACAGGTACATATGCAGTTGCTGGCTTAGAGTGTATTCTCACCAAATTTGTAAATATCATGGTCTGGGTTGCCTCATATAGCAGAAATTTAGGAAGGATTCACAAACTGCAGACTGAACATGTACATCAATAAGATTTCAAAGATGGTAGCTCACATCAAGGAGACCACTAAAAATGTGCTTTGCTCCATTTGTTTTGTTTGCAGTAAATACACAAGTAAAGTTTCCTAATACACAATAACAAATGAAAAATCACGATTAAGTTTGTTAAATAGGCTACGTCCATGTAAAGCTCATAAACGCAAAGCCCAATCAGTACAGACTGGGGACAATATTTCATCGTCACTAACACTCAACTCTGGAGGCCCCCAGGGGTGCATACTTCGCCCCCTCCTGTACTCACTGTATACCCATCACTGCGTCACCAAATACCAGACTAATGCCGTTGATATCACCATAGTCAGTTGAATCTCAGACGGCAATGAAACATACTACAGATGGGAGATGGAAGACCTGGAAGAATGGTGGACTGAGAACAACCTACCTCTCAATGCCGGCAAAACCAAGGAACTCATTATTGCCTCTCGGCGGGATGTTACTCATGCCCCGCTATGCTTTAATAGCACAGAGGTGAAACAAGCGGAGACTGTCAATCTGTTGGGAGTGGTCATCTCCAACATGTTTTCTTGAACTCTTCATGTGGACACACTGGTTACAAAGGTCCAACAACATCTCTTCTTCCTCGGACAGCTGAGGAAATTTTGCATGACGGCAAATATCTTTGCCAAATAACTTTTTATATAGGTGCACCACACCTGGTATGGCAACTGTACAATTCAAGATCAGAGACGGTTACAGAGAATGGTGAACTAGGCCCGGAGAATCATAAAGGCCAACCTCCCATCTATAGAATCCATCCACCAGGCCCGCTGTCAAGGAAAGGCCGCTAGCATTCTCAAAGATCCATCCCACCCTGGCAATGTTTTTCTACAACCTCTACCATTGGAGAAGCCTGAACACACACACACCAGCCGGTTCCGTAACAGTTTCTACCCTACTGTTGTTAGAATACTGAATGGACTCACAAACTCTGAAGATTCGCCTGTTCCTGTGTTTTTGTTTTTGCCGATGTTTACCTATTATTTACTTATCTATGCTACTTAACTCTGTGATCTTCCCGCATTGCTCACAAGACAAAACTTTTCACCGTGCCTTGCTACAGGTGACAATACATTTAATTCAATTCAATTCAATCAATGAAATGTGTCCAGCTGCATCAAGGAATTAAGGATGGGAATTAACAAACAACTGGCAATAACTTTACAATCTTCCTTAAGGACGCAGATGTTTGTTTTGGTTACGTAATTCAGGCGTCACTGGTTAGGCAGACATTTATTGCCCATTCCAATAGCCCAGTAAAAAGTCAATGGATTGCTGTGGGTCACATTAAGGCCAGACCAGGAGAGCAGATGACAATTGCCAGTTGTTACAATGGTTACCCTCAGACTTTTTATTCCAGGTATTCCCCTCTATTAAATTCAAATTTCACTATCTGACATAATAGGATTTGAAATCATGTCCTTCGATTCCTGGGGTTCCAGATTAATAGCCCAGTGATATTAACCACCAAATCACAGATTCCTCCAATTGGTGACAGAAGACTGAAAAATGACAGATGGTGGCTCAATTCCAGCCTCAGGTGACTGTCTGTGGAGTTTGCATATTCTCCCTGTGCTTGTGTGGCTTTACTCTGGTTTCCTCCCACAGTCGACAGATGTGCAGGTTAGGTGGATTAACCATGCTAAATTGCTAATAGTGTCCAGGGATGTATAGGTTAGGTGGATTACCCATGGGAAATGCAGCGTGAAAGGGATAGATTAGGGGTGTGAATCTGTGGGATGCTCTTCAGAGAATTAGTGTGGACAAGTTGGGCTGAATGCACACTGTAAGGGTTCTATTCTATGTTTTAATTATATAGTGTTAATCTGAGCAAGTACAATCAGTTCAATGTCAGTAGTGAGAGGGTCTTTAATGAAAATAATTCTGGACAATTCACAGTTACTTGGACAATTGTCGATTTAGTGGTGTAAGGACAGATTTGCAAAGTACAAATCATACAGAAGTCACTTGAGTTTTTGTTTTGATGAGGCAGCAGAAAGGATTGATGGAGGTAGACATGGTTCTTCTGTTGTAAGCCACTGCTAGTGCTTGGGGCCTGGAGCCCGAGGCCTCAGGTAGTGCAGCCTGGCTGATTGATGGGACTTGCAATGGGGACCGGTTGCTGTTTCTGCTTTGAGGAATCTGCTGGCCTGTATTTCTATCCAGCCAGTGCCTGGCAGTTTCAGTTCCTGAATTCTGGACTTTTCCATTCTGTTTGCCGTTGGGGAGGTGTGCTCCTGGAGACTGGACCATTTTCCTTCTGTCGGGAGTTTCAGGCCTGGACACTAACAGCTTACGGCCTGAACGCTTAGAGTCATAGAGTCATGGTGATCTGCAGCATGGAAACAGACACTTCAGTCTGACTCATCCATGCCGAACAGATGTCTCAACTTAATCTAGTCCCATTTGCCAGCGCCTGGCCCATATTCTTCTAAACTCTTCCGATTCATATACTCGTACAGATGCCATTTAAATGCTACAATCTACTGACCTCCGCCCCTTCCTCATTCCATACGTGCACCACCCTCTGAGTCAACAAGTTGCCCCTTATATTTTTCCCCTCTCACCTTAAACCTATGCCCTCTAGTTCCGAGACTCCTCCACCCCAGGGAAAAGACCTTATCTATTTATCCTATCCATATCCCTCATGATTTTATAAATCTCTATAAGGTCACCCCTCAGCCTCCGAATGCTGCAGGGAAAACAACTTCAGTCTATTCAATCTCCCCCTTTAGCACAAATCCTCCAACCCTGGAAAAATCCTTGTATATCTTTTCTGAAGTATTTCAAGTTTCACAACATCCTTCCCATAGGAAGAAGACCACAATTGATTGCAATATTCCAATTGTTGCCGAACCAATGTCCTGTACTGCCACAACATGTGCTCCCACTCCTAGACTCTTGCTCTGATCAATAAAGGAAGGCATGCTAAATGCCTTTTTCACTGTCCTACCTATGTGTGACTCAACTTTCAAGGAACTTAAAAACTGCACTCCAAGTTCTCGTTGTTCAGCAACAGTCCCCAGGACCTTACCATTAAGAGTATAAGTCCTGCTCTGATTTGCTTTTCCAAAATTCAGCACCTTGCATTCTCTAAATTAAACCCCCCTCTTACTCTCTGAGTAAAGAAATTATCTCTGACATCTGTCCTATATCTATCATCCCTCAATTTAAGACTATATACCCTCGTACTAGCCATCACCATCCGAGGAAAAAGACTCTTACTGACCATCCTATCTAACATCTGAATATCATATAATTCTCAATTAAGTCACGTCTCAACCTTCTTCTCTCTAATGAAAACAGCCTGAAGTCCCTCAGCCTTTCCTCATATGACCTTCCCTCCATACCAGGCAGCATCCGAGTAAATCCCCTCTGAACCCTTTCCCAAGTTTCCACATTCTTCCGATAATATGGTGACAAGAACTATATGACATATCCTCTCGAGGATCTATATACATGGACACCAAGATTTCTGCTCATCTACACTACCAAGAATCTGATCATTAGACCAGAATTCTGTATTCCTCTTGCTCTTTCCAAAGTGAATCATCTCAAACTTTTCCTCATTAAACTCCATTTTCGACCTCTTAGCCCAGCTCTGCAACTTTGCTATGCCCCTCTGTAACCTGCAAAATCCTTCGGCACTATCCACAACTCCACTGACCTTAGTGTCATCCACAAATTTCCGAAACTATCCTTCTACGCACTCATCTAGGTCATTTATAAAAATGACATACAGCAGTGACATACATTCTTTACCAAATGAACTCCAGGATGAACATTTCCCATCGACCACCACCCTCTGCCTTTTTTCAGCTAATCAATTTCCGATTCAAACCATTAGATCACACCCAATCCAATGCCTCTGTATTTTTTGCGATAGCTTACCATGGGGAATCTTATCAAATGCCTACCTGAAACCCACATCAACCGCTTTACCCCCACCACCTGTTTGGTCACCATCTCAATGAACTCAATGTGGTTTGTGAGGCATGATCTACCCTTCACAAAACCATGTTGACTATCACTATTCAACTTATTCCTCTCCAGATGATTATAAATCCCATCTCCTATAACTTTTTCAACACTTTACCCACAACTGATATAAGGCTTACTGGTCTATAATTATCAGGGTTGACTCTGTTCCCCTTCTTGAACAAGGGGACAACAGTTGCTATCCTCCAGTCTTCTGGCACTATTTCTGTAGACAATGATGACATAAAGATCAAGTCCAAAGACTCTGCAATCTTCTCCCTAGCTTCCCAGAGAATCCTGGGATAAATCCCATTCAGCCCACGGGACTTAACTATTTTCATACTTCTCAAAATTGCTAACACCACCTTCTTGTGAACCTTAATCTCATCTCTTCTTGTCACCTGTATCTCAGCATTGTCCTTATCAATCTTATTCCAGTGTGAATACTTCATTTAGGGCTTCTCCTACCTCCTCAGACTTCATGCACAACTTCCAACTACTGTCCTTAATTGGCTCGAATCTTACTCTCATCATTCTTTTATTCCTGATATACCTTTCGAAAGCTTTAGGGTTTTTCTTGATCCTACCTACTAATGACTTCTCATGTCCCCTCCTGGTTTTTCTTACCTTTCTACTTAGGTCGTTCCTGGCTAGCTTGTAACTCTCAAGTACCCAAACTGAGCCTTCACATCTCATCCTAACATCAGCCTTCTTCTTCCTCTTGACAAGAGATTCAAATTCTTGAGTAAACCATGGCTCCCTCATTTTGCCACTTCCTCTCTGTCTCACAGGTACATACTTATCAAGGACACACAGTAAATGTTCCTTGAATAACCTCCATATTTCAATTCTGCCCATTCCTTGCAGTTTCCTTCCCAATCTTATGCATCCTAAATCTTCCCTAATCAAATTATAATTGCCTTTCCCCCACCTATAACTCTTGCCCTATGGTATATGCCTATCCCTTACCATCATGAAGGTAAACATAACCTAATTGTATTCACTATCACCAAAGTGCTCACCTACCTCCAAATCTAACACCTAGACAGGTTCTTTGATCAGTACAAAATCCAATGTGGCCTCACTCCTTGTTGGTCTGTCTAAATACTGTGTCATGACACCTTCCTGCACACATTGGACAGAAACTGACCCATCTAAAGTACTTGATCTACATTATTTTAGCCAATATTTGGAACGTTAAATTCCCCCATAACAACTACCCTGTTACCCTTGCTCCTATCCAGAATTATCTTTGCAATCCTTTCCTCTACGTTTCTGTAACTATTAGGAGGCCTATAGAAAACGCCCAACAGGGTGACCTCTCCTTTCTTGTTTCTAACCTCAGCCCATACTACCTCAGTAGATGAGTCCTCAAACGTCCTTTCTGACACCTTGACTAACAATGCCACACCTCCCTATCTTTAACAATCTTCTATGATCTTACTCAAAACATCAAAATCCTGGAACCTGCAAAACCATTCCTGTCCCTGCTCTATATATGTGTTTGAAATGGCCAAAACATCCAGGCACCAGGTACCAACCGATGCTGCACGTTCACCCACCTAATTCCAGATGCTGTTGGCATTGAAGTAGACACACTTCAAACCACGTTCCTGCTTGCCAGTGCCCTCTTGCGACCTTGAAACCATATTTCTGACCTCATTACTCTCAACCTCCTGGATACTGGAACTACAATTTAGCTTCCCATCCCCCTGCTGAACTAAACCCTCCTGATGAGCATTAGCAAATCCCATCCCCCTTCCCCCCTCCTCCCGCCGCAGGATATTTGTACCCTCCTGGTTCAGGTGTAGAACATCCTGTTTATATGGGTCCCACCTATCCCAGAATGAGCCCCCATTATCCAGGTATCTGAAAACCCTCCCTCCTGCACCAATGAAGGCAAACATACCAAACATCTTCTTCACTATCCTGTCTACCTGCGATTCGATTGTTTTCGGTTTGATAAGAGGGATGACTTATTTTCCCTTTGTTCTGATTTTAGACCCTTGCAAGAGCCCGGAGGATTCTATTTCAGCCTCATTCTGTCCCTACCTCAGATGCATTTTATGAGATTCATCAAGTCAGTGTGATGAGATTTTTATTTTCCATTTCAGTGCGCAGGGGAAATTTCTCTGGATTTTTAACCATTGACCCTGATCCAGGTGTGATTGATGGCAATGGAGCAGTTTTATTTACTTGGTTGATTATTGGTTTGTTTAATGAATGGTCTTATTTGATTTTCTTTGAACTTATTTTTATTTTGGCTCCTCGTGCTCACTGCCCAAGTGAGATTGGTGGGGACATAGTCAAGGTCGAGGCATTTGGTTTGGTCATCTGTTTTTGTTTCTCCCCAAACTAATTGAGTCTTTACTTTTGTTTAATAAAGTCATGGCAGTTTCATCTTTTGTTTTGATAAAGCAATGTGGACTTTGCTCTGTGTTTCAACAGGTGCTGTCCCATCCTGGAGTGTTGGATGGAGGTGGTATTGGGGGTTTTGTTTGTTTCTGTTTACACATTTAGTTTACAAGAGTGGAGGGTTGCTTTTCAGACTGGAGACTTGTGAGCAGCAATGTACCTCAAGAATCAGAGCTGGGCCCACTGCTTTTTGTCATTTGCCGAAATAATTTGGATGAGAACATAGGAGGTATGGATAGTAAGATTGAAGATGACGCACTGGGCACCAAAGAAGATTACCTCAGGGTACAATAGGATCTTGATCAGATGGACCAAGGGCTGAGGAGTGGCAGATGGAGTTTAGCTTTGATAAATATGAGGGGCTGCAGTTTGGAAAGGCAAATCAGGGCAGCACTTATACACTTAACAGTAAGGTCCTGTGGGAGTGTGGCTGAACAATGAGACCTTGGAGTGCAGGTTCATACTTCCTTGAGAGTGGAGTTGTAGATCGACAGATAGTGAAGAACTCATTTGATATGCTTTCCTTTATTGGTCAGACCATTAAGTATTGGAGTTGGGAGGTTATGCTGAGGCTGTACAGGACAATGATTAGGCCGCTTTTGGACTACTGCATTCAGTTCCAGTCTCCCTGCTGGAGGAAGGATGTTACAAAACTTGAAAGAGTTTAGAAAAGACTTACAAGGATGTTGCCAGGGTTTGTAGGGTTTGAGCAATAGGGAGAGGCTGAATTGGATGGGACTATTTTCCCCAGATAGTTAGAGGCTGAGGGATGACCCTATAGCAGTTTATAACATCATAACAGGCAGAGATATTGTGAATAGCCAAGGTTTTTCCCTCAGGAAAGCAGAATCCACAATTAGAGGTCATAGGTTTAAGTGAAGAAGGAAATATTTAAAAGGGAGCTGAGGGAAAAACTTTTTATGGAGAGGGTGGTGCATATATGGAATGTGCTGCCAGAGGAATTGGTGGAGGCTGGTCAATTACAGTATGTACCCAACCTCTGGATTGGTATATGAACAGGAAGAGTTTAGAGGAGTATGGGCCAAGCGTTTGCAAATGGGACTAGAATAATTTAGGATATCTGGCTGGCATGGACAAGTTGGACCGAAAGGTCTATTTTCGTGCTGTACATCTCTATGACTCTATAAATAACAGAGTAGAGAGTGCAAAGGCAAATGCTTATTTGTTAGTGTGGAAAAGGTTTTGTAATGAGGCGTCACTGGGTTTAGAGTTAGGACTCCTGCCTTTTCCATATGCGACTGATCTAGATGCAAGAGTGCATGATACAAATTTTGGAATTATTGTGATCTTTCATGTAGATGGTGTTATGATTGATGATGATACAGTCGACGTTGGTATATATGGCAGAGGATTTAATGCGCAGATGTGTGTAAAGTGAATTTATTCTGGTTGAATAATGAAGAAAGGCATTGTGAAACAATGTGTATAAACCTAAATTGATGAAAGCTTAGTTCAGGAGAAAGTGAGGATTGCAGATTCTGGAGATCAGTCAAAAGTGTAGTGCTGGAAAAACGCAACAGGTCAGACAGCATCCGGGGAGCAGGAGAACCGACGATTCTGGCATATGATCTTCTTCAGGAATCTTATAAAACTTAGTTCAGGTAGTGTAAGCAATCCTACATTATGTAAATAGAGGGGAGAGAATTCAAAAGGAAATAAAATTCTGATAAAATACAATAATAAAACAATAATTCTGCATAATTCATGATCACTGTGAAGAAAATTCTTACATCTTTGGCATCAACTGGCATCTGAATCCAGTTTTCCAAATGATGAGAAGTCAGCAAAGAAACTTCAAGAAATATTCATGGGAATGTTATCATTCATTCATGAGGATGTGGGAATCGTTGGCTGTCAGTTTTTATTGACCATTCCGAGTAGCACTTCAGCTTTGAGGGTAAGAGAGGCAATAATATGGTAGAATTTTTCATTAAGCGAGAGTAACATTGTTGATTTTGAAACTAAGGTTTGAAACCTGACTAAAGAAAACTGCAATGGTATGAGGCATGAGCTTGTACATGAGCTTGGGGAATATCAGTGAAAGGAACAACAGTGGAGATAGTGAAACCTACAGATGTTGGAGAATCAGAGTGGATAAAGAGTGGAGCTGGAACAAGCACATTAGGTCAAGCAGTATCAGAGGAGAAGGGGAGTCTTGGAAGAGTGTGTGGAAGAACTGCAACAATTATTCATTCCTGTCTGGTACAAAAATAAAATCGGAAAGGTTGCCTGACCATGGTTAACAAGGGGAAAAGGGGATGATATAAGATGGAAAGAAGAGCATACAAATGGGCCAATAAGTCGGGCAAGCCAGAGGAGTAGAAGCAGTTTAGATTTCTGTAAAGGAGATAGAGTATGAACCTAAGCTCACAGGCGACATAGAGATTGATTGTATAGTAAAGAGAAAATCATTACAGTTGGAACTCGCGAGGTTATAATGGAGAACAAAACAATGACAGGCCAATTCAATCACTATATTGGGGCTATTTTCACAAAGGAACACCCAATATCTGAAAACTGATGAGGAACACAGGGTATAATGAGATGAGAGAACTGAAGGAAATCAGTATCAATGGGTGAATAGCACTGGTGAAGTTGAGGGGTTGAAGGTTGAATACCTGAGGCAGAATAACCAACATCCCAAAGCAATTAATGAAGTGGCTGAGAGATAGTGGATGCTTTGGAGGGAATCCTTCAAGATTCTATAAACTCTGGAAGTGTTCCTGTGGTTTGGAGAATACCGTAAGAAAGAAAAGTGTGAATTATAGACCAGTCAGTCTGATATTGATAATGGGGGAAAGGTTAGAATCGACTATAAGAAATTTAATAGCAGAGAACTTGGAATCTACTGACAGACTCAGACATGGATTTACAAGTTGGAAATCGTGTTTGACAAATCTATTGTAATGTTCAAGGATATATGTGGTAGAGTTAATAAATGGGAACCAGAAGATGTCATTTATTTGGATTTTCAGATGGCTTTAGATAACCTCCGACATAAGAGAATACCATGAAAATTAAAGTGAATGAAATTGAGGATAGAGTATGGGTATCCATAGAGAACTGGTTGGCAGACAGGAAACAAAGAGGAGAATTAAACAGGTCTTTCTTTTCCCCGAACTGGTAGCTAGTATGTAGTGGTGTACTGCAAAGATCAGTGCTTACAACCCAGGTATTCACAATATAAATTAATGATTTAAATCAGGGAACTAACTATACTGCCTCCAAGTCGATAGGTTTGGTTTCCTCATCTAAGGAAAGATGCTATGACAACGGAGGGAGTGCAACAAAGCTTTGCCAGACTGATTCCTGTGATGGCAGCACGGATGTATGAACAAAGATTGGGTCAATTCGAACAATATTGACTGGCATTTAGAAGAAGGAAGGGGGTCTCATCGAAACCGAAGCAATTTCAAAAAGACTAATAAGGGTAAATGTAAGAAGAATTGTTCTGATGATCGGGAGTTCAGAACCAGGGGGTAACAATCTAGGGAAATGGGCTAAGCTGTTTCGGACTGAGAGGAGGAGCAATTTCTTTAGCCAGAGAGTGGTGAGCCTGTGGAATTCTCTTCCACAAAGCAGTTGAGACAGAAACATTGAATATTTTGAAGAGGAAGTTGCTTATAGTTCTTAAGTTTAAAGCAATGAAAAGATGTGGGGAGAAAGCAGGAATTGGGTACTGAGTTAGATGATCAGCAATAATTATACTGATTTGCGGAGCAGCCTCAAAGGATTCAATGCTCCTGCTCCTATTTCTGAACCTAATTCTTTGAGAAATTTTGAAATGTCGCAGTTCATTTGCTACAAGTAGAAACATCGGAGAGGTCATCCAGTAAGTAGACCCAGTGACTCAAAAGGAATAGTGATATAATTTCAAGACAGGATGGTGAGTGGCTTGGACAGGAGCTTGCAGATGATGGTATTCCCAGATATCTTGTGCCTTTGTCCTTCAGGATGGTTGAGATCATGGGTGTGGAAAGTACAATCTAAGGAGTCAATGTGACCTGCAGTGCATCTCCTAGATGGTATACACTGCTGGTACTAAGTGCCAGTGGCGGAGGGAGGAAACTTTTTCTCATGTAGTATCAATCAGAAATGCTGTTTTGTCCTAAAAGATGTCAAGCTTTTTGCCAATTGTTGGAAATGCACTCAAGCAGAGAATTGGAAAGTGTTCTTTCAGACTCCTGATGTGTGCCTTAAAGATAACGACAAGCTTTAGGGATTCTGGAAAGAGGCTATTAAATACAGGATTCCTAACCTTTGAGTGGCTTATCCTTGTCATAAAATTTACATGATTAGTCCATGAGTTTCTCGTCAATGCTAACTGTTGGAGAAAATCTTTTGAATAAATCTTGTATACAGACCTTGAATAATGACATGCTTGTTTCATGATATATATCACGGAGAGAGAGAGAGTAAGAGAAACTAATAAGAATGAATGGTCCCAAATCACTCCAACGGTTTACAGAGTTCCAAAGGTCTTCATTGTCTTACAATTAGCTGACCGTTAACTATAGGATAATAGGGCAGAGGGCAACTTGCATAACTTTAGCCCTGGTCATTTAGAATCTTGTTTTGCAAAGGTTAGTAGCTGATAAGCAATTGCTAGTAATGCGGTTAGATAATGGCCTCATACAGAGGGAAGAATTTATTTATCACTATGCAGGCACAGCTGCAAGGCCAAACAGTAATAGAAATCTCAGCTACAGCCCAGCGAAACTGGTTTCTTCAGGACAGACAACGGATATGTGACAAAATGTGACAATATCTCCCTTTTTACTTCAATTAGATTACTTACAGTGTGGAAACAGGCCCTTCGACTCAACAAGTTCACACCGGCCTGCCGAAGCTCAACCCACCCAGACCCATTCCCCTATATTTACCCATGCCCCTAACACTACGGGCGATTTAGCATGGCCAATTCACCTAACCTGCACATTTTTGGACTGTGGGGGGAAACCGGAGCACCCGGAGGAAACCCACGCAGACACGGGGAGAATGTACAAGCTCCACACAGTCAGTCGCCTGAGGGTGGAAATGAACCCAGGTCTCTGTGAGGCAGCAGTGCTAATCTCTGTGCCACCGTGCCACCCATCAAATCATTAGAGCAGATATGGGGCTTTGGCAAACGGTGGAAAGTAGCCTGAGCTGGGGCAGTTGGTGGGGTTTGTTGTCTGGCAGACGGGTCCGACTGTAGCCCTCAGACCCAGGAGCATCAGGTTCCATGCCATATGAGCCAGGGCATCCAATCTTAGGCAGAGGAATATCGGGAAGGGAATCTTGGCAAGTTGGGAAGAGACCAGGGCATTAGGCAGCAGTCGCGAGCCAAAATGGACACAACATTGCTTAATGAAAATGATAATAATCACAAGAAGCACAAAAACAACAATAAGAACAACGAGATCCTGGAGGAGGGCACTAGACCAAGACCCAAACCATCTGCCCATCCAGCTCCAAAGATCCCACCACAGACCAGCGTCACGCAGGGAGGATGCTGCCTCTTGAATGTGTTCAGTGATGTGCGTAATGTTCTCACTGGAGTCAGGGAGGTGGGAACAACAGTCAGTGCTGATAAAGGCATAGGTGCCTCCTTTATCAAACAATAGGCAGTCTAGAGCAACCTGTTCTGCAGAGATACGGATACAACCATCTCTTCACTAAGATGGTCCAGGCTTGAATCCGTGCCATTCGCTATCTCCTCCAGGGTCATGACTATTCACACAACCTCTAACTCCATTTGGACGGTGCCATAAGGAGGGGAGAAAATAGCTAAAATTTGCTGAAAAGTGAAAATAGTCCCCCTGCTGTGAGCCCCCCGATACCTCAAAATATGGAGAGAATAAATGGTTAAAAAAAAGGGGACCATGAACCCGAGTTGCAGCTCCCAGTCCAGGAAGTAGGCAGCCAGGGGGAGGCGTTGGGACCACAGATGAAATAAGTGCCATGATATACCTGAGATGGCCGGTCTGGGTTCCAGTCCAATAGGCTGTAAAAGTGTTACTTTAGTTTAGGCCGGCATGGTGGCTCAGTGGTTAGAACTGCTGCCTCACAGCACCCGGGATCGTTTCCAGCCTTGGGCGACTGTCTGTGTGGAGTTTGCAAATTCTACCCGTGTATGCTTGGATTTGCTTCAGTTTCCTCCCACAGTCCAAAGATATGCAGGTTAGGTGAATTAACCATGCAACATTGACCAGAGAGTTAGGTGCATGAGTCAGGGGTAAATATAGGAAATGGGTCTGGATGGGTTACTCTTTGGAGGGTCGGTGTAGCCTAGTTGCGCCGAAGAGCCGGTTTCCACACTGTAAGGAATCAAATCTAATTTTGGCGGTCCTGTTGAGAACCTTAAAGTTCAGTATGCTCCCCTCCGATTTGGACCAAAACGTGGGTGAGGAAAGCAGGAGGGAGTGCACACACGAAATAAAGCCGGCATTCCATCCTGACAAAAGGTTGCTTTTAATGCAGATGGTTCCCTTGAGTGTTCCCTTGCCCGTGGTATTAGTAAGGAACAGGGACGCGGGTGTATGTGAGAAATTGTTTCAAGGCTGGAACAAACCTTAGAATGTGCCGATTGTTTCCCCTGCTGAGTTCCAGTGAAGAGGACCAACCTTGATCCAACCACCATTCAGTGGTGTCAGACTCATTAAATGGAATAGGCCTTAGTGGGATCCCTCCCTTAGAATGGGTGGGATACGGGCACATACCCAGCAGCTGGCGTGGCTAACCTTCTGTGCATAAGTGTAAGTTGGGTAAAGAAAAGTATTAAAATGCAATTCCCATTTGTTTGAGATTATCAAGCTATCCCTTATGCCCCAAATATGCATAGTTAAAGTCAGTAAGATGAGGAGGAGCCTGGCAAAGGTGTCAATGGTTATTCTCCTCCGGCTATGGCTGGAACTTGGACAGGCATCTCTACTCTGAGGTTCCTTCGAGTTTAGGCTCTTTTACATTGTGTTTCGTGTGACCATTCGGGTCTCCCCTCGACTTTGACTGCCATGCAGCTAACCAGCAGGAACAGGAACAGGTTTTTCCACCTAGGAGAGAGAGAGTTCTTTGCAAACGATTTGATCATCACGTATCTCACAAGCTGGAATGGATGCATTGGTTCACAGCTGGGTGCAGGAATAGCTTCCTTTACTAGCTCATGGTTGTGGGTGATCAGTCAAAATAGCATTTTAGCATAATCTTGCAAGGTCTCCTGTGTCAGGAGCAATGCCACATCTGCAGAGAGCTTCAAAGGTCTTGCCCTAACCCCAGGACTTTTAAGAGTGGGTGGGTCAGTGATGGTTATAGTAGTTAGATTGTCTTTTGTATGAGATGGTCATTTTCAGGCAGTTGGATGGCATGGATGTCACTTGCCAATTGTCATCCAAAGCCTGGATATTGTCCAGGTTTTGTTGCATTTGAACATAACTGCTTCAATATCTGAGGTGTCCCGAATGCTGCTGAACATTGTGCAACCATTAACGAACATCAGATATATTCTGGTAGAGGCAATCGTATGGGGTTGAGGAACATCATTTTATTTGGATAAATTGGAAAAGCTGGGTTGTCTACCAGAAGAAGTAAGATTAAAAATTGACTCGATACAGTGCTCATAATTAGAGGGGACTTGAGAAACTGTGAGAAAGATGGAACTGTTCCCTTGGCTAAAGGACCAAGAGCTGGACAGTGTCAATTTGAGGGGGGGGTGAGAAAAGGTAGGATCGAGAATTCACAATATTACCGTAGGATGGTGCCGAGTTTAATCAAGATTCGGAGACTTCTGCCAAAATGGACCCGTTAGTTCTGGCAGCAAACATGGAGGAGTTCCTTAGAAGAATGAAATTCCGGGAATTCTTTCAACGTGCCAGCAGTGATCCCAATGAGCCCACTGATGAAATGGAACAGTCATCACAGGGATCTGTGGATGAGTGACCAATGAAGGTGTCAACTTGGACCCCACCTCAGGGCCGCTGCCCTGGGCTTGACATGTATTCTCAAACCGTAAGAAAATATACAAATGCCAGATTCATCAGCCATAGCGACAAGGCAGTGCAAAACACCACCCGTTCACAATGAAATGCCATTCAGGCTCTCAAAACCAATCACAACATTGTCATCAAACCAGCAGATAAAGGAGGAGCCATTGCCATTCAGAATAGAACAGATTACTGCAAGGAACTGTACCGACAACTAAACAACCAGGAACACTACAGGCAACTATCAGCTGATCCGACCAAAGAACACGCCCGTGAATTAAACACACTTATCTGAATTTTAGATCCAGTCCTTCAGAGTTCCCGACATGCCCTCATCCCACGTACCTCTCATGTAGGCAACTTCTAGTGCCTTCCAATGGTACACAAAGCCAACACACCAGGACGTCCCATTATATTGGGCAATGGGACCTTATGTGAGAATCTCTCCGACTATATGGAAGGCATCTTGAAACCTTGGAACGCGTTCCAGACTCCTACCAATTTCTGTGTGAACAACGTACCCTCACACCATCTATGAACTTGCCCCCTCTCACCTTAGATGCATGCACATTAGTATGAGATATTGGAATTCTGGAAAAAACGATTCTGACTATCAACCCTATTTTTGCAGCTTACTTTTTATAATTTGGAGATGCCGGTGTTGGACTGGGGTTCACAAAGTTAAAAATCACACAACACCAAGTTATAGTCCAACAGGTTTAATTGGAAGCACATTAGCTTTCAGAGCTGATGAAGGAGCGTCGCTTCCAATTGAACCTGTTGGACTATAACCTGGTGTTGTGTGATTTTTAACTTAATTTTATAGACCTCTCTAAAGTCTCCCCTCAGCCTCCGGCATTCCAGAGAAAACAAGTTGAGTTCTCCTGGCAGGTCGTAATCTCTAATCCAGGAAGATTCGTGGTAAACCTCTTCTGCATCCTCTCCAAAACGTCCACATCCTTTCTGTAATGTTTCCACCAGAATTGAACCCACCACTCTACCTGTGACCTAACCAAAGTCTTAGAAAGCTACAACTTGACCTCCTGACACTTGTACTCAATTCCCTGACCAATAAAGGCAAACATGCCATACACTTTATTTACCACCCAATCGCTTTCAGGTCGTTATGGACTTGACCTCCAAGATACCTCTGTACCTCATCTAAAACAATGAAAGGCTAGAAAGTTGAGAAGCTAGTTCCATCTCTCTTTCAACCAAGTTTCAGTATGGCCACCCCACACTGATTCATGCTCTAAGCTCATCTGCCTTACATACAATACTCCTTGCGTTGAAATAAAAACACTTCAGCCTATTAGTACCATCGTGTTCATTTCCCTGTCTTTGCTTGTCATTCCCATCTGACGCACTGGTCCTAACGTTCACCCTTGCCTCAATCCCTACACCAGCCGACGTGTTGCTCTGGTTCCCAGTCTCCTTCCATTCTAGTTTAAACCTTCCCGAGTAGCAGTAGTGAACCTTCCGACTAGAAGACTATTGATTCCTAGTCAATGTAAGTGCAATCGAGTCTGCTATTACAGGTCACCCCTGCCCCAGAAGTGATCCTAATGACACTGCTAATCCTCCTCCACATAAGAATTTCATGCAGCCGCTTAGAGACACCCTGGGCCTTAGCACCAGAGAGGCAACGTGGCATCTTGAATGTGTCCTCAGAAACACCTGTCTGTGCCCCCAAGTAGCAAACCTCCTACCACTATCTTTCACTTGGACTTTGCCCAATTTTCCTCCACATTGTCTTTTTTGCAACCATACAGAATTATTCCGATGTTTGAGAAGTCCGAATGGATTGGAAAACTATAAATCTAATGCTTCTGATCCAGACATTGCAGCGATAGAAAGCAGGGAACTTTCAGCAACTTAGTCGAAGATCAGCAAATGCTTGAATCCATTATTTAGGAGGTAATAGCAAAACATTTAGAAAAATCAACACCATTAACTTGATCAATCTTATCTATTACTCTCCTAGCATTAAAGACCATCAGGCTTTGCCTTACTTTCTTGCCACTAAACGAGGCTGAATTGTCTGTGGCTTGCTTGATTTGTTCTAGCATGTTGTGTTTGTGCCATCAATGTGCTGTGTCTCCTCCCTCTGCCAGACTAGTTTAAACTCCCCCCAACAGTACTACCAAATCAGCATGCAAGAATGTTTGCCCCAGTGTGGTTCAGATGCAGACTGTCCTGTTTCTACATGTCCAACATTCCCCAAAAACAGTTACAGTGATCCAGGTATCTAAAACCCTCCCTCTTGTTCCAAATCTTAAGCTACATATTCATCTGTCTTATTTTTCTACTTCTAAACTCCCGCATATGGCACTGGGAGTAATTTAGGGATTACAATAATTGAGGTCCTACTTTTTAGTCTACGGCCTAGCTCCCTGAATACTTGATGCAATAACTCATTCCTTTTATTGGTCATGCCATTCGTACCGACATGTACACAACCTCTAATTCATCATCTTCCCCTTTTAGGATGCACTGTAGCCAGTCTATGACGTCCCTGACTGAGGAGACAATACACCATCCTGGAGTCACAAATTTGGCTGCAGAATCGCCTCCACTAAAGCTCGACTCCGCTACTATAGCTCCTCATTTCTTCTTCTGCCTCCCCAGCACATACAGTTTAAGCTGATTGTGGTGTCAGTGGCTTGTATCCGACTGCATTCCTTCGAGATACCAGCACCCGCATCAGCTTCCAAATTGGACTCCTGCACTACCTGACTGTTTCCATTCCCTGCTTTCCTCTACTCTCCTGGGCCATGGTGTGACCATCTCTCCAAACATATTATTTGTGTAACTGTCAGCTTCGTGGATGCGCCATAAGATCTCCAACCGTTACTAAAGCTCTGAGACCTGGAGCTTCCGATAGCAGCTGATAGCACTTCCTGTACACGTGGTCATCTAGGACACTGGCAGCATCAGAGATTGCAGACATGCGGCAAGCTATGTATTCCACTCTGCTGGCCCTCATGACAGCTCTTAAATTTACCTTTAAGGCCTGAGATTGGAATTATCAGTCTTACTTTATTAGATTTTCTCTTATAAATTTTTGAAAAGGATAACTCTAATCAAATTCCCATTGATCTTCCTCTGTTGGGATATGAAAGGGTGAGCCAGTCATTGTCAAGTGATCAGTTCTCACCAGCCTGGAACCCCTCTCACATGATGACACTATTAGGAACCACATGGAAAATCCTTGTGGGGTTCCTGCTTTATCTACATCATGCGAGATTTACTCGCCACAGTATTCCTAACCCTTCACCTGCTATTGCAGCCATTGAATTTTGACCAGAGTCCATCTGGTTAATGGTAATCCTCAAGATGTTAAATGTCAGGGATTCAGTGATGACAACATCATTGAATGACAAGGGGTAGTGGTTAGATTGTTGTTATGGGAGACGATCATTGTCTGTTGTGAATGTTACTTGTCAGCCCACCCAGATATTAGCCAGATGTTGCATTTCGATATGACCTTCCTCAGTATCTGAGGAGCTACAAATGTAGTGAATACTGTACAGTCATCGGCAATTATCCCCACTTCTGACCTAATGATGGAGTCCTTCATGAAAGATTACCACAGAAGATAGCACTTGAGACAAATGGATGCTTTTCAAGTTGGCAAGGCTCTAACGTATATAGGGTCTTAGATTACTGAGATTACTTACAGTGTGGAAACAGGTGCTTTGGCCCAACAAGTCCACACTGACCTGCCAAAGCGCAATCCACCCATACCCCTAACCCAACACTACGGGCAATTTAGCGTGGCCAATTCACCTGACCTGCACATCTTTGGACTGTGGGAGGAAACCCACGCAGACATGGGGAGAATATGCAAACTCCACACAGTCAGTCGCCTGAGGCGGGAATTGAACCCTGGTCTCTGGTGCTGTGAGGCAGCAGTGCTAACCACTGTGCCACCGTGCCGCCCCTCTGATTAGCACTCGTGTACAACAATTTCTGATTTATATTAATGACTTGGATGAAATCACCAAGTGCTTTGTCATCAGACTTGCTGAAGATAGAGATTGATGAGAATGCTTATTGTGAAGATACAGTGAGGCTGCACTGAGGTAGAGATAGGGAAGTGGTTGGATAAAATCTGCAACATAGTCATAATATTGGAAAATGTGCAGCAGTCCACATTGACAGTAAGAATTGAAAAGGAAAGCATTAATTAAAAGAGCATTTTCCAACAGAATGATGTATGTACAGAAGAACCTGATGCAGTATAAAAGAGTAACAAAAATACCATTCAAATACAGCACGTATATCTTTCAGAAGGCAAATGATGTGATGGCTGTTATGACAAGGGAAAAAACGGTACAAAAATTCAAAGGTCTTGCTGCAACTGAACAGTGCATTGAAAGCATTCTATAATGTATTTATATAGTTTTGACTTCCTTATTGGAAGTGGAATAGGCTTCTGTGGCAAGCAGTTTGGAAAATGTTCACTCGGATGATTCTTGCAGTTTATGGATTACCTAATGAGGGGGAATCATTTAAAAATTCTTCCATGATATTATGGCATCACTCGAACAGCCAGCATTTGTTACCTTCTCGAATTGCTGTGGAAAGGGTAGGAGTGGAATGGCTTTATTAACCACCACATGAACCACAGAAGTGTCAGTCAGTTCCACGATTTGACAGAGTGGCCTTGAACGAACAGTGACATAGTTCCGTATTAGAGTGGTGTTCTTCTGTATCTGCTGCCCTTATTCCTCATCGAGGTCATATCGTTTGTAGGTGCTACCATTGTAAGTTGCTGTAGCGCATCTTGTTGATGGCTAGCATTGCTCTTATTGCATTTATCTGCAAGAGAGTGACTGTTATTAGATTTGGCATTCATTGATTGGCCTTCAGGAAAAAGAAACAAACAAGAATAAACTTGTTGAAACATAAACTTTCTTTAAAAAATAATTAACTTGTGAGGTGTGGGCATCATTGGTCAGATCAGTAACTATTGACTGTCCTTAGTCACCTTTGAGAAGGTGATGGCGAATTGCCTGCTTAAACTATTCCAGTCCACGTTCCGCTGGTGGATTCACAATGTTATTAGGGACTATGACAACGACAGTGAAGGAAAAGCTATATATTTTCAAGTCAGGATGATAAGTTACTTGAAGGGGAACTTTCAGGTAGTGATGCTCCCATGCATCTGTTTCCATCGTCCTTCCAGATGGAAGTGATTGTGTGTTTGGAAGGTGCAGCCTAAGGTCCTTCTTAAAACGTTGTACCACGTTATCTGTCCTCCAGTCCTCTGGCACTTCCTCTGTGGACAGAGATGAATTAAGTATCTTGAGTAAGTGTTTCTTCAATTTTATAGAATCCCTACAATGTGAAAACTGCCATTTGGCCCAACAAGTTCACAATGACCCGCTGAAGAGTATCTCACCCAGACCCTTTCCCCTATTACTCTACATTTCCCCTGACTGACCCATCCTTAAACAATATGGGAAATTTAGCCTGGCCAATTCACCTAAACTGCACATCTTTGGACTGTGGGAGGAAACTGGAGCACCTGGAGAAAACTCACGCAGACACGGGGAGAATGTGCAAACTCCTCACAGACTGTCGCCCAAGGTTACAATCAAATTTGGGTCCCTGCTGCTGTGAGGCAGCAGTGCTAACCACTGAGCCACCATGCCACCAAAACTATCTCGCCTTCCCTAGCAGCCTGACAAATTTTCTGTTTTTAGGGCAACAGAACCTCCAATACTTTCGTATTTCCTAATGTCAAACTATGCAAGTTCCTCGCAGTCCCCTTTCCTGAATTTCATACAGATGTTCTGCTGTTTCTCCAGTTAACCCCTTCCCTTTACTATGTTTACAAAGCATCATCGGATTCTCTTGAATCCTATTCAAAGGTTCATTTTCATTCCCTCCCCCCCCACTTTCTGTTCTTCTAATTCCTTTCTTATGTTCCCTCTTGCACTTCCAATATGACTTTACTCCACAGTTGAATTGTTCCCTTTGGACTTGCCAAACACCCTTTATCCAGTTGTGAATTGTCCAAGCTATCCGTGATTCTCTGTTCTTATTGCTCTGTGGGAGGAAACTGGAGCATGTTAGATCTGTACTCCCCCAACTTCTTTTTGAATGCCCCAATTGCTTCACTTTAGACATACACTCAAAGAGTTGTTCTCAGTCTACTGTAGCCAGACTTTTTCTTCGTTTTCATAAAATCTGCACCAAACCACATCCTAACCTCCCCTCACAATTCCAACACTGTCTTTTGAAGGCGAACTTTTATCCAGAACAAATTTGAACAGTACCAGTACTGTGTTGTGGTCAGTGTCATTGAAATATTCCACAAATGCCACGCCCGACACCTCTCCGGCTTCTTTTCCCAAAACCCGATCCAGCACCATACCGTGCCTTGTTGAGTCTTCTATGTATCGAGACAAATAAATGCCCCTTATAGAAATCCACCCCCACTAAATTCTAAATGCTATGACTTTGACCATTCCTATCGGAAAAGATGAAATTCCCTAGTATTCGATTATTACTCTTACACACCTCTATGAACTGTCTCCATATTTGTTCCTCCATTTCCCGCTGACTCTTTGAGTGTCAAAAACACTCCCAATAAAGTAATTGCTCGCTTAATATTTGTAAGTTCAACCCTGAAAGCCTCGTTTGAGGACCCTTCAAAATATCATTTCCCCTTATTGCAGTAAGTGACTCTTCAGTTAATACTGATTCGTCACCACTGTTTTTACAGTCTCATCTGCCTTGCTGAATGATTAATACGCTGGAATATTGAGTTGCCAGTCCAGCCCTTCCCTCAACCATGTGTCTGTGATGGCAACAATATCATACCTCCATGTGTCAGTACGCACTGTTAACTCATCAGTCTTATCTATTATAGTCCTAACGTTCAAGTAAAGACCATCCTGCCTTGTCTCTGTCTCTTGACACTCCACATAAATGAACTTACTGAGACTTACAGCCTATGGTGGAGTTTGATTATGCACCTCCCAAAGCCACACTAGTTTAAACACCTCCCAACATCACTTGTCGAACTTACTTACTTGTTGGTAGAATTGTGGTTCAGGTGCAGGCAGTCCAATATGTATGTGTCCCACTTTCGTTTAAACATTATCAGAAACCAGCAATCTAAAACTCTCCATCTTGCATCAACTTTTGACTGACGCATTATCTGTCCTATTTCTAAGTGCACTAGTACATGGCACCAGCAGTAATCTGGTGATTACAACCACTATGGTCCTGCTTTTCAATCTACTGCTTAACTCCCTGAATTCTTGATGCAAAAATTTTGTTCCTCACTTTGCCCATATCACTGGTACTAACCTATGCAAAGACATCTAACTTATTACCCCGCCCTTTCAGTAACATCCATGATCCTGGTATGAAGGAGGCAACACACCATCCTGGTGTCACGTCTTCTGCCACAAAATCTCCCGTCTGCTTCCCTGACTAAATAATTCCCCTATCATTGTTGCTCTTCTTTTCTTCTTTCTTCCTCTCAGTATAGTTTTGTGGTTCCAGGAGCACGTCTCTGACTGCATTTCTCTGAGATACAAGCACCCACACCAGTTTCTAAAATGGAGCAGGTCCCCAGGGAACTTGTATACTACCTGCCTATTCGGTCTGGAGTGTCTGGTGGTCACCTGTTTGTTTTTTTCCTCTAGCGCTTTGATCTGCACTGTAACGCCCCTCTCTGAACATGGTACCCACGTAACTCTGAGCCTCAGAGATGTGTCGCAATATCTCCAACTGTTTCCCAGCCTTTGAGACCTGCTTCAGCTTCTGCAGCTGGGAATACCTCCTACACATTTGTTCACTAAGGACACTGACAGTATCCAAGACTCCCTACATATGACAAGCTGCACATTCCACCTGCTAGGTCTCTCCTGACATCACTTATTTTGTTCAACTTCGTACTCTATCACTTGAGTTATGAAAAGGTGAACTCACTAAGATCCTAGGCTTCTCAAACTATAGGGTAAGAAGGGGATAATGAGTCATTGTCAGATGACCAGTGCTCTCCGACCTGGGCACCTGCTCAACTTTTGAAGTTAGATTAGATTACTTACAGTGTGGAAACAGGCCCTTCGGCCCAACAAGTCCACACCGCCCCGCCGAAGCGCAACCCACCCATACCCCTACATTTACCCCTTATCTAACACTACAGGCAATTTAGCATGGCCAATTGACCTGACCTGCACATCTTTGGACTGTGGGAGAGAACCGGAGCACCCAGAGGAAATCCACGCAGACATGGGGAGAACGTGCAAACTCCACACAGTCAGTCGCCTGAGGCAGGAAATGAACCCGGATCTCTGGCGCTGTGAGACAGCAGTGCAAACCACTGTGCTACCGTGCCGCCCACCGTTATGACATCAACAGGAGCTGCACTGAAGATTCCCGCAGTATTCCTGCAGCTTACTGCTTACTGTGTCGCTCCCCACCTCACGGCTGCTGCTGTGAGGATTCCGAACTGCTGCTCCAAGCTCATTCATCTTATCGATGTGATATCAATCAAGTGAACTGTTTTGTCCTTGATGGTCAGCTTCTTGACTGTTGTTGTAACTATATTCATCCAGATAATCAGGGAGTATTCTATCATAATCCTGACTCGTGCATTATAAATGGTGGATCGGCTTTGAATAGTCAAGAGATGAGCTACTCACCGCAGTATTCCCAGCCTTTGGCCTACTATTCCTCTCATTGTATTTGTGTGACAAGTCCAGTTCAGTTTCCGGTCAGCTGTAAACCTTAGAATGTCGATTGCAGAGGACTTTGTGGCCATCATGGCATTCACTGTCAAGTGCAAGTGATTCAATGTTCTCTAACCGGAGATGGTCATTCCCTTGCATTTGTCTGTTGTGAATGTTATTTGTCACTTTTCAGGTGAAGTCTGGATATTGACCAATCTTACTCTAACGTTGTGTCTGGAATAAAGAGTGGGGGAAATAAACTCTGTGTACCACCAGGTAATAAATGGTCTAAACACTGGTCTAGACTCTTGTGGTGACTCCCATCTGTGTGTTGCAAACAGGTTAGGGAGCTCCTATTGGTGTAACAGTAGTGGGTCAATCGTAAAAACAGTTGGCCTGTCTGTCTCAGTGTAACCACAGAGAGATCTGTGGTTTAAAGAGTTAGATAGACTAATCTAAATGTGAGAAAATGCTACAAGTAAGGTTGCATTCTTGGGCCTTATTATCTAATTTAAATGTGGTGTCAACATTCTGGTATAATATATACTGGTGTAAATATTTTAGCAAGCTAGCACTCTCAGATCAATGCAGAAAGTGGTGAGACCAATTATGTCAGTGTAAGACCTCCAGAATGTGTTGCAAACAGTTAGGTTGACTCAGGTTCATGGTTACTATTTACTGGTATAAACAACAGGGTGGACTGTCTCATTGGAGGGATGTTTGGAGATCGAAATGGGAGAAAGCAGTTTCATCCATTGTGTATGTCCCATAATTTGATTGGAAAGTATCCTATCCAGATATATTATAGGTTGATATGACAACTGCTGTGTCCAAGACTGCTAGAAACTAGCATTGGTAGACACAACCCAGTTCATCACAAAAACTTGCCTTCCTTCAGTTGACATGACTTACACTTTCTGCTGTCTTTGGGAAATCAGGAGGAAATGAGAACTGCAGATGCTAGAGATCAAAGACGAAAAGCGTGGTACTGACTGGCTGTGCTTCTCTAGCACCACAAGTTTTGGCTTTGGGAAATTAGTCAACATAATCAAAGACTATCCCACCCCGTCATAATCTGTTCTATCCTCTTCTATCATGCAGGAGATACAAAAGTTTGAAAACACGTATGAATAGATCTAAGAACAGCTTACCCGCTGTTGTCAGAATTAGAAATAGACCTGTCCTACATTAGACCTAATCTTTCTTTGCGCATTCTCTGTAGCTGTAACACTGTACTCTGTGTTCCACAATATGGGTTGGCATGCCGGCCAGCTGATAGAACCTCATTTATACTGACGGAGGCTGCACAGAAGAGGGAAATGAAGAAGGGACCCGAGTATTCAGATACAAGGTGCTTTGTAGGAACAGGACACATGAAGAAATTTGTTACAACAGGAAATTGAGTACCTGTAGACATCTAAATAAACCACATTTAGCCGACAGTTAGATACTATTTGTCTCTTTCACTATCTGTATAAAGGTGTTACATTGATAGTTTTTCAATCCTGTATGTGATGGTACGTGATGTCTCTGATCGTGTTTTCCGGGTCCTTAAGGGGGAGGGGGAGCAGCCCCAGATCGTGGTCCACGTTGGCACCAACGACATAGGTAGGAAGAGGGGTGAGGATGTTAGGCAGGCTTTCAGGGAGCTAGGTTGGAAGCTCAGAGCTAGAACGAACAGAGTTGTTATCTCTGGTTTGTTACCCGTGCCACGTGATAGAGAGTCGAGGAACAGGGAGAGAGAAGAGTTAAATGTGTGGCTACAGGGATGGTGCAGGAGGGAGGGATTCCGGTTTCTGGACAACTGGGTTTCTTTCTGGGGAAGGTGGGACCTCTATAAACATGATGGTCTACACCTGAACCTCAGAGGCACCAGTATCCTTGGGGGGAGGTTTGCTCGTGCTCTTTGGGAGGGTTTAAACTAACTCTGCAGGGGCATGGGAACCTGGACTGTAGCTTAAGTGTACCTTGAGTGTAGGGAGGTTAGGATCATGACATCGATCTCGAAGGAGGGTTCCTGTAAACAGGAAGGTGGCTTGAAGTGTGTATACTTCAATGCAAGAAGTATAAGAAATAAGGTAGGTGAGCTTGCTGCATGGGTTGGTACCTGGGACTTCGATGTTGTGGCCATTACAGAGACGTGGGTAGAACAGGGACAGGGTTTAAATGTTTTAGTAGGGTCAGAGATGTGGGTAAAAGTAAGGGAGGTGTGGCATTGCTTGTTAAGGATAGTATTACAGCAGTAGAAAGGGTGATGGAGGAAGACTTGCCATCTGAGGTAGTTTGGGCGGAGGTTAGAAATAGGAAACGTGAGGTCACGCTGTTAGGAGTTTTCTACAGGCCTCCTAATAGTCCGAGAGAAGTAGAGGAAAGTATGCGAGGATGATTCAGGAGAAGAGTGAAACTAGCAGGGTGGTTGTTATGGGGGACTTCAACTTCCCGATATTGACTGGGAAAGCGATAGCTCGAGTTCGTTAGATGGGTCGGTGTTTGTCCAATGTGTGCAGGAGGGTTTCCTGACACAATATGTAGACAGGCCAACAAGAGGTGAGGCTATACTGGATTTGGTTCTAGGTAATGAACCAGGCCAGGTGTTAGACTTGGAGGGAGGTGAGCACTTCGGGGGCAGTGACCACAACTCAGTGACTTATACTCTAGTGATGGAGAGGGATAAGTGTGCACTGCAGGGCAACAGTTCTCGCTGGGGGCAGGGAAATTATGATGCAGTGAGGCATGACTTAGGATG
This sequence comes from Chiloscyllium punctatum, assembly GCF_047496795.1. NCBI lineage: Eukaryota > Metazoa > Chordata > Chondrichthyes > Orectolobiformes > Hemiscylliidae > Chiloscyllium > Chiloscyllium punctatum. The sequence continues at coordinate 67,022,479 of NC_092764.1, read as the reverse complement.
CGTGGATTGGGAAAATAGGCTTCAAGGGAAGAACACAAATGATATGTGGAGATTCTTCAAGGAACAGCTAATGGGTGTCCTTGATAAGTATGTGCCAGTCAGGCAACGAGTAAAGGGTCTTGTGAGGGAGCCGTGGTTTAATAAAGAATTGGAATCCTTTGTGAAAGGGAAGAGGGCGGCCTATGTAAAGATGAGGCGTGAAGGTTCAATTGGGGCGATTGAGAGTTATAAGGTCGCCAGGAAGGATCTAAAGAGAGAGCTAAGAGCAGCGAGAAGGGGACATGAAAAGTCCTTAGTTGGTAGGAATTGGGAAAACCCAAAGGCTTTCTATAGGTATGTCAGGAATAAAAGAATGACTAGGGTAGGTATCGGTCCAGTCAAGGATAGTAGTGGGAAGTTGTGCGTGGAGGCAGAGGAGATTGGTGAGTCACTAAATAAATACTTTTCGTCAGTATTCACTCGGGAACAGGACATTGTTGCTGATGTGAATATTGAGTCACAAGTGATTAGAATGGATGGCTTTGAGGTACGTAGGGAAGAGGTCTGGGGAATACTGGAAAGGATGAAAATAGATAAGTCCCCTGGGCCTGATGACATTTATCCTAGGATCCTCTGAGAAGCTAGGGAGGAGATAGTGGAGCTCTTGGCCTTGATTTTCATGTCGTCGTTGTCTACGGGAATAGTGCCAGAAGACTGGAGGATAGCGAATGTGGTCCCCTTGTTCAAGAAGGGGAGCAGGGATAGCCCGAGTAACTGTAGGCCAGTGAGTCTCACTTCTGTTGTGGGCAAGGTCTTAGAGAGAATTGTAAGGGATAGGATTTATGAACATCTGGATAGGAATAATGTGATCAAGGAGCGTCAGCATGGTTTTGTGAAGGGCAGGTTGTGCCTCACAAACCTTATTGAGTTCTTTGAGAAGGTGACCAAGGAAGTGGACGAGGGTAAAGTAGTAGATGTGGTGTATATGGATTTTAGCGAGGCGTTCGATAAGGTACCCCATGGCAGGCTAATGCAAAAACTACGGAGGTATGGCATTGAGGGTGCATTAGAGGCTTGGATTAGGAATTGGCTGGCTGGAAGGAGACAGAGGGTAGTATTTGATGGTATAGGTTCATCTTGGAGTGCAGTTACTAGCGGTGTTCCACAAGGATCTGTTTTGGGACCATTGCTGTTTATCATTTTTATAAATGACCTGAAGGAGGGGCTTGAAGGCTGGGTGAGCAAGTTTGCGGATGACACGAAAGTCGGTGGAGTTGTGGACAGCGAAGAAGGATGTGGCAGGTTACAACGGGTTATAGATAAGATGCAGAGCTGGGCAGAAAGGTGGCAAATGGAATTCAATGTAGCTAAGTGTGAAGTCATTCACTTTGGTAGGAGTAACAAGAAGATGGATTACTGGGCTAATGGTAGACTACTTGGTAGTGTGGATGAGCAGAGGGATCTTGGTGTCCATGTACACAGATCTTTGAAACTTGCCACCCAGGTAAATAGTGCTGTGAAGAAGGCATTTGGTGTACTGGGCGTTATTGGTAGAGGAATTGAGTTCTGGAGTCCTGAGGTCATGTTGCAGTTGTATAAGACTCTGGTGCGGCCTCATCTGGAGTATTGTGTGCAATTTTGGTCGCCATACTATGGGAAGGATGTGGAGGCATTGGAACGAGTGCAGAGGAAGTTTACCAGTATGTTGCCCGGCATGGTAGGAAGATCGTATGAGGAAAGGTGGAGGCACTTGGGGCTTTTCTCATTGGAGAAAAGAAGTTTTAGGGGAGATTTGATAGAGGTGTACAAGATGATTAGGTGTTTAGATAGGGTTGTCAGTGAGAACCTTTTTCCGCTAATGAAGTCAGCTGTTACTAGGGGACACAGCTTTAAATTAAGGGGTGGTAGGTATAGGACAGATGTTAGGGGTAGATTTTTTACTCAGCGGGTTGTGAGTTCATGGAATGCCCTGCCAGTAGCAGTGGTGGACTCTCCCTCTTTATGGTCATTTAAGTGGGCATTGGACAAACATATGGAGGTTATGGGGCTAGTGTAGGTTAGGTAGGCTTCGGTCGGTGCAACATCGAGGTCCGAAGGGCCTGTACTGCGCTGTATTTCTCTATGTTCTATGTTCTATGTTTCTCTGAGACTTCTCATGAATTTAAGGAATTTCAGAACATTCTTAGTACTGTATAGCACAGTACAGGCCCTTCGGCCCTCGATATTGTGCTGACATTTTATCCAAAGATCAAAATAACCTCCATACCCCACATTTTACTTTCATCCATGTGCCTCTCCAGAAGATTTTTGAAAAATTGCGACCAACAGATCCACTTTCTCTTGATTTATTTTTCTTAGTATGCTTGGAAGCAATATTCACTCGGCACTCGGCATAGGATGAAGGATTTTGTGAGAGTATGGTGAATATTTACTGCTTATACTAGGGATGTGGAATTTGGTTAACGAGTGAGACTGTAAAAATTGGGGCTGTTCTTCAGAGTCAGTGAAGAAAAATTGAATGCAAGTAGTCAAGACCATGATATAATAAATAAGAAGGAAGCGTTCACACTGTCATAGCTGTAGTGACCAGAAAACCCAAGTGGAAAGTAATTGAAAGGGGAAGTAGAAATGAGCTGGAAACCAAACTGTTTACTCAGTTGTTTCAGATTAGATTACTTACAGTGTGGAAACAGGCCCTTCGGCCCAACAAGTCCACACCGCCCCGCCGAGGCGCAACCCACCCATACCCCTACATCTACCCCTTACCTAATACTACGGGCAATTTAGCATGGCCATTTCACCTGACCTGCACATCTTTGGACTGTGGGAGGAAACCGGAGCACCCAGAGGAAACCCACGCAGACACGGGGAGAATGTGCAAACTCCACACAGAGAATCGCCTGAGGCGGGAATTGAACCCGGGTCTCTGGCGCTGTGAGGCAGCAGTGCTAACCACTGTTACAATGTAGAATACCCTGCTTGACAGGATGATGGAGGCTGATACAAGAGTAACTGACAGAGAGAAAATGGATAAGTCATTGGAAAGAAAATAAATAGAGATTTTTCCTGACTTCTATACTATGGGAAAACCGCTGCTCCAATGTGCAGTGGACACAGAGATGCTCAGCTCAGGCATAAAATGATTCATGCAATGGAACTGAATTCAATAGCTTGCAAGCTGATAGATTTATTGTTTAATGGATCTGAGCATGAGAGTGAAAGGTAATTTCAGAACTGTGTTCAGTTGCTCTCGAAATTGCCTCTGGGTGACTGTGTAGATGCAAGTGCTTGTGCAAGTACTGAGGAGCTGGAGCAGGTATGCAATTGTACCTGCAGTTCGGAAAAGTGGAGAATAACCATGCAGTAATGCAATTCGTTGATAAAGGAAACATGCCATATAAGGGGGCCATAAAATAATGAAGCTGCCTGAGAGAGCAAAGAGCAAAATGATAGATTTTCTACGTTTGTCCATCTCTGGGTCACTGGGCTTCTCCCTGTCGCTGTCCTTCTGGAGTCTCTTCCGGGCTTGGCTCGCTACTAAAGCATGTCTGATGGTCAGAGTGTTGAAAAGAAGAATAAAAATGCACGGCAGTGTCGGCGATAGAACTCGATGGAATACACCAAAAAGCACCAGTAGATTGAAGTGTAATAGACTTGTTTCGTGATGTCAAACCATGGCAGATTATTGAAGATGTACTTGGATTGGAACTTGAACAACCAGAGAATGCTTTCCAAATAGCACATCACACTCATTGTTCCAATGATTATGGCTGCAGTTTTCTCGGTACAGTATCTGGTTTTAAACTTCTGGCAGCAAATAGCCATAAATCGATCAAAGGTGAAAGCAACAGTCAACCATATAGAATTCATTGTGGTTGCAGGAATGAGCACTGTAACCAAACTACAGACATAAGTAATATTCAGGAAAGACACTGAGAAGTACATAATAAGCCACTTCAGCAACACATCAGTTATGACAACAAGGAAATCAGCTGCCGCCATTGCTATCAGGTACTGTGTGATACATCTTGAGAAACTGCAGTTCCTCCAAGAAAGGATCACAATAAGTTAACTGCAATAAATAACTAAAACCAGGTGTGCAGGTTTACTGTATGAGTTTGACTACATCTTCTGCTGAGTTGCTGCATCAACATTTAATAATTATATCTGATTCTGTGGATGTTTTTCACAAGCAATATTTTGAAAAGTCTTTTTTAAACCCAATTATGAGAAATTGAACTAAGTCAATATTAAAAAGAACATGCATTGATACTCCAGAAATATTCCATTGTAGAAAATGTCATGGACATCACCATCCTTGGGTATGCCCTGTCCCACTGGCAGGACAGACCAAGCAGAGATTGCAACACAGTCCTATACATTCAGGAGAGTCCTCAATATTGATTCTGGATCTCATGGCATCAGATTAAACAAAGGCAAGAAAATTTCCTGCCATTGGCCATGTAGTGGTCTCTGTCAGCTGATGAATTCATCCCCTCCACAATGAATAAAACTGAGAGGAATGACTGAGGGTGACAAGTGAGCAAAATGTACTCTGGCTGGGGAACTTAAATGTCCACCACCTGCAGTGGCTTAACACTACACATCAAGCTGTTCACGTCCAAAACGACATTGCTACTAGACTGTCCATTGTAGATGGTGAAGAACCAAAAAAAAGGGAAAAAACATACTTGAATTCATCCTTACCAATCTGCTGACTGCAGATGCATCAATCCATGATGATGTCTATAAGAGTGGCCTCTGCACAGTCCTTGTGGAAAGGAAGTCCAACCGGCACATTAGGAATACCCTCATCATTTTGTGTGGCACTATCCAAGTGCGAAATTGGACAGACTTTGAACAGTTCTCGCAACTCAAGTCTGGGCATCTATGAGGCACTGTGAGCCATCAGCAGTAGAATCATATTCTAACCGAATCTCCAAATTTTGGTCCAGCACATTCCCCACTCTACCATTACGATTAAGATAGGGGATCAACCCTAGTTCCAGAGAGAGACCAGGAGGGCATGCCAGGAACAGCACCCGGCATATCTAAAAATAAGTTGTCATCCTGGCAAAGTGACTAAACAGGACTACAGGCAAACCAAACAGCATAAGCAGCAAGTCACAGAGTGAAGTGATCCCACAATCAATGATTCTAGTTTATCATATCAGTAATGCATTTTGATGGACAATTTAAAAAAAATCACTGGTGGAGTTGGAAGCAACAGAGATATACTCACCTTTTTTGTTGGAAGAGCCCAACTTATCAGTGCAAAAGATAAGTCAGAAACATTCACAACAATCTTTATCCAGAAATGCCAAGCGAATGATCTGTCTTGGCCTGCTGCTGTGGTCCACAGCATCATGGATGCTCGTCTCAGCCGATTTGATTCACTCCATATCATGTCAATAAACAGTTGGAAACACTAGATAATTAAAAGGTTAGGGGCTGTGACAACCATCCGGCAGCATCACTATAGACTTGTGCTTCAGAATTTAACCCCATTCATGCTGTTCCAGTTTAGGTACAACATTGGCATCTACCTGACAATGTGGAGTATTGCCTCAGTGTGTTCTGTGCAGAACAAAAGCAGGACAAGCTTAACTTGGCCAATCACTCTCCCATCAGTCTACTCTTGATCATTAGTAAAGTGTTAGGTGTCATCAACAGTGCTAAAAAAGCACAACCTTTTCAGCAATGACCTGCCCACTGATGCCCAGTTTGGATTCCACCAGGGCTACTCATCTTTTGACCACATCACAGCCCGGTTACAAAAGTGGATGAAAGACTGGTATTCCAAATGTGAGGTGAGGTGAGAGTGACAGCCTTTGATGTCAAGGCTGCATTTGACCACGTGTGGCATTAAGGAGCCAGGCAAAACTGGTATCGGTGGGTATCAGGAAGGAATTTATCTGTTGGTTAGAATTATACATGGTACATAGGAAAACGGTTGTTGTTGCAATTCAGTCATCTCAGCTCCAGAACATTTTTCAAGGTGTCCCTCAGGAGTGTGTACTAGACGAAATCAAATTCACCTGCGTCATCCATGACATTCTGTCCATCAGAAGATCAGAAGTGGGGAATCTCACCAATGTTTTGACAATGTTCAACACCATTCATGACTCCTCAGATACCGAAGCAGTCCATGTTAAAATACAAGAAGACCTGCATTATATTCAAGTTTGTGCTTGGAAGTGGAAAGTAAAATTTACTCCACACACTGGTTATCTCCGATTAAGGACAATGTAATCACCATCTCTTGACATTCAATAGCATTAGCATCATTGAATTCCCTATTATCGATATCCTTGGAGTTACCATTGACGAAAAAAACAACTGTACTCACTGTATAAATGCAATAGCTACAAGAGCAAGTAATAGTCTAAGAATACTGAAGCGAATAACTCACTACCTGAATCCCAAAGCTTGTTCACAATCTACAACACACAATTCAAGAGAGTGATGGATTACTCTCCATTTGCCCGGATGCTTGCAGCTTTAACCACTTAATGCATACCATCTACAAGATGCACAGCAGAAATTTGTCTAAGTTCCTTCAACTGCACTTACCAAACCCATGACTACTTCCATCTAGCAGATATATTGGAAAGAGAGCACCTGCAAGTTCACCATTAAGCCAGTTAGCATTCTGACCTGAAAATATATCACTTCTCCTTCATTATTGATGGGCCAAATTCCTTGAATTCACACTTGTGAAACTACCGGTAGCACATGGACTGCCGTGGTTGAGAAAGGCAGCTCATTTCTCAAGGGCAAACTAGGTATGGGCAATAAATTCTGGACACCCAGCAGTACCCATGTCCCACAAGAGAGTAACCTGATGATAAATACTTTGCCTAAGACTAAATTACATAGCTGCATGCGTTGCTGTTCATCCCTCCAGTGTGGAGACTTTGGATGAAATCATGGTTGAGTGGTTACCTTCACTAACCTGTGTGACCCAAAGGCAGGAATTTACAAACAGTGGAAGTGACTTTTCAGCATAACTCACCTGGAAACAATGAAATAATTGCCAATGATCACTGAACTATCAGCTCAGTTATGGTTCTGTGCCATTCAAATCCACCGACCTTTTGTTAGGTATTGGCTTGCTTCCCAAAGCTGCATGTTTCCATGTCTAATCAATTACCATCATTGGTTTACACAATTCAACATAGAGTAAATTATCTGAAATGAATAGCAAGTACATGAGAGAATTTGAAACCAGAAAGTTAAGTTTTGTTACATTAATTGGACTGCATAAGTTATCATTGTTAAAAGAGATAAAGAATATCTTGAAAGCTTTCTTTAAAAATGCAATTCGACTTGACGAGGGTTCCCAATTGGTCTGTATTATATTATGAAAAATGTTGAAGTAAGGTGGAATGGACAGGTTTAGGAAGAGAAACACTACTTATTAGTGGCAGTGCTTGGAGCACCATTCTTGCCCAGATTATGGATCATTCATAAAACAGAAACATTTGACCAAATACACAAATATGGACAGATATTACCTACCAGGCACTCCAACAGCCACAAGCACAGGACAGTAAATGAACTCAACATCAGCAAATATTTATAATGCATTGAAAGGATATTTCATTTTCTGTATCAAATAATCCAACCTTCTGTGAAATTGTCACCATCTCACGGAGTTAATATACATTACAACAAAATCCTCCAATGACATAATTATGTCAATATTACTTACAGTCTTCGAACAAACAGATGTGAGACCTGCAAAGAAATGGCCTTGGAATAGCTTGTAGAAATATCCAATGTGAACTGGGATCACAGAGAATCAAGGCGCCAGGAAGCAACTTTCTGCAAAGCACATATATGAATGACTGTATATGTTCCATTAGGATGCGTATTTCACATGTAGCCTCAATATATTCATTTTAGGGATTGGTGGTGCTGGAAAAGCACAGCAGTCCAGGCAGCATCCAACGAGCAGCAAAATCGATGTTTCGTGCAAAAGCGAAGGGCTTATCCAGAATTTGGTTTCCAGCATCTGCAGTTATTTTTTTTACCTCAATATATTCATGTCATTCCTTCCTGGGATTTGGGCATCCTTGGCAAAGCTAGGATTTCCTGTCCATTCCGAAGTATCATTGAGAAGATTGTGATGAGTTGTCTTCTTGTTCCACCGCTGTCCATCTAGTGCAGGTGCACACACTGGTGTATCTTCCATCAAGATGGAACGTGAGGTCGCTGATTCTGAGAACAGGGCCCTGAATCTTATTTAGGGAAATTGCAATGGAATGAGAAATGAGTTAGCTATGATGGATTGAGTAAGGTTACTGAAAGGAATGACAATCGATAGGCAGTGGCAAATGCTCAAAGCGCAAATGTGTCAACTACAAAAAAAATGTTTATTTTATTCCTGTCTGGCGGAAGAGTGCAAACAGAATAGTGGTCACACCATGGCTTATGAGGAAAGTTAAATGGCCTTAGATGCAAATAGAGACATACAAATGAGCTAGAGAAAGCAGTAGACTGGAGTACTGGGAACAGTTTAAAAGTCAGCAAAGGACATTCATGGATTTGCTAAAGAAGTGGAAAACTGAACATGAGTGGGGAACAAAAGAAATGACTGTAAAACTTTCTATGAGTATTTAAAGAGAAAAAACCTCATGAAAACTAATGTAGGTCCTTACACTTAGTCCACAGTTTGTCATTTCTTTGTTGCACTGTATGAAAGGCTTTGCTATGCATTCACAAAGGAGGACATGAATAACACCCCAGAAATGATGGGGAAGACAGAGTTCAGTGAGAGGGAGGAAGCAAATTGCGTGCTGTAGTGTTCCGTGTTCTAAACATGCATTTGTAGATACCTTGTGTTAGAGAAATTGATGGGATTGAAGACTGAAAAAGGACCCGGGTCTGATAATTCACATGTTGAAGGACTTAAGAAAGTGACTTTACAAATAATAGATGCATTGGTGGTCATGTTCTATGATTCTTTAAACTCTGGAACAGCTCCTACAGATTGGAGGGTAGCTAATGTAACCCTAGTATTTAAAAAGGGAGCTATGGAGAAAGTAGGGAATATTAGACCAGTGAATCTGATGTCGGCAGTGTGAAAATGTTTGAGTCCATTATGAAGGATATTATGGCAGAGCGCTTCGAAAATAAAGTAGAATCTGCAACAGTCAACATGGGTTTGCAAACGGCAAGTCGTACTTCTGGACATTCAATGGATATGATTTATTTGGACTTTCAAAAGGCCTTATGTAAAAACCCAAGTGAAAGATTAATATGGAATTTGTGGGTAGCGTATTGAGTTGTATAGAACATTGATTATCAGACAGGAAAGAAAGAGTAGGAATAAATGAAAGACATGTAATCCCTGATATTGCAGGGATCAGTGCTAGAACCCCAGCTATTCACAGTATATTGCAGATGAGTTAGATGAGAAATCGAAATATAATATCACAGAATGTTCAGATGATACAAAACTGGATGGAAGGGTGAGCTGTGAGAAGGTTGCAGAGATGTTGCAGTGTGCTTTTGACAGGCTGAGTGAATGGGCTGGTGCATGACAGATACAGTATAATGTGAAAAATGTGAGGTAATTCAAAAATAATGTCAGCTGATTATTATTTAAATATCTGCAAGTTGAGAGACGAGCATGTTCAATGAAACCTGGGTGTCCTCATGCATTAGTTGCTGAAATTCAATCCACAAATGCAGCAGTCAGTAAAGTAGGAAAACTTTATGTTGGCCTTCAGAGTGAGGGGGTTTAAGTACAGTAATAAGGATGTGTTGCTGCAATTATATAAGACATTGGTGCGGCCACACCTGGGATATCGTCTGCAATATTGTTCTCCATCGCTAAGAAAAGATCGCGTTGCTCTTGATGGAGTGCAGTGATTCATGTGAAGTGGTCAACTTTTGCTCTCAGTGTGGATCTTACCTCACAGCTCCTTTTCTTCTCTGAAGATAACTTAAGGGCACTTGCTTTGCATATGTTGTTCTTGAGAGTTCCTCCTGCAAAATCTTTCATCTGCTCATTTTATCTTAAAGTGCGCTGCTCCTGCAAAATCTCCTCTGGCTCTCAGCCAGTAAATTACCCAAATCCCAATCACACTGTTCAGTCCCCGCCAACGGATTGCTACAGGTAAGCAGCTACCAAATATTAAACAGCTACATTCCACATGCCATATAATGTAATATGGTGTCAGTCTGCGTTATTGATGGACATGCCATTTGCCTTATTTGGTCAACACAGGAACTTGCTGATTATCGCTTACAAAATAGGTCACAACGTGTCATAGCTGCAGGTTTAACTCAGGGCAGAGTTTAAATTAGCTTGAGTAACCTGAGCATGCTTGATTATAGCTCCTAACCTTTCTCATAGTCATTTCTCTTGCTGGCCACCTGACTACAATCCCTCGTTTGTGACCCATTTTCCTTGGAATCACAAGATCAAAACTATAAACAAGTTCTCTGTCACAGGTAAGTATTTGAATCCAGTCAATCTAACTGTTAATACACTACTCATTAAATTTTTACAACAAAGTAAATTCTTGCCTGCATAACATCAATCCTACGTTTGATTGTTTTTATCTCTCATTTCCATTTAAACTACTGGTAAAATCATATTAAAAACTAAAACAATCATATTAATATCACAATAATATGTGACATAAAATGAACCCAAGGATGAAACTTTACATTTGAACAAAACACAATAATCAGACGTCTTGAAGCGATCTGATAAAATTATCCCGATCAATTTGATTGGATTTGATTATTAAGTGTATCTAAGTACAGTAAATTGTTTTGTTTGTGAGCAGTACAGTTAGATAGTGGTAAGCAAGGACATAAAGATACCTTCACCATTGTAATGTATACATCAAATTACTTGTTTAAAACCATCTTTCCTATCATGAGGTATATATGCCTGACCCAAAATCCCAAAATCGAGTCATAGAGTTGTGCAGCATGGAAGCAGGCCTTTCATCAACTCGTCCATGCTGACTAGATATCCTAAATTAATCTCGTCCCATTTTCAAGTCACTTGGCCCATATCCCTCTATACCCTTCCTATTCATACCCCCATCCAGATGCCTTTCAAATGTTGTTACTGTACCAGCCACCATCATTTCCTCTGGCAGTTTGTTCCATGCACCCACCACACTGTGCATGAAAAACTTGCCCATAGGTCCACTTTAAATCATTTTCTTCTGACATAAATCTATACTATCCAGTTTGGAACTTGCCCACTCTGGGAAATAGAGCTTGGCTATTCACACTACCCATGCCCCTCATGATTTTATAAACCTCAATAAAGTCACCCCTCAACCTCTGATGCTCCAGGGAATATAACCCCTGCCTGTTCAGCCTCTCTTTGCAATGCAAACTCTCCAACCTGAGAAACATCCTTGTAAATTATTTCTGAACCCTTTCAAGATTTACAACATCTTTCATGTAGCAAGGAGACCAGAATTGTCCACAGTATTGCAAAAGTAGCCTCACCAATGTCCCGTGCAGCTGCAGTATGACCAAAATCTCCATTTTCCTAGTCACCCAGTAATCCCTACACTTACCAGCCTTGTGCTTCACCCTTTACAAAAAATGAAACAGCTCGCATTTGTATTAAATTGAACTTGCAACCACATCACAACAGGATCTATTGTACCATCTAACAAAAGGATCTCCCACAAATTGATATTCACACTCTATGATTATTGGCACATCAAGTGCAACCCATAAATATCCATCTTCACAATGTCCCACACTCCATGGAGTAAACCATAGATCTCCCATGTGACCTTACGTTTGGTTATCTTGAAACTGCATTCCCAATGATTGACAGCTGATCGCCAAACCAAGAAGACCAATTTCCATGACACACTCCATCCTTAATCACCCTATAATAGACCCAAGGAAGCACCTGCTATTATGAACAGCTTACAATCAGTTACTTATTTAAACTGTTGATTTTCCAGAAATTGTTGACCAAGAATCTTTTTCTTAAGTTATTTAGCATTATGTGGTGATATTAATGTGAAGTTTTCCAATATTTCTGATGAACGAGAGTGGTGATGAATGGGATGAGGAAAAGAACATTCCTAATGATCTGATAAAATTTCCTGAAAGACCAAACTTTAAACTAAACCCCAGAAGGCTAAGCCTTAGAAGATCAGACCAAGTGTTGGCATAATGAATACCTGTTGTATATATGGACACCCATCAGAAACAATCAATCTGGAGCCCTTTAGTTGATCGGAATTGACTTTTCACGTGGAAGTCTTGTCAACAATTTATCCAGTAATTGCTTCTTACCATATCGCTCTTTGAGAGCCTGAACACCTATCAACTGTTCCCATATGGATACCTGCCACCCTAAGTGAAAGGTTTTGATAATCTCTGAACCAAAATGCTTTCCCGAAATCTTGAAACTGATTTAACAAAGTTCAGATAAATGATCTGACTGATCATCGATGGAAACTTCCAACTCACTGTTTCTCTACCTCTCTGTAAAGTCAGTACTAAAGAACCAGACAAAGAAAAGTCAAGGTGGGAGCAACTAGTTATAGTGTAGGGACCATACCTCTTTAAGATGCCATGATACTGATTATTACAATGACTGCTATATGAACCCATCCAGTTTTCCCCTAATCTTTTTACACCAAAGGACTTACTTTGTCAAAAATAGAATGAGGTTTATAATATCTGGGTGACAAACATAAACCTGGTCTATCAAATGGAAGCATAATCTCTTGTCCCATCTCATTCTCCAAAGAATTCATTTTGCCATCCAACTAAGCTTTCATCTGTTTCCTTTTGTGTACCATTTTAACAGCTGCTGATATCTGAGCTATTTGAATAACGCGCAGTACGTGCTGCACAATTATTCTATGACTGAGAGAAAGTGAGGACTGCAGATGTTGGAAAGTCAAAGGTGAAACGTGTGGCACTGGAAAAGCACAGCAGGAGGAGTAGATGAATCAACGTTTCAGGCATAAGCCCAACATTAGGAATGTGGGAGGCGAAGGAGCCTGAGAGATAAATGGGAGGGCGGGCAACAATTTCAAGATCAGAGAAGTTCAACCAAAAAAAATAGGCGTGGTTCCCCTCAAGGGTCTTTTCCTCAAAACATCTGATTCTGGGGATCAAAACTGGACAGATGTTCAACGTGGCAGTGCAGGAACATTTTAGCGATAGTGACCAGAACACAGTATGATTAAAATTTGTTACTGATAAGGAGAAGGAAACATAGCGAAATGGATCAGAAACTGGCTTAGTAATAAGACACAAAGGGTCGTGGTAGAAGACTGTTATAGTGACTGGAGGCCAGTGTTAGTGGTGGACCGCAAGGATCAGAACTGGAACCCTTTTTGTTTGTTATATACATTGACAATGGAGATAAAAATGTGGGGAGAAGGTTAGGCAAATTTGCAGATGACACAATGATTGTTAGGGTGGTTAATAGTGAAGAAAATGGTTGTAGGTTGCAGGAAAATATAGATAGGTTGGTCAAATGGACAGAGCATTGAAATATGGTAATTAACCCTGATAAGGCAAATTGATGTACTTTGGAAGGAGGAACAAGATGAGGGAGTATTTAATGAATGGCAGGACACTGGGTACCTTAGAGGAACAGAGAGATCTTTGAGTATTTATTCACAGATCCATGAGGCAGCCAGAGCATGTGCATAGGATAAGAAAGCATATGAGAACTTCGAGTCAGAGAGTCCTATAGCACGGAGACAGGTCATTTAGCCCAAACTGGTCCATGCCCACCCAAATGTCCATCCTCGCTAACCCCATTTCCCTGCATTTCTCCATATCTTTCTAAACCTTTCCTGTGCATACATTTGCCCAAATGCCTTTTAAATGTTGTTAATGTACCCGCCTCAACCACTTCCACTGGCAGCTCATTCCATATAAGTACCAACCTCCGTGTAAGAAAGTTGCCCCTCAGGTTCACTTTTATTCTTTCCCCTCTAACCTTAAACTGATGCCCTCTCATCTTCGATTCCCTAATCCTGGGAAAAAGATTGAATGCATTCACCCTCTCCATGCCTTTTATTATCTTATACCTTTCGATAATATCACCCCTTAGTCTCCTGCTCTGAAGATAACAGTCCTACCCAACCTCTCCCAACAACTCAAATGGCTGAGTTCTAGCAACATGGTTGTAACTTTCTTCTGCACCATTTCCAGTTTAATAACATTCTGCTTGTAGCAAGGTGACTAAAACTGAATACAATACTCCAAGTGTGGCCTCACCAATGTCCGGCACAAATGTAATATAATTTCCCAACTTCTGTACTCAATGCCCTGACTGATGAAAGCCAATGTGCCAAAGCCTTCTTCATTGCCCTGTCTACCTGTGATTCTATTTTCAGAGAACAGTGCATCGGAACTCCAAGGGCTCTCTGTTCCACCATACTCCTTCGGGACCTAACATTCAGCATGAAAGTCCTACCTTGATTTGAATTTCTAAAATGTAAGACCTCACACTGATCTATATTAATCTCCATTTGCCATTTCACGTCCACTTCCCCAGCTGATCAAGGTCCTACTGTAATTTCTGATAACCTTCCTCACTGTTCAAGATACCGCTTATGTTATTTACTGTTCAGAGGTTCAGTGTGGACTTGTTGGGCTGAATGGCCTGTTTCCACGCTTTGGGGATTCTATGATAAGTGCAAGCTGAAGAGCCACCACCAAATGAATCTTTTTCAGCTATGTTTAAATCCTATATTGGCAAATGAGTATTTTTGCGTCAATGTTTAATTTCCCATTTCAGTACTGTTTAAGTCTTGTATTGCCAAATGATCATATTCATGTCAGTGTTTCATTTCATATTTGCATGTATGAGTGAAGCTTCAACTGCACTCAAAATTCTTCACACCATTCAGGACAAAGTAATTTTCTTGATCCACACCTGCAAAAACAGATGTCTGCTTCTTTCACCACTGCAACACTCCCAAAGGGTTCTTTGACAATCTCTTCCCAGTTTTGAAATTTGTGTAAGAAATTCAATTAAACCTTCTCTTTTCCCAACAATGAAATTATTTGATGTGACTAAATTTTATTTCAATATTAATGAGGATTGTCATATTTTAATTTCTGAATGGTCTGATAAAGTGCAGCAATTTTATTTTTTATACTTTGGGTGTAAATTTGATTTCCAGGTAGTTCCTTCATGTTTCCTCTACTTAATATTGCACCTACAACCTCCTTCCTCTTGCCTCCTGCCTCAGCCCCATAATAAATGATGATCAGTCTGCAGGATGGTCTTTAATCTTTGGCTGACTACACCTCTCCCCCTATCCAGAAGATTACTTTTCACATTTCCTTTCACAGGAAGGTTCATGGAGAGTGATTTAACTCAGCAGCAAAATATTGCAGGTGCTGGAAACCTGAGTCAGAAACTGAAAATGCTGAAGTGACTCACAAGGTTTGTAGTGAAATAGAGTGAGTATTTTAACTTCTTTTCAGTGGTAAACAGAGAGATGGAAGAATGATAGACTTTACCTTGGGCAAAGGTGGAGACAAGCAAGTGGGACAGAAAAGAAGGCCCCAGGAAGTTTGCAGAATTAGGGAAAGTGGAGATCGTAATTGTCACAGAACAACGGGCAAAGGGAAATGTAATGATTGTAGAGATGAAAGATTGATCCTGGGTAGATATCAATGGGGGTTAGCAATGCTGCCTCATAGCACCGGATCCTAGGTTCGATTCCAGCCTCAAGCAGCTGTCATTTGCACATTCTCTCCGTGTCTGCATGGGTTTCCTCCAGGTGCTCCGGTTTCCTCCCACAATCCAAATGTGCAGGTTAGGTGCATTGGCCATGCTAAATTGCCCACAGTGTTCGGGGTGCATAGTTTAGGTTCACTAGTTAGGGGAATGAGGCTGGTGGGTTACTTCTCAGAGGGTTGGTGTGGACCTGTCAGGCCAAAAGGCCTGCTTCCACACTGTAGGGATTCTATGAGGGAAAAACCAATGATACAAGATATCAAGGTAGGGGTGTGTGGGAGGTAACAAAGTAGGGAATGGGGTTCACGTTTTGAAGGTTTGAACTCAGTCTTGAATCCCGAAGGTTGTACAGGGAAATGAGCAGTTGCTCTTCCAACTTTAGATTAGATTAGATTACTTTTTTTGATTAGATTACTTACAGTGTGGAAACAGGCCCTTCGGCCCAACAAGTCCACACTGCCCCGCCAAAGCGTAACCCACCCATACCCCTACCCCTACATCAACATCTACATCTACATCTACATCTACCCCTTACCTAACACTACGGGCAATTTAGCATGGCCAATTCACCCTGATATTACTTGCCAGTTATCAATCCAAGTCTGGAATTTATCCATGTATTATATGGAAATGGACAGCTTCAACATCTGGGAAATTGCTAAATGATGTTGAACACAAAAGAATTACTAACAGACATCCTTGTTTCAAGTCTTATGGTCGTGGGAAAGCTGTTGATGAAACAAATGACGCTGGCTGGTTGGAGGTCACAACTCCGAGGAATTACGACAGAGATGAGTTGGAGCTGAGATGACTGACTTCCAACACCCATACTCTCCGTGATTTGTGCTGGCTATAACTTGAAACAGTGTAGAATGCTCCCCATGATTACTATTGTTATGAGGAATCCTCAATAGTGCACTTGTGGAATGCTACCATTTTGTCAAGGACATTCACTCTCACCTTATGTCAGGAGTTATTGTATCAAGGCTGTTAGGTGGGCAGAAACTGAGTGGCCCTTGTGGAAGAAAACCCAGAACGTCAGTGAAGAAGTTCTTACAGAGTAATTGTCCCTTCACAGCACTGTTGATGCCACCTTCCATCACTTTGCTGATTTTCAAACATGGACTGATAGAGCAAGAATTAGTTGAATGGAATTGTTCTGCTTTTTGTGGACAGGAAGAATACTTGGCAATTTTTCATATTGGTTAATAGATGACAGTGTTGTCCCTGTATTGGGAAAAGTTCTCTGGAAGCATGACTAGTTTTGAAAGCCCATTTTCAATATCATTATACATAGCCATTATCCATTGACAAACCCTCTTGAAAAAAAACATTATCACCTTGTTGAAGAGGCAGCATCCAGTGCAATTACCTGTGATGATGCTGCCTCTTTAACAAGGTTATTTTGCTCTTGTTTTTTTTTCAAGAGGGTTTGTCAAGGCAGTGATGTCAACATGGCTAACAGAAACTACCTCAGTCAACAATCAGAACTAGGGCAGTACTCTCAATTCAGATTTTTGTGACTTTAGTTTTAACAGGCAGTCGGAAATGGCTGACAGCCTCGAGAACTAACATCAATGAAACAGATTTCCATGCTTCAACAGATATTTCTTGCTTGACTCTTCTATCTGAAAATTTCGCCGCCTGTAAGAACCTGATTTTGAATTTACCATTTGTCAAGGGGTGTGTTTATGGCATATTGCAGGGATTGAACAGTTCTTTTGTAAGTTGTGATATCGTGTTGGCTGAGTTTTGAAATAGTTAACTTATTCATGATTCTGTTTTCTTTTGTTCCTGCTTCAACTATTGCGTGGAAATAAATTCTCTTTTGCCTACAGCCGATTAGTTTGACCAGCTGCATCATTCCTGGAATATTCACTTGGCATATACCATTCAAATAAAAAGGTTCAGTGAGGGTTGGGAGAGTGGTGGTGGGGTGAATGGGGGGATACATTCTTAAAATGTTTTAAGCGGTCTGGCCTGGTCCAGAACTCTTGATATCATATGAGTATCTCATTTTGACTGAAGGCTGTCCACTGAAAACTTTTGGCTGATGATGGAAATTCTTCAGTCTTGTCTTTTGCACTGATGGTCTGGGCTCCCTATCATTGAAGATGATGATGTTTGTGGAGCCCCCTCCTCCCGCAAGTTATTTAATTGTGCACTGCCATTCACAGCTGGAGAATTTGTAATGATATTTTGTGTGCTTGTCTTGAACAAATAACTTTGGAGAAAGATAGTAGGAATCCAAGAATTAAATTTTTAATAGAAATTTTATAAAGAGGGATGTATTCTCTGGCATTTAGAAGGTTTATAGATTCATAGGTTCACACAGCATAGAAAAAACCCTTCGGCCCACTGCGTCTGTATCAACATAACTACCACTAAAAGTGAGATCATCCCAATATCCTGCACTTGTCCCATATCTTTGACTGTTGTGATATTAGAAGTACTCAACCAAATATTTAATCAAAGTTCTGAAACAGTGCATTCCAGATTCCCATCACCCACTGATTGATCCCAAATCTCCTCTGAATATTCTGCCCCTTTTCCTAAAACTATGCCCTCTTGTGATTGACCCGTCAACCAAGGGGAACAGCTGCTCACTCTTCACTCTGCCCATATCCTTCATAATAGTGTACACCTCAATCATGTCCCTGCTCTGCCTCCTTTGCTCTATGGAAAACAATCCAAGCCTATCTAGTCTCTCGTTTAAGTATCAATCAATCAAGTGTCTCAAGCTAAAAAGGTGGAACATGAAGAGTTTCTCATGTCTATGCAGTGCATTACCACAGGTTTAAACAAATAAAAACAGAGCCAGACCTTAAACAAAATGAAATTGTTGAGTTATGTGGGGTACGAATTCATATATGGAACTGATCTGAATACAATAATATTGAATTGGGAGAAATTGGATAATCTGGGCTAAATAGGAAGAAGTATAAAAACCAATGTTAAAAATATCCACCGGTTCACGTAAATGAAAATAGCAGCTAAAGAGAACATCAGTACTCAGATTGTGAGACTGTGGAATTAATAACGTCTTCACAATAGAGTGTACAAATGGTATCTCAAGAATAATAGAAATAAAGTGTGAAAGTTGGGAACACATTTCAAAACAATCATAACCAATTGAGTAAACAAACTTTGAAAAAATTAATCAAGTTAAATATTGACAAGTCCCGAGACCTGACACCCTGCATAACAGGGTACTAAATAAACTGGCCTTAGAGATAGCTGATGGATGTTTTCCAATCATACTGAATTAACCAGATGTTTGAAAAGTCTGAATGAATGGGAAAACTGCAAAGCTAACGCTCTTGCTCAAGATAGATCAAAGAGCAGGGAACTACATTAGTTGCATATCACAAAATGCTTGCATCCATTATTCAAGAAGTAGCAGCAGGATGTTTAGAAAAATCATAGTATAATCATAATACAATCAATGTGATAGATTTAGGACAGATATCAGATTTTCTTTCCTCAGAGAGTAGTGGGGGTGTGGAGTGGCCTGCCTGCAACAGTAGTAGATTTGCCGACATTAAGGGTATTTTAATGGGTATTGGACAAACATATGGATAATAATGGAATGGTGTAGCTTGCATGGACATCAGATTAATTTCACAGATCGGCGCAACATCAAAGGTCAAAAGGCCTAACAGCACTGAATGTTCTATGTTAATCAGTGATAAAAAGCAGAATTGATGAAGGAGTGTCAGTAAATGCAGAACGTGTTGGTTTGAAAAGGACATCATTTTTGAATCACTCATGGGATTTGGACATCACTGGCTGACCAGCATTTACTGCTAACCCTGGTTTCCTTTTGGAGATAGTGGGGAGGGGCCTTCTTGAAGCATTGCTGTTGGTAGTTGCATAATGCCTTTATGGAGGGAATTCCACTATTTTGATCCACCAAAAGAAGTTAAAAATTTCCAAGTCAGGACATTAATTCACTTAGACGGGAACTTGCAGGTTGTGGGTGTTCCTACGTATCTGCTTCCCTCATCCTTCCAGATTGAAGTGGCTGTGGGTTTGGAAGATTCTGTCTAAAATTGTTTGGTGAATATCTGCAGTGCATCCTGTAGATCGTACGTACTGAAGTTACTGAGTGGTGGAGGGAGTTGATGCTTGTAGATGTGGTGCCAATCAAGTTGTTTGCTTTGTCATGGATGGCGTCAAGCTTCTCGTGTGTTGTTGGAGCTGCACTCATCCTAGCTAGTGAGGAGTATTCCGTCACACTCCTTATAGATTCAGATTCATACAGCAAGTAAAAGACCTTTAGGCCCATCAGGTGTGCCACTAAAATGTCATGAACTTCAATTTTCTGCACTTCTTCAATAACCTTGAATGTTACTTTATTTGATGTACTCATCCAAATATTGTTTAACAATCTGCAGTCTCCACTACCTTCCCAGGCAGTGCATTGTAATTTCACATCATTCCCCGCTGAATGAAAAGTTTTTGTTCACAAATCCCCTCTGGATATCCTGCCCTTTACCCTAAATCCATACCCACTCCCGATTGACCCCTCAACCAAGGGGAACAGCTGCTCTCTATTCCCACAGTTCATACCCCTGATGCACCTCAAACATGTCCCCTCTCAGTCTTCTTTGTGATAAAGAAAACAATCCAAATCAATCAAACCTTGCTCCATTCGGGCAACATGCTGGGGAATCTTCTCTGTACCACATAGAGTGCTATCACATCCTCCCTGTAGTGATATGACCATAACTGTACACAGTACGTCAGTTGTGGGCTGACCAACGCTCTGTAAAACTTCACCACTTCATCCTTGCTCTTGTAATCTATGCTACAATTGATGAAAGCAAATTCCCTATGCCTTATTAACTATCTCCTATTCATCTGCTCTGCCTCTTTCAGAGATCTGTGAATAATTACCCCAAGACCCCTTTATTCTTTAAACAACACTGTGTCCTGCCATTTATTAAATACTTCCTCATCTTGTTTATTCTTCCAAAGTGCATCACCTCACCCTTATCAGAGTTAAATTCCGGCTGCCACTGATTTATCCATCTGACCAACCCATCTACATCCTTCTGTAATCTACAATCATCTGCTTTGGTATTAACCACTCTACCAATTTTGGTGTCATCTGTAAATTGGCTGAACATTCCCTCCACATTTCCATCTCATTTATGTACATAACAAACAAAAGGGGTCCCAGTACTGATTCTTGCAGTACACCGCTGGACACCGGCCTCCAATCACTCAAACAGCCTAACACTTTGTCTCCTTTTACTATTCCAACTCACTAAGTCTCCCTCACTTACATGTGCTTTAGTCTTCTCAATAGGTCTCCCATGTCAGAGCTTGTCACAAGCTCTACGAAACAACATCAAGTGAACTTTCCTCATCTACAAAATTGAACATATTTTCAAAAAAATTGAATAACTTTGTTCGGCATGACCTCCCTCTGACAAAGCCAGACAAACTCTCCCGAATACATGCCTTTCAAATTGAGTGTTAATTCGCGCCTTCAGAATTATCTCCACGATGCTCATTAATCTCTAATTCCCTGGTTCATCTGTACCATTCACCCTTAAAAAGTGAAACCACATTAGCCATTCTCCAGTCCTCTAGTATCTCTTCCATGACTAGTGAAGAATTCAAAATTTGGGTCAGATCCCCTGCAATTTCCTGCCTCACCTTCCATAGCAGTCTGGGATGCAATTCATTCAGTCCAGGGCATTTGCCTGTTTTTAAGCCTAACAGAACCTCCAACACCTTCATATTTCCTATGTCAAACTGTACATGCTCCTCACAGACGCCTTTTCCGAATTCCAATACTACCTCCACTTACCAGAGTGAATATCGAAGAGAAGCATTCATTCAAATCTCTTCCAAGATCCAGCAAGTTCACGCACAAGTTGTCCCCTTGGTCCCTAATAGGACCTATTTTTGCTTTTTGACCTCTTCCTTTTCATGTATTTATAAAATACTTCAGGATTCTGATGAATTTTGTTTGCAAGTCATTTCTCATGCCTTCTTTTTGCTGTTGTAGTTGCTTTCGTAAGTTCCCTCCTGCAGTTCCTGTATTTCCCGAGGACTGCAGCTCCTTTTGGAACTTGCTAAAAGCCTTACACTTCTTCTTTATCCAGTCATGAATTGTCCTCGACATCCCGGGTTCTCTGAACTGATTGTTCCTACATTTCCCTCCAAAGGATACAGGTTGGACCTGTACCCTCTGCGCCTCCTTTTTGAATTCCGCAATGCTCCGCTGTAGATCTACCCAGAAGGAACTGTACCCAGTCCACTGTTACCAGATCTTGCTTGATTCTAATAAAATCTGCCTTTCCCCAATCCAAAGTATCTTTTGCAGGCCATCTTTATCCTTGTCCAAAATGAATTTGTATAGTACCATGTTGTAATCACTGTTATCTAAATGATCCCCCACTGCCACATCCATCACTTGTCCTGCTTCTTTCTCCAGAACCTGATCTGGCACTGCGCTGACCCTTGTTGGACCATCTGTGTATTGATATAAAAATCACCTCTGGATGCATTTCAAGACATTGACTTCCTCTAAACCCTTACCACTATGACAATTTCAATTTATATTGGCCAAGTTGATATCCCCTGGTATAATTATCCAATTATTACCCTAACGCACCTTTGTGAACTGTTGACATATTTGCTCCTGAATTTCCTGCTGACTCTATGTGGGCCTATAATACACTCGTAGTAAATTAGCTGCCAACCTTCCCATCCCTAAGTTCTACCCATAAAACCTCGTTTGAGGACCATATCAAGGTCTCATCTCTCATTGCAGTAATTGACTCCTTAATTGGCTGTGCTGCACCATCACCCTTTTTACATGTTCCTCTGCCTCGCCTAATGATACCCAGCAATGTTGAGTTGCCAGTCCAGCCCTTTGATGAAGTACATTTTTATGATGGCAACAATATCATACTTCCAAGTGTTAATCCATGTCATTAACTCATCAGTCTGACGTAGTACGTGCCTAGCATTAAATTAAAGACCATTCAGCCTTGCCTCTTGACATTCAACAGAGCTGAACTCGCTATGACTTGCACCCTTTGCTGTAGCATGATGTGTCTCTGTTTCGTCGATATAATGTGTTTCCTTCCATTACCAGACTAGTTTAAACTTTTCCCAATAGTACGAACAAACCTATCTGCTAACATGCTGGAATCATTGTGGTTCAGGTGTAGAGCACGTACATGTCAGGTTTGTACATATCCCACCTTTACCAAAAGTGGTCCTACTAATTCAGGAATCTGAAACCCTTCCTCTTGCACTAGGTCTTGAGCCACACATTCATCTTTCCTATGTTTCTAATTCTAAACTTGTTAGCACTTGGCACCAGGAGTAATTGAGAGATTACAACAATTGAGGTCCTGTTTTTTAATCTATTGCCTAGCTCCTTGAATGAGAACAAACAACAATGTTGCGCAAAACTGGCCCTTTAGTCCTCGATGTTGCGGCAACCTGTGAACTAATCTATGTCCATCACCCTACACCATCCCATTATCATCTATATGCTTCCTCAAGGACTGTTTAAATGCCCCTAATGTGGCTGAGTTTACTACATTGGCAGGCAAAGCATTGTACGCCCTTACCATTCTCTCAGTAAAGAACCTGCCTCTGACATCTGTCCGAAATCTGCCAACCCTCAATTTGCAACTATGCCCCCTTGTACAAGCTGATATCATCACCCAAGAAAAAAGATTCACTGTCTACCCTACCTAATCCTCCGATCATCTCATGTGTCTCTCAAAATAATCCCCTCTTAGCCTTCTTCTTTCCAATGAGAACAGATCCACATCTCTCAGCCTTTCCTCATGAGACCTTTCCTCCAGAACAGGCAAAAGCTTGGTAAATCTCCTCTGCCCCTTTCCAATGCTTCCAAATCCTTCCAGTAATGGGCGACCAGAACTTCACATACTACTCCAAGTGAGGCTGCACTAGTATTTTGTACAGTTTCAGCATGACATCACAGCTCCAGAGCACAATCCCTCTCCCAATAAAACCTAACACACTGTATAACTTCTTAAAAGCATGATCAACCTGGGTGGCATCTTTCAGGGAACTATGTGCATGGACCCCAAGATCCATCTGCACATCCACACTACCAAGAATCTTTCCATTGTTCCAGTATTCTACCTCCCGTTATTCATCCAAAAGTGAATCTCCTCACATTTATCTCGATTGAACTCCATTTGTGACATCTCAGCCCAATTCTGCAGTTTATCCAAGTTCCCGTGCAACCTGCAACATGCTTCCACACTGTCCACCACTCCACCGACTCTAGTGTCATCTGAAAACTTACTAACTCATCCACCTGTGCCTGCATCCAAGTCATTTATTAAAATAAACAACAGTGGCCCCAAAACACATCATTGTGGCACACCACTAGTAACAGGACTTTAGGCTGAATATTTTCCATCAATCACACTCCCTGCCTTCAGACAGAAAGCCAGTTTCTAATCCAAAACTGCTAAATCACCCTCAATCGCATGCCTCTGCATTTTCTCAAAAAGCCTACCATGTGGATACATATCAAACGCTTTACTGAAGAAAATATACACCACGTCAACTACCCTATCCACATCAACATGCCCTTGACTAAACCATTTCGACTATCTCCAATCAAATTATTGCTTGCTAGATTATTATAAGTCCTGTCCCTTATAATCCTTTCCAGAACTTTTCCTACAACCGAAGTAAGGCTCACTGGTCTATAATTACCTGCATCATCTAGACTGCCCTTCTTGAACAAGGGCACAACATTTGCAATCCTCCAGTCCTTTGGTTCTAAACCTGTAGACAATGAGGACTTAAAGATCAAAGCCAAAGGCTCCACCATCTTCTCACTAGCTTCCGGAGAATCCTTAAATAAATCTCATCTGGCACAGAAGACTTTATCTACTTTCACACCTTTTAGAATTGATAAAACCTCCTCTTTACTAACCTCAGTCCTTTTTTCGTCTAGTCTAGTTCATATCTTAGTCTTCTCCTCGACAATATTCTCCTTTTCCTGAGTGAAAACAGATGAAAAATATTAATTTAGCACCTCTCCAATCTTCACAGGGTCCACATACAGGGTCCGTTTCTGTCTTTGACTGGCCCTATTCCTACCCTATTCATCCTTTTATTCCTCACATACCTGTAGAAAGCTTTAGGTTCTCCTTTACTCTACCTGCTAAAGATTGCTCACATCCCCTCCTTACTCTACTTAACTCTCTCTTTAAATCCTTCCTAGCTGATCTGTAACTCTCCATCACCTCATCTGAACCATCACGTCTCAACATCACATAAGCCTCCCTCTTCTGCTTAACAAGAGATACAATTTCTTAGTAAACCACGGTTCCCTTACTTTATCACTTCTTCCCTGCCTGACAGGCTCATACCTATCAAGGGCACACAATATCTGTTCCTTAAAACAGCTTCACATTTTAAATGTCCCCATCCCCTGCATTTTACTACCATTCACTGCCTCCTACGTCTTGCCTAATTGCATTATAATTGTCCTTTCCTCATTTACAACTCCTGCACTGTGGCATGTACCTATCCCTTTCCATCACTCCACTAAACTGAACTAAATTATGGTCACTCTCTCCAAAGTGCTCACATACCACTCAATCAAACACCTTCAATATACTGTGTCAGGAAACCTTCCTGCACACTTTGGACAAAAACTGACCCATCCAACGTACGAGAGGTATAGCATTTGCAGTGAGTGTTGGGGAAGTTAAAGTTCCCCATAATGACCACCCAGTTCCCTTCACTCCAACCCAGAATTGTTCTGCCAATCCTCTCCTCCACATCTCTGTAACTTTGTGGAGGCCTCTACTCTCATTTTTTGTAACCTCAGGCCATACCACCTCAGTGGACAAGTTCTCGTCAAAAGTTCTTTCAGCCACCGTTATACTGTCCTTGACAAACAAAGCCACACCTCCCACTCTTTTACCACCTTCCCTAATCTTAATGAAAGATCGAAACCGTGGAACCTGATAAGGTTTTAAAGAATTAAATTCGTGACTCACATTTCCCAGCAGGCCCGTAGTCTAAGGTCCCGCTCTTCCTGCTGCTGAAAACAGAAATGGATGGCTCCAATGCTTGAGGTAAGGTTTTAAAGATTTAAATTAGTGACTCACCTTTCCCGGCAGGTCCCTTGATCAAGCTACCACTCTTTCTGCAGCAGAAAATAGAAATGGATGGCTCCGAAGCTCGAGATAAGGCTGCAATAATTTAAACTAGTGACTCACCTTTCCTGACAGTCCCCTGGTCCAAGCACCCGCTCTTCCTGCTGCTGAAAACAGAAATTGAGAATTCTTGATGCAAGACCTTCTTCGTCACTTCACCCATGTGATTGTACCAACATCACCATAATCTCTAGATCATCACCCTTCCGTTTCAGAATACCCTCAATATCTGACACGAACATGTTACTGTCCTCAGTAACATTGTCAATGTCTGCAACAAACACATCCATGTCCTTAGTTACAGTTAATATCCAACACAATCACATCCCTGTCCTTAGTTACAGTCAATATCCAACGCAAACACATCCCTGTCCTTAGTTATTGTCAATATCAAACACAAACACACCCCTGTCCTTTGTTACTGTCAATATCGAACATTAACACATCATTGTCCGTAGTTACAGCTAGTCTCCATTCGAACAAATTACAGTTCTCATTTGCTCAGTCAGTATTCGGCACAAACACATTACTGTCCTGAGTTACACTGTTAATATTCAACACAAACAGTATAAATATCCAACATATCTGCTACACTGTCAGAACATGATTCCAAAACTTTATTGTCCTCAGTTACACAGTCAATATCCAATAAAAACACACTGCCCTCCATGACAGTCAGTATGAGACAAATGCATAACTTTCCACGGCTTCATTGTCAATATCCAAAGTAAAAGTACAACTTTCCTTGGTTACATTGACAAAACTCAACATAAGCTCATCATTATTCTCAGTTTCAGTCAATATCCGACACAAATGCATTACTATTCTGTTACACTGTCAGTCTCTGATACAAGCATAACACTGTTCTCCTGTTGAACTAACAATATCTGACATAACACATGACTGTCAGTATCCAACAAAAACATGTCAATGTCATCAATTACATGGTCAATACCCGGCTCAAGTGCATCACCGTCCTTGGATGCATTGTCAATACCTGAACACAAATGCATCACTGTTTTCAGTAAAACTGTCAGTATCCGACCTAAGCATGCTATGATCGAATTCACTCTCAAATTACTATTTGCAGTTACACTCTCAATATCCAACACAAAAATGTTGCTGTCCTCAATTACAGTGTTAATATTTGACATGAACATATCAATATCCTCAATTACAGTGAATATTTGACACAGATTCATGGCTGTTCACAACTATGCTGTCAATATTCAACACAAGCACATTAACATCCCAACTGCTGTCCTTCTCTTACAAAGACGCATCCTTAGTTATATTGTCAATATCCAACATAAACACATCACTAGTCCTCAGACTCCCTGTCAAAATCTGACACAATCAAATTACTGTCAACATTTACACTGTTAATATCCAACACAATCACATTCCTATCAGTCACAGTGAGAATATTTGACAAAAAACATTTCACAGTTGCCAGCTATGTTGACAATTCCTGACACAGTTTGCTCAATTATATTGTTCATATCTCACACAAAAACATGACTGCTATCATATGCAGTCAATACCTGACAAATACCCATCACTGTTCTAAGTTACACTGTCAATATTCAAAATTCTAATTAGATAGAAAAAAAAACTTCACAAATGGGGAAAGCATCAAATGTATGGAAGAAACATATAAGAGTAAAGATGAGAGGAAGGTCAGATGATGCATCAGATAATAAAGAACATTGATAATGACCAAAAGATTAATCAGGAGAAAGATATAAGAGCACGAGGGAAATGTAATCATGGATAGCATTGTTTCAACAGGCATTTAAAGAGGAAAACAGTGAGCAAGTGAGAGTTGGACAGGTAAGGATTTCATAATAGACAAGAAGGAAATGGCGGATGAAATGAACAAATATTTTGCTTCTGTCTTCAGTATTGAGGATGCAAAATTAAAAAAAAATATATAAGGCAGAAAGGAGGGAGGAACTTAGTAAAATTACAACCATAATGGAAGTGATACTGACAGAGCCGTGGGCTGAAGTCACTAGGTCTGGTTTTGAAATTGGTTGTCGATGAGGCCAATTACACATTTTCCAATATTTAACATGCAGGAACGCACGGCAAAAACGCACTGAACGATGGGTCTCAGGCATTTACATCTATTTGGCAAAATAGTGTGTACTGGAAGAGGAGAACAACAGTTTAAATGGGAAGGCAATGACTCATGATGCATGAACAACTGGCTTTAAGACAATTAACATTGCGTTGGTGAGAATCTCGACAGTATGGAAATAGGACATTCAGCCCAACAAGTCCACTTGACTCTCTGAAGGGAATCCCACCCAGACTCGCACCCACCCCACACCCATCTCTGTAATCCTCCATTTCCCATAATGAATCCACCTAAACTGCACATTCCTGGACAACATGGGCAATTTAGCATGACTAATCCACTTAATCTTGATCTTGAACAGATGGGCCAATGAGCTGAGGAGTGGTAGATGGAGTTTATTTTAGATAAATGCGATGTGCTGCATTTTGGGAAAGCAAGTCTTAGCAGGATATATATATAAATGGTAAGGTTCGAGGGAGTGTTGCTGAACAAAGAGACCTTGGAGTGCAGGTTCATAGCTCCTTGAACGCAGATTCGCAGGTAGATTGGATTGTGAAGAAGGCAAGCTTTTCTTTGTTCGTCAGAATATTGAATACAGGA
This sequence comes from Chiloscyllium punctatum, assembly GCF_047496795.1. Lineage (NCBI taxonomy): Eukaryota > Metazoa > Chordata > Chondrichthyes > Orectolobiformes > Hemiscylliidae > Chiloscyllium > Chiloscyllium punctatum. The sequence goes on along the minus strand of NC_092764.1, from coordinate 66,993,909 downwards.
GTTGAGAGGTCATGTTGCGGCTGTTCAGGACATTGGTTAGGCCACTGTTGGAATATTGTGTCCAAATCTAGTCTCCTTTATATCGGAAAGATGTTTTGAAACTTGAAAGGGTTCAGAAAAGAGCTACAAGGATGTTGCCAGAGTTGGAGGATTTGAGCTATAGGGAGGGGCTGAATAACATGGGGCTGTTTTGCCTGGATAATCGGAGGCTGAGGGTGACCTATATAGACGTTTATAAAATCACGAGGGACATGGATAGGATAAATAGACAAAATCTTTTTCCTTGTGGTGGGGGGTCCAGAAGTAGAGGGCATCGGTTTAGGGTGAGTGGGGAAAGATATAAAAGAGACCCAAGGGGCAACATTTTCATGCAGAGGGTGGTGTATGTGTGGAATGGGCTGCCAGAGGAAGTGTTAGAGGCTAGTACAATTGCAACATTTAAAAGGCAACTGGATGGCTATATGAATAGGAAGTGTTTGGAGGGATATGGGGTGTGTGCTGGCAGGTGGGACTAGATTCGGTTGTGATATCTGGTCGTCATCGACGACTTGGACTGATGGATCTGTTTCAGTGCTGAACATCTCTATGACTTTAATCTGCATGTCTTTGGACTGTGGGAGGAAACTCACACAGACAGAGAAAACGTGCAAACTCCATATAGACAGTTAAGCAAGGCTAGAATTGAACCCAGGTCCTTGTCAGCGGGAGGCAGTACTAACCACTGGGCCACTCCAAGTAGAAGAAGACAAAAGCTACAGTTAGAGACAAAGAGGGGAAATATTGAAGTAAGATGCGTAAAAGGAAAGGAAGACTGGAGAATCTTTTAAGTATAACCTGTCACCAGTTAAGCATGAGCCAATCCTAGACTTTTGTGACTATTGAACATGTGTGCTGATGTAAGTTAGTGGTCATCTTTTTTGAAAACATCAAAAGAAGGAGTGTAATGTTAGGCTTAAAAAATGACATCTGCAAATCAGATGATTAAGAGGTAAACATTAAGGGTTGATTGGACATGGCAATGTGTAATTGAAGTAAAGTGAAAAAATATGTGAGAACCAGACCTGATGTCCTGACTGGGGGCGGGAAACTGCTTGATCTTGAGGGGAAGAGAGAACTGTCTATTTGTGTGGTCTACATGGAACCCCTTGGACATTTTAGATTTATTTTGAGGGGTGGAAAAGTAATGAAGGTATTATGAAATGGTGATACAGCATGTAACCAGAATGGTATTAACTTTAGGGACTCTGTCCCAGTTGTGGGACTCTCCCTGTCAGAGGGAGGGCCATGGACCTTCACCAGTGCCTTGAAAACTGAGATCGAGCTCCAAGTACCAGCATCACCCAGGACTTGTCGATGGGCAAAATGCAGTGTGAATCATTTGTTGAACATGTGGTAAGTACTTTTCGCTCATTAATTTGCTTATACCTAATCTAGGTTGTTAAAAAATTTGCTTTATAACAAAATGCACATATTGTCTTGTATTCATTTTAATCAGACCTTAAAGAACACATTCAACTAGTTAGTAACGTTTTAAAACATTGTTTTGATATTTGTTTGAAGACTTTTTTCTATCTCATTTACACAAAGGTGGGGTTGGGTTATTCTACGGATGGTTGGTGTGGACTTGTTGGGCCGAAGGGCCTGTTTTCACACTGTAGGGAATCTAATCTAATAGAAAAACAAGTTTCATTCTGGGAGGTGACTTGTCCAGTGGTAGAGTCAGCGAGGATCAATGAAATAAAACAATTCAGCACAGAACAGGCCCTTTGGCCCTCGCTCCTACTCTGACCTGTGAACTACATTTAGCTCATCCCCCTACACTTTCCCATCATCATCCATGTGCTTATCCAAGATTTGTTTAAATCTCTCTAATGTGATTAAGTTAACTACATTGACAGGCAGGGCATTCCACGCCCTTACAACTCTCTGAGTAAAACACCTGCCTCTGACATCTGTTTTATTCTATCACTCCTCAATTTGTAGCTGTGTCCCCTCGTACAAACTGATGTCATTACTCTAGGAAAAAGACTTTCACTGTCTACGCTATTTAATCCTCTGATCATCTCGGATGTCTCTAAAAAGAATCCCTCTTAGCCTTCTTCTTTCCAATGACAACAGACACAAATCTCTCAGCCTTTCCTCATAAAACCTTCCCTCCAAACCAGGCAACATCTCGGTAAATCTCCTCTGCACCTTTTCTAATACTTCCACATTCTTCCCAAGATATTCCCACCAGAACAGTGCACAATTTTCCAAGTGCAGCCACATTAGCGTTTTGTATCGTTGTAGCCTGATATTGCGGCTCCGGAACGTAATCCCTCTAACAATGAAACCTAACACACTATGTGCATTCTTAACAGCACTATCAACCTGGATGGGAACTCTCAGGGATCTATGTACATGGACTCCAAGATCCTTCTGCACATCCACACTACCAAGAATCATTCCATTGACCCAGTATTCTGCCTTCCTGTTATTCTTCCCAAAGTGCATAACCTCATATTTAGCCGCATTGAACTCCATTTGCCACCTCTCAGCCCAGTTCTGCAGTTTATCCAAGACCCCTGCAACCTGCAACATTATTCCACACTGTCCACTACTCCATCGATTTTAGTATCATCTGAAAATTTACTAATCTATCCACCTAGAGTCATGAGTAAAAGTGACAAACAGCAGTGGTCCCAAAGCAGATACTTGTGGCACACGGCTAGTGAAAGGACTCCAGTCTGAATATTTTCCATCAACCATCACTCGCTACCGTCTTTCAGAAAGCAAGTTTCTAATTCAAATTGCTAAATCACACTCAATCCCATGCCTCTGCATGTTCTTCAACAGCTTACCATGTGGAACCTTATCAAAGACTTTACTGAAGACAATGTATACCACATCAACTGCCCTACCCTCAACCACATGCTTGGTCACCTTCTCAAAAAGCTTTGGTTTGTGAGAATGACCTGCTCTTGAAAAAGCATGTTGGCTATCTGAAGTCAAATTGTTGCTTGCAAAATGATTATAAATCTTATCTCTTATAATCATTTCCAAAACCTTTCCTACAACAGAAGTAAGGCTCACTGGTCTATAATTACCTGGGTCATCTCTACTGCCCTTCTTGATGAGCATAACTTTTGCAATCCTCTATTCCTCTAATGATAAACCTGTAGAAAATGACGACTCAGATATAAAAACCAAAGTCTCTGCGATCTCCTCACAAGCTTCCCAAAGAATCCTCAGATAAACACCATCCAACCGAGGGGACTTGTCTACTTTCACTCCTTCTAGAATTGATAACACCTGTTCGTAACTAATCTCAATCCTTTCTAATCTAACATTTTGTATCTCATTTTTCTCCTCTGCAAGGTTCTCCTTTTCCTGAATGGAAACCGAAGAGAAATGTTCGTTTAGCACCTCTCCGATCTCCACAGGGACAACACTCAACTTAGCACTTCTGCCTTTGACTACCCTAGTCATCCTTTTATTCCTCACATACCTATAGGAAGCTTTAGGCTTTGCCTTTATTCTAGGTGCTGAAGACTGCTAGTGTCCCCTTTGCACTTCTTAACTCTCTTCTTAAATCCTTCCTAGCTGATCTGTAACTCTCCATTGCCTCATCTGAACCTTCTTGTCTTATCAATGCATAAGCCTCCTTCTTCCGCTTATCAAGAGATGCGATTGTTGTTGTAAACCATGGTTCCCTTACCTTATCACTTCCTTACTGCCTGGCAGGGAAAAACCTTTCAAGAATACGCAATATCTGTTCCTTAAACCAGCTCCACCTTTCCATTGTCTGCACCCCCTTCATTTTGCTGCCCCATTCTATACATCCTAATTCTTGCCTAACCGCATTATAATTGCCCTTGCCCCATCGATAACTTTTGACATGTGGCATGTACCTATCCCTTTCCATCACTAAACTAAATATAAATGAATTATGGTTACTCTCTCCAAAGTGCTCACCTACAACTAAATCAAACACCTGCCCTGGTTCATTAACAAGCGCCAGATCCAGTGTGACCTTCCTTCTTATCGGCCCTTCAACAGACAGTGTCAGGAAACGCCCCTGCACACATTGGACAAAAACTGATCCATCCAACGTACTCGAATTATAGCATTTCCAGTCAATGTTTGGGAAGTTAAAATCCCCCGTAATGACCACCCTGTTCCTTTTAATCCAACCCAGGTTAATTTTGCCAATTCTCTCCTTCACCTCCCTGGAACTCTGTGGAGGCCTGTAAAAAAACTCCAAGCAGTGTGACCTCTCGTTTCTTGTTTCTAACTTCAACCCACACTACCTCTGTAGAATAGTCCTCAACAAACGTTTTTTTTTCAGCCACCGTTATACTATCCTTGACTAAAAAGACCATGCCCCCCACCTCTTTTTTTACTACCTTGCCTGTTCTTAATGAAAGATCTAAACCATGGAATCTGCTACATCCATTCCTCACCCTGCTCTATCCATGTCTGTGAAATGGCCACAACATCGAAGTCCCATGTACCTATCCATGCTGCCAGCTCACCGACCTTATTTCGGATGCTTCTGGCGTTGAAGTAGACACACTTCAAACCAGCTTGCTGTCTGCCGGCACATTTCTGTCACCATGAAATTCTGTCCCTGTCCTCCCTACTCTCATCTTCCTGTGCACTGCAACTACACCTTGTATCTGTGGTATAGAGGTGCCGGTGTTGAACTGGGTGGTCAAAGTCAGAAGTCACATAACAGTAGGTTATACCGTAACACGTTTATTTGAAATCACAAGCTTTTGGAGCATAGCCCCTTCATCGGGGGAAGAGCCTATGTTCTGAAAGCTTGTGATTTCAAATAAACGTTTGGACTATAACCTGATGTCGGATGACTTCTAATTTTGACCACGCATCTTCATTGCTTCATCTCTCACCAAGACCTGCACATAACTTTACTGAAAACTCACTGCATTGACAAGCTATATGATCTGGAAACAGCTTGCTCTGACCCTGCTCATTTGAAAACCCAACTGTATTGAAGTTAAAAGATAGCTGACACCTTATAGCCTATAACAATTCTTTATTCCTTCCTTCTTTGTGATCTAGTGGCGAGAGAGCTGCATTGTAAAAGAAGGACACACTGATGAACAATAAGATGAGTGGGGGGCTGAATATGGGAGCCAGTTCAAAAAATGCATGGGGCATGAGGATTGGTATATGGGGCAAAGCATGCAGGCAGACAGGCACAAAGTTTGAAGCACAGGTTGGGTGAAATTAGAATTTAGGCGTCCAGGGAAAAATGTAAGGGAACTGCAAATGGGGTCTCAGGGCTTTGCAGTGGGCAGAGTGGAATATGGTAAATGGACATGGAACCTATACAAGGAAGGGACAGTCAGGGGCCACAGGGATTTGGCTATTTGAGTTGACCCAGGTCGATTTTTTTTAAAAGCAATTTCATGAATATGTTATCATGACCCCCAGGTCATTCTGGTGAATTTGAAGTGCCAGGCCTGAGGATGAGGGTGTGGAGATGTCCAAGGGTGTTGATTGATTTTGGAGTGAGTTGTCAAATTGTATGGGCACTTACTCAAACATGTACATTTCTGGTCAAACACTGATAGGCCAATTTTCTGGGAGTAGTGAGTTGGTCATGCACCCACTACGACCTGGAAAACTCCTGGTTCATGCAGGGATTTGTAGGAACAGGGAATAGACAGCTAAGCATGACATGTCCAGGACCAGGGCAATGGCCAAAGTCTGACCTCGAGATGGTGACAGGAAAATCTGAAACCTAATTATGTATCAGCAGCAATGGTACAGGAGGAATCAGGCAGCTCCGAGTACAGAATGGTATTCCTCCTCTGTAGTGGTCTTTCTTTATTACTCCAGGAGAACGTGAGGACTGCAGATGCTGGAAATCAGAGTCAGAAAGTGGGGTGCTGGAAAAGCACAGCCGGTCAGGCAGCATCCGAGGAGCAAAGGAGTCGATATTTCGGGCATAAGTCCTTCATCAGGAATGTAGGAGGGCCCAAGATGGGCTCAGATGTAAATAGAAGGGAGGTAGGGCTGGGGATGTTTGGTGGGGGCAGGTAGCTAAGAAGGCGATAGGTGGATGCAGGTGTGGTGTGATGGTGATAGGTCAGAGCAAAGGGTTGAGCAGATAAATGGAGAGGGCGATGGACAGGTGTGAGAAGTTCAAGAGGGTGATGCCACGTTGGAGGTTTGGATCTCGGAAAAAGTGAGCAAAGGGGAGATGATGAAGCTGGTGAAATCGATGTTGATGCCATGTGGTTGGAAGGTCCCTCAGTGGAAGATGAGGTGTTCTTCCTCCAGGCAACGGGTGGCTAGGTTTTGCCAGTGGAGGAGGCCCAGGACTTGCATGCCATTGGGTACGTGGGAGGGGGAGTTGAAGAGGTTGGCCACAGGTTTGTGGGGTTGTTTAATGCATTGTCCTGGAGATGTTCTCTAAAGTATTCCGCAAGTTCGCATCCTGTTGCCGCAATGTAGACAAGACCACATCGAGGGCAACGGACAAAGTAGATGAGGTGTTTGATTGTGCAGAAAAATCTCTACCAGATGTGGAAGGATCCTTTCAGGCCTTAGATGGAGGTGAGGGGGGGAGTTGTGAGTACAGGGTTTACTCATCTTGCAGTAGCAAGGGAAGGTGGCAGGAGTGGAGGTTGTGTTCGTGGGGACATGCACCTATGAAGGGCATCGCGGAGATAATGGTCTCTGCAGAATACTGAAGGGGTAGGGAGGGATGGATATCTCTCATGGTGGGGTCTGACTGTAGGTGGTCAAAATGGCGGGGGATTATGAGCTGTATCCAGAGGTTGGTGGGGTGGAAAGTAAGGACCAGGGGTGTTCTATCCTTGTTGTGCATGGAAGGAGGGAATTCAAGGGCGGAGGTGCAGGACGTGGAGGGGATGCACTGGAGGGTGTTTTTTAACCGCATGAGAGGAGAATTTGCTGTCCTTGAAGTATGAGGCTACCTGGGATGTTCTGGAGTGGAAGTTGTCCTCCTGGGAGCAGATGCAGAAGAGGCAGATGAGTTGGGAGTAAAGAATAGTGTTTTATACACGAGGTGGGGTCAAAAGATGTGTCGTCCACATAGCTGTGGGAGTCGTTGGTTTGAAGTCGATGTCCGTGTTGCTGGAAATGGAGTTGGAAATGGAGTCCGGGTTGAGTCGGTTGCTGGAAATGGAGATAAAAAGGTCCAGGAAGGGGAGGGGGGTGTCTGAGATGTTCCAGGTGTACTTGAGGTAAATGTGTTCATGAAGTTAATGAACTGTTCAACCTCCGAGTGGGAGCATTAGGTGGTGTCGATACAGTCATCGATGCAGTGGAGGGAAAAGTGGGGAATAGTGCCAGTGTAACTGCAGAAGGTGGACTGTTCCACATATCCGATGAACAGGCAGTCATAGCATTTCTTTCCACCTCTGTCTATCTCCATCTGTACCTTGTTCCAATTTATGTATTAATCCATTGCTCAAATGTTTCTTGTTCAGATATTTGGCCAAAGGCAGATCCTTGCTCATCATTCTCTGTGCTGCAGTCATGTAAAGGTGAATTTTGTCGTCTGGTGGACTGAGTGAGGTGTCAGAGCCTAAGACTACCTCAGACAGCTTGCTGATCGACCACAATGCTATTCTGTTCATTGTGTGTACATGAAAATACTACAGTAAATGGTCAGGCCCTGGAGAGTGTTGTAGAACAGAGAGATCGAGAGATTCAGGTAAATAGACCATTGAAAGTTGTGCATAGTCCTAAATATCATAGAGTCATAGAGATGTACAGCATGGAAACCTTTCTGTCCAACCCGTCCATGCTGACCAGATAACCCAATCCAATCTAGTCTCACCTGCCAGCACTAGTCCCGTATGCCTCCAAACCCATCCAGATGCCTTTTAAATGTGGCAATTGTACTAGCCTCCACCACTTCCTCTTGCATCTCATTCCATATAACTACCAACCTCTGCGTGAAAACATTGCCCCTCAGGTCTCTTTTATATTTTCCCCCTCTCACCCTGAACCTATGCCCTCTAGTTCTGGACTCCCCCACCCCAAGGAAAAGACTTTGTCTATTTATCCTATCCATGCCCTTCATGATTTTATAAACCTCTGTAAAGTCACCCCTCAGCCTCCAATTCTCCAGGGAAAACAGCGCTAGTCAATAGACAATAGACAATAGACAATAGATGCAGGAGTAGGCCATTCAGCCCTTCGAGCCTGCACCGCCATTAAATATGATCATGGCTGATCATTCCCAATCAATATCCTTTTCCAGCCTTATCTCCATAACCCTTGACTCCACTATCTTTAAGAGCTCTATCCAATTCTTTCTTAAATGAATCCAGAGACTGGGCCTCCACTGCCCTCTGGGGCAGAGCATTCCACACAGCCACCACACTCTGGGTGAAGTAGTTTCTCCTCATCTCTGTCCTAAATGGTCTACCCTGTATTTTTAAGTTGTGTCCTCTGGTTCGGCACTCCCCCATTAGCGGAAATATGTTTCCTCCTGCCAGAGTGTCCAATCCTTTCGTAATCCTATACGTTTCAATCAGATCCCCTCTCAGTCTTCTGAACTCAAGGGTATACAAGGCCAGTCGCTTCAGCCTTTCCGTGTAAGGCAATCCTGCCATTCCAGGAATTGACCTCGTGAACCTACGCTGCACTCCCTCAATAGCCAGAATGTCTTTCCTCAAATTTGGAGACCAGAACTGTACACAGTACTCCAGGTGTGGTCACACCAGGGCCCTGTACATCTGCAGAAGCACCTCTTTGCTTCTATACTCAATTCCTCTTGTTATGAAGGCCAGCATGCTAGTAGCCTTCTTCACGACCTGCTGTACCTGCATGCTTGCCTTCATTGACTGGTGTACAAGAACACCCAGATCTCTCTGAACAGCCCCTTTACCTAATTTGATACCATTGAGGTAGTAATCTGCCTTCCTGTACTTGCCACCAAAGTGGATAACCAGACATTTATCCACATTAAACTGCATCTGCCATGCATCTGCCCAATCACCTAACTTGTCCAGGTCACCCTGTAATCTCCTAACATCCTCATCACATTTCACCCTACCACCCAGCTTTGTATCATCAGCAAATTTGCTAATGTTATTGCTGATACCATCTTCTATATCATTTACATATATTGTAAAAAGCTGCGGTCCCAGCACGGATCCCTGCGGTACCCCACTGGTCACTGCCTGCCATTCCGAAATGGAGCCGTTAATCACTACCCTTTGTTTCCTATTAGCCAACCAATTCTCTATCCAATCTAGTACTTTGTCCCCAATACCGTGCGCCCTAATTTTACTCACTAACCTCTTGTGTGGGACTTTATCAAAAGCTTTCTGAAAGTCCAGGTACACTACATCCACTGGATCTCCCTCGTCCATCTTCCGAGTTACATCCTCAAAGAATTCAAGAAGATTAGTCAAGCATGATTTCCCCTTCATAAATCCATGCTGACTCGATCCTATCCTGTTACTATTATCCAGATGTGCCGTAATTTTATCCTTTATAATAGACTCCAGGATCTTTCCCACCACTGAGGTCAGACAAACTGGTCTATAATTTCCTGCTTTCTCCCGCCCACCCTTCTTAAAAAGTGGCACAACATTAGCCGCCCTCCAATCCTCAGGAACCGACCCCGATTCTATTGAACTCTGGAAAATAATCACCAGCGCATCCACGATTTCCCGAGCCACCTCCTTCAGTACCCTGGGATGCAGGCCATCAGGTCCCGGAGACTTATCAACCTTCAGACCTAACAGTCTCTCCAACACCAAATCCTGGTAAATATAAATTCCCTTAAGTTCAGGTCCTTCAGCCACTGTTACGTCAGGGAGATTGCTTGTGTCTTCCCCAGTGAACACAGATCTGAAGTACCCATTTAATTCCTCTGCCATTTCTTTGTTCCCAGTAATATATTCCCCTGTTTCTGTCTTCAAGGGCCCAATTTTTGTCCTAACCATTTTTTTGCCTTGGACATACCTAAAAAAGCTTCTACTATCCTCCTTTATATTCTTGGCCAGTTTACCTTCGTACCTCATTTTTTCTCTGCGTATTTCCTTCTTACTAATCCTCTGTTCTTCTTTAAAAGCTTCCCAGTCCTCAGTTTTCCCACTTATCTTCGCTAAGTTATACTTTTTCTCTTTTAACTTTATATGTTTCTTTACTTCCCTCGTCAGCCCCGGCCGCCCATGTCTCCTCCTGGGATCTTTCTTCCTTTTAGGAATGAACTGATCCTGCAACTTCTGCATTATACACAGAAATATCCGCCATTGTTCCTCCACGGTCTTCCCTGTTAAGGTATTGCACCATTGAACTTTGGCCAGTTGCTCCCTCATAGCTCCATATTTCCCTTTATTCAACTGAAATATTGTCACTTCCGATTGTACCCACTCCCTCTCAAATTGCAGGTTGAAGCTTATTGTATTATGGTCACTCCTTCCCAATGGCTCCTTCACTTCGAGGTCACTGACCAATTCTGGTTCGTTACACAATACCAGATCCAGAATCGCCTTATCCCTGGTCGGCTCCAGCACCAACTGCTCTAAAAATCCATTTCTGAGGCACTCCACAAAGTCTCTTTCTTGAGGCCCGATACCATCCTGATTCTCCCAGTCTACCTGCATGTTAAAATCCCCCATAACAACTGTAGTAACATCTTTGCGACAAGCCAATTTCAGCTCCTGATTCAACTTACATCCGACATCCAGACTACTGTTTGGGGGCCTGTAGATGACTCCCATGAGGGTCTTTTTACCCTTAGTGTTTCGAAGCTCTATCCACACTGACTACATCCCCTGACTCTAGGTCCCCCCGCGCAAGGGACTGAATATACTCCCTTACCAACAAGGCCACCCCACCCCCTCTGCCCGTCAGTCTGTCCTTACGATAGCACGTGTAGCCTTGAATATTCATTTCCCAGGCCCTGTCCCCATGAAGCCACGTCTCAGTTATCCCCACAATATCGTATCTGCCAATTTCCAAAAGAGCCTCAAGCTCATCCACCTTGTGTCTAATGCTTCGTGCATTCATATATAGAATTTTTAATTTGTTACTGCTCTCACCCTTCCCCTCAACCCTTATTTCACTCAACTTTCCAGCATGATGCCTTTTCCAGTTTTCTGCCTCCTTGATACAGTTTTCTTTCTTGACTTCTCTTGTTCTAATTACCCCTTCAATTTCCTTTATAAACATCCAGCTTGTCCCCTCCCCCCCGCTACTTAGTTTAAATGTAGCAGTGTTGCAGCAGAAAACCTGCCTGCCAGAGTGCTGATCCCTGATCTATTACGATAGCACGGTGGGCGGCACGGTGGCACAGTGGTTAGCACTGCTGCCTCACAGCGCCTGAGACCCGGGTTCATTTCCCGCCTCAGGCGACTGACTGTGTGGAGTTTGCACGTTCTCCCCGTGTCTGCGTGGGTTTCCTCCGGGTGCTCCGGTTTCCTCCCACAGTCCAAAGATGTGCAGGCCAGGTGAATTGGCCAAGCTAAATTGCCCATAGTGTTAGGTAAGGGGTAAATGCAGATGTAGATGTAGGGGTATGGGTGGGTTACGCTTCGGCGGGGCGGTGTGGACTTGTTGGGCCGAAGGGCCTGTTTCCACACTGTAAGTAATCTAATCTAATCTAATCTAATCTATTAAGGTGCAAGCCGTCTCTCTTGTAGAATTTATGGTTACCATAAAATATACCCCAGTGATCCAAGAACTTGAAACCTTGCTTCCTGCAACAGTTCCCCAACCACACATTCAAGTCCATTATCTCCCGGTTTCTGGCCACACTAGCCCGAGGAACTGGAAGCAAACTGGAGATAACCACCTTGGACGTACTGCTTTTTAGCCTTCTTCCTAGTTCTCCGAAGTCTTGCTGTAGTATGTTCCTCCTCTTCTTCCCGACATCATTTGTGCCGATGTGTACCACCACCTCTGGCTCTTCACCCTCGTCCTTGAGGATGTCCTACACTCTGTCCGTGATGTCTTTCACTCTAGCACCAGGAAGGCAACACACCATCCTTAAATCCCGTCTGCTGCCACAAAAACCCCGGTCAGTTCCTCTCACGATGGAGTCCCCTATTACCACGGCTCTGTGCGATGTCCGACTCTTCTGCTCTGCTTCTGCGGCAACTTTTGATTGACAAACATGGCCGCCTATTCAACATCTTCCATAGGTAAAATCCTCCAACCCTGGCAATATATTTCTAAATCTTTTCTGAACCTTTTCAAGTTTTACAACATGTCTACGATAGGAAGGAGACCAGAATTGCATGGAATATTCCACCTTGCCTTCCTGAGTGCTGTGAGGAGCAACCAGCTTTTGGAAAAATATGCTTGACCAGCAACTGAACTGATTTAAAGTGATGGGAGCTGATCTGTTACCATTTGCTTTATAGGTTCAGCACCATCACATGTTTTATTAAATACACTGAAATTTACAGTTCCGTGTGTCTCAGTCCTAGCACTTCATATTTCAGGCAATCTATAAGTAGAAGAGATTGGGGAGGCACTGAATGAATACTTTTCGTCAGTATTCACTCAGGAACAGGACATTGTTGTCGATATGAATACTGAGGCACGAATACGTAGAATGGATGGCTTTGAGATATGTAGAGAAGAGGTGTTGGAAATTCTGGCAAGGGTGAAAATAGATAAGTTCCCTGGGCCTGATGGCATTTATCCTAGGATTCTCTGGGAAGCAAGGGAGGAGATTGCAGAGCCATTGGCCTTGATTTTTGTGTCCTCTTTGTCTACAGGAGTAGTGCCAGAGGACTGGAAGCTAGCAAACGTGGTTCCCTTGTTCAAGAAGGGGAGTAGGGATAATCCTAGTAACTATAGGCCAGTGCGTCTCACTTCTGTTGTGGGCAAAGTCTTAGAGAGAATTGTAAGGGATAGGATTTATGCACATCTGGATAAGAATAATGTGATCAAGGATAGTCAGCATGGTTTTGTGAAGGGCAGGTCGTGCCTCACAAACCTTATTGAATTCTTTGAGAAGGTGACTAAGGAGGTAGATGAGGGGAAAGCGGTAGATGTGGTATATATGGATTTTAGTAAGGCGTTTGATAAGGTCCCCCATGGTAGGCTACTGCAGAAAATACAGAGATATGGCATTGAGGGTGAGTTGGAGGTTTGGATTAGGAATTGTCTGGCTGGAAGAAGACAGAGGGTAGTAGTTGATGGCAAAGCTTCATCTTGGAGTGCCGTCACTAGCGGTGTTCCGCAAGGATCTGTTTTGGGACCATTGCTGTTTGTCATTTTTATAAATGACCTGGAGGAAGGGTTAGAAGGTTGGGTGAGCAAGTTTGCGGATAATACGAAAGTCGGAGGAGTTGTAGACACTGAGGAAGGATGTGGCAGGTTACAGCGGGATATAGAGAAGCGCAGAGCTGGGCAGAAAGGTGGCAAATGGAGTTCAATGTAGCTAAGTGTGAGGTGATTCACTTTGGTAAGAGTAACAAAAAGATGGGGTACTGGGCTAATGGTCGGATACTTGGTAGTGTGGAAGAGCAGAGGGATCTTGGTGTCCATGTACACCGATCTCTGAAAGTTGCCACCCAGGTAAATAGTGCAGTGAAGAAGGCATATGGCGTACTGGTTTTTATTGGTAGAGGAATTGAGTTCCGGAGTCCTGAGGTCATGCTGCAGTTGTATAAGACTCTGGTGCGGCCGCATCTGGAATATTGTGTGCAGTTTTGGTCGCCATACTATAGGAAGGATGTGGAGGCACTGGAACGGGTGCAGAGGAAGTTTACCAGGATGTTGCCTGGTATGGTAGGAAGATCCTATGAGGAAAGGCTGAGGCACTTGGGGTTGTTTTCATTGGAGAAAAGAAGGTTTAGGGGTGATTTGATAGAGGTGTACAAGATGATTAGGGGGTTAGATAGGGTTGACAGTGAGAACCTTTTTCCACGTATGGAGTCAGCTATTACAAGGGGGCATAGCTTTAAATTAAGGGGGGGTAGATATAGGACTGATATTAGGGGTAGGTTCTTCACTCAGCGAGTCGTAAGTTCATGGAATGCCCTGCCAGTAGCAGTGGTGGACTCTCCCTCTTTATGGGTATTTAAGCGGGCATTGGATAGGTATATGGAGGATAGTGGGTTAGTGTAGGTTAGGTGGGCTTTGATCGGCGCAACATTGAGGGCCGAAGGGCCTGTACTGCGCTGTAGTCTTCTATGTTCTATGTTCTACAGACCACAATAATCAGTGAATAATACTCAGTTTACACAGTATGCAAATCTCACACAATTAGTGCCCAAAATGACACAGTGACCAGTGACAAATATTGACAGAATCTGATAGAAAGTTGAATGCATTCAAAAAGAAAAAAAGGAAACATGAGACAATTATCAACGTGAGAAAATAAACTGAACCATCATTCGTTAAAATGAGTGCCAGCTTTATATGGTCCACTGTGGAGTCACAGAGATATACAGCACGGAGCAGACCTTGTGATTCAACTCACCCATGATGAATTGGTTTCTTAAATTAATCCAGTCCCATTTTCCAGCACTTGGCCCATTTCCCCCTTAGCCCTTCTCATTCATATACTCATTCAGATGCTTTTTGAATGTTGCAATTGTACCAGCCTCCACCATTTCCTTTGCCAGCTCATTCCATACACGTACCACCCTCTGCGCGAAAATGTTTCCACTTAGGTCCCTTTTGAATCTTGCCCTTCTCATCTTAAACTATGCCATCCAGTTTTGGACTCTGCCACCCTGGGGAAAAAGACCTTGACAATTCAACCTATCCATGACCCTCATGATTTTATAAACTTCTACAATGTCACCCCTCAGCCTCTGAAGCTCAAGAGAAAGTAGTCCCATGCCTATACACCCTCTCTCTGTAGCTCAAACCCTGTAAACCTGGCAGCAGCCTTGCAAATATTTTCTGAATCCTTTCAAGTTTCAAATCTTTCCAATAAGAAGGAAACCAGAATTGAATGCAAAAGTAACTTAAGCTATTTCCTGTATAGCTGCAGCGTGACTTCCCAACTCCAATACTCAGTGCACTGACCAATAAAGGCACGTGTACCAAGCACCTTCTCTACCACCCTGTCTACCTGCGATCCACTTTCAAGGAACTATAATACTGTACTCCAAGGTCTCCTTTGTTCGGTAGCCTGTAAACTGACACAATCAGAAAGATTTTCTTCCATTCAAACACTGTGTTTAAAATCAGGAAGCAGCAACAGATCTTCAAACATTGACTTGGAAGTCTGTCTGAATTTTAAAGAATGCACCAATGTTTCTGGTTGTTGAGTTGTGAAGGCACTAACCATGTTTGCTTAGCAATGAACGGAGAATGTAACAAGGAGATAAGGCCTCTCTGGATACATTGAGGGGAGAAGAGCTTTTTACAGACTCTGGGGGGAGAAGGACTCTGTACAGACTATTAGAGGAGAAGGCAACTGAGTAACAGGTACTTTGCTATACGCTGACTAAATGCATCCTGACCTTTCTGAAAAGCAAGAGGGAACACCATGGAGGCTCTGACCATCATTTCCCAACCGCACTAGTGAGTGGGATTACCTTGGAGGGTGGTTGAAATGGAGTGAGTAATTACGGCCATTTCGCCCAACGTCAGAACGGGAGACATTGTATGGAAGGAAAGTACTCATTAGCTTTTCGAAAAGAATTAACTAAAGGCAATTCAGCATGTGTTTGTTCGGAGAGTTGTATCTGATTATTGAGTTTTAAGGATATAGCAAAAAAGGTTGATGAAGATGCTATGTACTGTAGTCATTGTATAGATTGAGGACAAAGTGAGG
This sequence comes from Chiloscyllium punctatum, assembly GCF_047496795.1. NCBI lineage: Eukaryota > Metazoa > Chordata > Chondrichthyes > Orectolobiformes > Hemiscylliidae > Chiloscyllium > Chiloscyllium punctatum. Next base: position 66,978,164 of record NC_092764.1, on the reverse strand, counting down.
ACTGCAGATGCTGGAGAGTCGAGAGTGTGGTACTGGTTCATTCCTGATGAAGTGCTTTTGAGTTGAGTCTCCTACTCCTCAGGTGTTGTCTGTCCTACTGTGTTTTTTTTTCCAGCACCACACTCTCAACTTTATATGCATTTAGGGAAGGCTTTCAACATGATCAAATGACAATCTGGTCAGGAAGGTGAGAAATTGTGGGAACTAACGGAGATTGATAAATTGCACCCACATCTGGGTCTGTGGCAAGGTTCAAACAGTAGGGTGGCATGGTGGGTCAGTGGTTAGCGCTGCTGCCTCACAGCGCTAGACACACCGGTTTGATTCCAACCTTGGGTGACTGTGTAGAGATTGCATGGTATGGATGAGCTTCTTCTGGGTGATCTGGTTTCCTCCTAAACTCCAAAACTGTACAAGTTAGGTGGATTAGCCAAGCTCAATTTGAATTATGGAGAAACGTAGGTCTGGGTGGTATGCTGTCTGGAAGATGGGTGCCTGCTGAATGGACTGAATGGACTGTAGGGATTCCATAATAGATAACATCTATCATAGGATATTGCTGCCTGTGAACATCTTCATGCTTGCCTCTTGCTTTGCATGACATATACCAATAGAAAGAATGACTTGCAGTTATATTTTAAACAGATATTGAAGCATTTTACACCCAACGAGATGCTATCTATAATGTTATGTATATTGGAACACAGCAAATGAGGCCGACAATTTGCATACAGGAAACACACACGCATACCTGAGTTATAATGATCAGGAGATCACTTACTTTGACTTTGTTTGAGTGATAATTATTGGCCAGGGCATCAGGAAAGAATACTCCCCTACTTTTCATCGAAATAAATCGATGCAACCTTTCAGATCCACCTGAGAGGGGAGGTGGGCTCTTCACTTATCCAGAAGATTATCCCTCTGGCATTGTAGCACACACACAGTCTGTCTGGATTTTATGCTCAAGTCTTGGTGTGGGGCCTGAACCTAAAATATTCTCATTAAGAAATGGCAAGTGGTATCAATTAAGCCAAAAAATGATCACACAGTGACTTTGAATGAAAAGTGTGTTACTAAAGCATTTGTTGTTGACTGACATGGCCATGTGTTTGGTAGTGAATATTAAAAACTGTAGGATTGGTCTCTTTGAAGTGAAAAATAGTATTTAAGCAGAAGAGGTTGGACGATGGATATGTGTTAGAGAAGGGCAAGCAAAGCAAAGGGAACGCACATGAACCAAAAGGATGGTTGCAATTGTAAAGGAACAGAAAATGCTTGAAATGGTTGTTTACTAGACTGTTTCCTGGGATGGCAGGCCTGATGTATGAAGAGAGACGAGATCCATTATCTCTGGAGATTATCAGAATGAAAGGGTTTTCCCTCAGAAATCTATCAGATTGGAACAGGACCAGACAGGGTGAACACAGGAAGGATGTAGCTGATGACGAAGTAGTCCCAAACAGGAGTCACAGTCTCAGGATATGGGATCAAGCGTTAGGACTTGAGATGAGGAGAAATTTCTTCATTCAGACAATGGTGAGCCTATGGAATTCTCAGTGGCTCAGGCCAATAAAGTAAATGTTTTCAAAAAGGAATTCAATATCGTTTTTCGGGATAACAGGATCAATAGTTATGGGGACAAAGTGAGAAAATGTAGTGAGGCGGATGATCAGCCATATTGGATGGCAGATCAGGTTCAAATGGCCCACATCTGCTCCTATCTCCTCGGTGTAGAACAGAATGTCCCACACTTTTTTCTACTGGGACAGCATGATGATTGTTTCAACCACAGTGAACAGCATGACAGAGTGGTAGGTAGGGAGCGTTGGGAGAATTGATGAAGAGAAACACTCAGATCAAGAGGTTGGAGTTTTGAATATTTCTGCCTCATCACAAGCTCATATTTCCAGCACACAGTGCTACTCGGGGTCCCGATCTCCGTTATGGGAAACTGTGTAGAACGTAAAGGCAGTTATTGACAGTGGAACCAGAAAAGACCTGAGTTACGGCCCAGCAAGAGCACTGTGTCAATCTCTCGTTGGTGTATGTAAAGACGATGTTGCCACACCGCACACGGTGAGGAAAAGATTTCAGAGGATCCTGCCAAAACTGAAAAAAACTTATATGTGAGGAAAGTTTAAATGGATCAGCCTTCTTTGGTTCAAAGAGTGAGCTAAAAAACATTAGGTGGAACTGAGGTTGAAGGAATAGGAACCCTCTTCTTCCCTCAACAGAAAGTTTTTGATCAGAGGTCATGCATGTAAAGTTGGAAGTAGTTGAACTATGGAGGAGTTTAGATTATTCATACACCAAAATGGTGGTGAGGAGTATGGATATAAATGTCTGAAATACTGCTTGAAATAAAATTCCTCGACACATCTCAAAACTGTTGAGATATTCGAGTCTGCAGCCCTCAAGGCGACAGCCACAAGCTCAAACTTTCTTTGATTTGTTCACGGGATGTGGATTTCACTGGCGAGGTCATCCCCAAGTTCCACAGAGGGCAGTTAAAGGTCTGGCAACATCCTATTTCCATACACTAACGCTGCTGTGCGCCTGGGATCACATATCAGCCTGAACAGGTAAGGATGGCAGATTTTCTTCCCGAAAGAATACTATTGAACCAAATGTGCTTTGATGAAAATCAGCAGTGGTTACGTCTGTATTCCAGATGTCAGTTGAATTCAAATTTCACCATCTACCATGGTGGGATTCACCTGAAAGCAGCATGATCATTGAACTGTCTCTTTCAGTGATGTACACCTCCTTGATTCTGTAAAGCTTGTCAGTTGAAGAATGAAGGAAAAGGATACATGTAATAGTAATGTCAACTGTCACTACAGACAACTGTATACCATCTACTGTCAGTACAAATGGCTGACAGTCTCAGTGTCATTTGTCACTACAGGCATAAGTACGGAGTGAGCTGCTAATGCAGACTGCTGCAGCAATAATGGTCTTAACTTCAGACTGACCGATGTCAGTAGGGTGGAAAGCAAAATGAATGCAAACCCAGAAAAAACAAATTATAACTGATGGAAAAGCAAGAGGATTAGAGTTGACATACTTACAGTGATATGAAAATAAAGATGAAGTGCCTCTTTCTGTATAATTTTACCGAGTTTCACTTTGTTTCAGCTGTTTGATAATAAAAATGAAAGTGAAGAAATTTGCATCAATCAGTGTTGTGTGAGCACCAAGACAAATATTGCACAATTTGTAAATTGGCACATGATTGTCATTGTTCCAGTGATGTTTTGCTTTAGCAGAGAGTGTGAGGCCTTTGGGAATGGAACGTGAAGTAGAATCAGTTCCAATGTAGTAGAATGGCTAGCTCCAGCTGTTATTTCACTAGCGGCAGAACAAGGAGAAAGGGGTAAGTGAGTAAATTCTTCAATTCCTCTTTGAATTTGCTCTGGGTCACGACATAAATACAGATGTTGCTGCAGGAGCTGAGGAACTGCAGTATCGGCCCAATGTACTCAATAACAAACGGAAGGCGGTTTTTGAGAAGCCGATCAATGATGTGGTTTAATGTAATTCGCCCATGAATGGTGTACACAACTTGTGTCATCCACAGCAATATGAAGCTGGCAGAGATACTGAAGAGAAGGAAAATAGACTTCCTACGGTTCTCCATTTCTGGATCTTTCTGATTCTCATTATCATCATGACCCCGCAACCTTCTGCGAGCTTTACTCGCCAAAAAAATATTCCGAACAGTCAGAGCATTGAGGAACACAATCAGAACGAATGGGAGCAGTGGGGTAGTGATGCGATGTAAGATGTCAAAGGCCTTCCACAGGGCTGAGGTGTAGTGGCTCACTTTTACCATACAATACAGAGATATGGAAAAGAAATGAACAGCATCATATCGATAATACCAAGGGACTTTCTTCAGACAGCTCAGGACAGTCACTGTTCCAATAATCACCACTGCAGTTTTCCAGGTACAATATTTAGTTTTCAGCTTCTGACAACAAATGGCCACAAATCGATCAAAAGTAAAGGCCACTGTGAACCAGACAGAAAGGTCAGTGGCTGCATGAGTGAGACTGTCAGTGAGACTACACAGGGTGATGTTATTCATAAATGGATCTGTTGAATAAAGTGGAATAATCTGCTTCAAGGTCACGTCAGTGAGAATAACGGTTAGATCAGCTGATGCCATAGCAATCAGATAGCATGGGGACAGACCAAACTTTCCTCTCAACAGGATCAAAATCACCAATAGGTTAGCTGCGTGGAATCAAAACAAAATCAGCAGAATTTTTCATCATACTGACAATGAAAATTGAACAATCTGGCAGCTTATTCAAAGGGAGGTTCACTTACTAAGGAGATAAAGCTATTGAAGTTTGAAGCTTTTGCAAACATGTTCAGCCAGAAATTCTGAGTGGAAGATTCATCTTGACTTCCTTCTGAGCTGCCACATAAACTTGTCAGACTACAGCCAACTCAATTCCCTGCACATATTAATCAATGACAGAGCACAGGGATTGCAGCAAGGTCTATGGTGTACAATAACAGTACTTCTGCTCTAGAGCGAGATAAGATGCTCCTTACAGCTAGATCATTAGTATCTACCTAAGAAGTGGAGTGTTGTGTTGTGATGTTCTTCCCATAAAAAGAATGCCAAATAGACATTAAATTGTTCTCATTCAATCAGGAGAGTAAAAATGTTCTCAGCAATGCCCAGTTTGGTTTGACGAGGTTCATTCAGTTTCAGACCTCATTACATATTTAAATCAAAACAAGAAAGGAGATAAATTCCAGCAGAAGGAGAGAGTGTCCACACTTCATATCAAGACAGGGTACTGCCTGAGCTGGAGGTCTGAGCAACGGTGTGATTTTCGTTCTTGCAATAATGTTTAAGATGAGACCAAGTAGAGGTATATAGGATTATGGTGGGAATGGATAAGATGGATTTTCTCCACGAGTACATAGAACATAGAAAAAGAACAGAACATAGAACAGTACAGCACAGTACCCACCATTCGGCCCTCGATATTATGCAGATATTCTATCATACTCTAGATTAACCTGCATATTCTTTATTTTACTACCTATCCAATCGTCATTTAAATGTTCCAAATGTGTCAGACTCTACTACCACCACTGGCAGTGCATTATAAACACCCAGCACTCTCTGAGTAAAGAACCTATCTCTGACATCACCCCCAAACCTTCCTCCAATTACTTTAAAATTATGGCCCCTTGAAATAGACATTTCTGCTATGGGAAAATGTCTTTGGCTATCCACTCTATCTGTGCCTCTCAACATCTCATCCTTCTTTGCTCCAATGAGAACAGCCTTACCTCTCTCAATGATTCTTCATTAGATGTGCTCTCCAGTCCAGACAATATCCTGTTAAATCTCCTCTGCACACTCTCTGAAGCTCCCACGTCTTTCCTGTAATACAGTGACCAGAACTAAACATAATACTCCAAGTGTAGTCTAATAAGGACTCTTCAGATCTGCAGCATAACTCATAGCTCTTCAACTCAATCTACCTGCCAATGAAAGCCAACACACCATATGCCTTCTTAACAACCCTATCAACCTGGGTGGCAAAATGAGGTATCTTTGGAACAGCTCCCTCTGTTCCTCCGGCCACTCATCATCCCATTTCTGCTTCGTGTCAATGTCTTGTTGCAACCTATAACATGCCTCTACACAATCCACAACTCCACCAATCTTCGTGTTATTGTCAAACCTGCTAACCAACCCTTCTGCATCCTGATCTATGTCACTTACCAAATCGCAAAGAGCAGAGGTCCTGGAACCGATCCCTGCAGAGCGCTGCTGGCCACCAAGCTCCAGGCTGTATACTTTCTATCTACTACACCGTCTGTCTTGATTGGGCGTGCCAATCTGTATACAGAGAAACAGATTTCCCTCTATTCCATGCCTCCTTACTTTCTGAATGAGCCTACTATGGGGAACCTTATCAACAGCTTCGCTAAAATCCATATGCAACATCATCCGTTCTCTATCTTTATCAACTTGTTTTGTCACATCCTTAAAGAATTCACAAGATTTATGAAGCATGCCCTGCCCCTCTCAAAGCTCTGTTGACTATCTCTAATCAACCTATGACTTCCAAGTAACCATAAATACTGACTCTCAGAATCCTCTCCATTACTTTGTCCATCACAGACATAAAACTGACTGGTGTGTAATTCCTAAGATTATCCCTACTCTCTTTCTTGAACAAGGGAATAACCTTTGCCACCCTCCAATCACATAGCACTGAGAGACCTGTAGAAACTCCCAATAAAGTGTCTGCTCTTTCCTGTTTCTGACTTCCAAGCATACTGACTCTGCAGACAAACCCTCCTCGATGACCTTCTTTTCTGCCAATCTAGTTTAAACCCTCCCAACGATCTCGAGCAAAGCTCCTTCCAGGATATTGATACTCTTCCAGTTCAGGTGCAACCTGTCCTTCTTGTACAGGTCCCACCTTCCCTAGGATGTATCCGAATGATTAACAAATTTGAAGCCCTCCCTCCTATACCAGCCCTGCAGCGACATGTTCACCTGCACTTGCTATTAACTCCTAGCCTCACTAGCACTTGGAACTGGTAGCTATCCTATGATTACTACTCTGTTCATCCTGCCTTCTAGCTTCCAATCTAACTTCCTATATCCACTTTTCAGGTTCCCCTTCCTACCTATGTTATTGGGACTGATGTATACAATGAATCCTGGCTGCTCTCGTTGCCCCTTCACGATCCTGTAGACACACTGAGAGACATCCATGACCCTAGCACCCGGTAGGCAATATACCATCCGGTAGTCTCGCTCACAACCACAGAATCTCACCATTGAATCTCCTATCATTATTGCTCTCCTATTGTCTCCCTTTCCCTTCTGAGCCACAGAGCTCAGCTCAGTGACAGAGACCTGGCCACTGCGTCTTTCCCCCAATAGGTTGTCCTCCCCAAAAGTATCCAAAACAGCATTCTTATTCTCGAGGGGAATGGCGACAGGGCCTCCCTGAACTGTCTGCCTATTCACTTTCCCTTTCCCGAAGGTCACTCAGTTACCTTTGTCCTGTAACGTAGGTTTGACTACCACCCAGCCTCCCGAATGATGCAAAGTTCATCCAGTTTCAGCTCCAGCTTCAGTTCACTCACACTGTCTGTGAGGAGCTGGGGTTGGGTGCACAACTCCAAGGTGCCATCAGCATGGACACCAATGGTGACCTTTACCTCCCACATCCTGCAAGAAGAGCATGCGGCCGTCCTTTCTCCATTCATTCTGCTCTAAATTACCAAGAGCGACTGAATAAATGAAAAAAAAAACAAAATCAATCCTTGCCTTACCAATCCTCCACACAGGTTCTTTTTGTTTTGGTTAGAGGAGGGGTACTGGTGGGAGACACTTACATTTGTAGTATCTTGGGTTTAGTCACAACCCAGATATATCCGTTCAGTGCCCAGCAATCCCCGTGTCCCTGTCCACTCATATCAATAACCAAGGGCTGGGATTAAGATAAAAATTAGAAGGGGAATTGGAGCAAAAAACGTGTGTAGCTGGAAAAGCACAGCAGGTAGGCAGGATCCAAGGAGCAGGAGAGTTGGGTATAAGCCCTTCAGGAATGTGGAGGGGTAGGGGGCTGAGAAATAAATAGGAGGGTGGGGTGGGGCAGAGAGGAAGATATTTGGGAAGGCAGATGAGGGGTAACAGTAATAGGTCAGTGGGGAGGGTGGAGCAGGTAGGTGGGAGGGAAGGGGTCCTGGGAGCAAGTGGCTGGAGCAGGAGCAGAGTGAACATAGGCCACGTCCCGGCCGCAAGTGGCTGGAGCTGGAGCAGGAGCAGAGTGAGCGCGGGTCAGGTCCCAGGAGCAAGTGGTTGGAGCAGGAGCAGAGCGAGCATGGGCCAGTGCCCAGGAGCAAGTGGCTGGAGCAAGAGCAGAGTGAGCATGGTGCAGGTCCCTGCAGCCAGTGGCTGGAGCAGGAGCAGAGCGAGCATGGGCCAGGTCCCATTCAAAATGGCTGGAGCAGGAGCAGAGTGAGCATGGGGCAGCTCCCGGGAGCAAGCAGCTGGAGCAGGAGCAGATTGAGCTCGGGCCAGGTCCTGGGACCAAGTGGCTGGAACAGGAGCAGAGTGAACACAGGCCAGGTGCCACGAGCAAGTGGTTGGAGCAGGAGCAGAGTGAGCGCAGGCCTATGCCCAGCAGCAAGTGGCTGGAGCAGGACCAGAGGGCGCATGGGCCAGATCCCGGGAGCAATTGGCTGGAACAGGAGCAAAGTGATCATGGCCCAGCTCCCATGAGCAACTGGCTGGAGCAGGAGCAGACTGAGCGCGGGGCAGGTCTAGGAAGCAAGTGGCTGGAGCAGGAGCAGAGTGAGCACAGGCCAGGTCCCGGGAGCAAGTGACTGGAGTAGGGACAGAGTGAGCACAGACGGTCACAACAGTGGCCAGTGCTTGGAGGCAGCAAGACCTCATGTTCAGGTAGGGACTCAGTGAAAAAGGACTCTGACTCCAGCACTTTAATGGCATTTCATTATTCTCATTCTGGATTTATTAAACTTTGTATTCTCGTGTGAGTCTTTTTAAAATCTATTTCAACTCTGTGACAACACTTAGAGTTCTGTACCAGTGTACCTTGTACCTAAGATGTTGCCGAGAGGCGACATTACAAACATTTCGCTGCACTCACATGATTTCCTATGACAAGAAAGGAGATTCTACTTTATGATGGTGCTTTCTCCTGAGTCCTCTATCCACTCGCTGCTCTAACAAATGCAGCCTGTGTCCAGATATTGCTTTCGCACACTTTCCTGACTGACACTGATTTTCTGCATGTCCGAATCTCATTTGCGCCTCTAACTAAGGCTGACCGCCTCTGGATCTTCCTTTCACTACCTGCCTGACTCCATTGTGTTCTCCCTGCATGCAAGAACTTGCAACAAATCCTTCCACAAAAGATCAAAATTATTTCTGATACTGAGTAAAATAAGAAAAAAACACTGCTCATAATTTGATAACTCTGAGAATCAAACTGAGGGGATATTTCACAACTGTTTCTTACTGCTCTTGGAACTGACTGTGTCACTGTAGATGCAAGTGTTTGTGCAGGTATTGAGGAACTGGTGCAGGTATCCAATTGTACCAATAGTGGCTGAAGGTGGAGATAAATCATACAGAAATGCAATTCGCTGATGGATGAAACATGTAACATTGCCCATCCATGAAACTGCCTGAGATAGCAAAGAGTAAAATGATGGACTTTCTGCGCCTTCCCCTCTCTTGGCCACGTGTAACCTCTCTCTCAGTTTCCACCCGGAGTCTCCTGCGGGTTTTACTTGCCATGAAGATATGTCTGACTGTCAGAATGTTAAAGAGAACTATCAAAAGGAAATGTCCTAAAGGAGTTAGAAAGCAATGGAGAAGTACATATTCAGTCCAGAAGATTGAAGTATAATATTCTGGTTTTGTGATGCAAAACCACTCCAGGATATTGAAGGTGTGTTTAGCACTGTATTTGAAGAACCAGGAAATGCTTTCCACACAGCCCAGCACACTCACTGTTCCAATAACCACATGTGCTGTTTTCTCTGTGCAGTATTTTGTTCTTAGCTTCTTACAACAAATCGCCACCAATCGATCAAAGGTGAAAGCAACTGTGAGCCAAACTGAACAGACTGTGGTGCCAGTCATGAGGATTTCTGCCAAACTACAGACAAATGTAATATCCAGCAAAGATACTGGAAAGTAAATGATAAACCATCTCAAAATTACGTCGGTGATGACAACCAGCAGATCTGCCACAGCCATAGCCACCAGGTAATGACTGACACTTTGGGAGAGTCCACAGGTTCTGTGTGACGGGATTATGATTGCCAACAAGTTTATTGCTACATAAATTATTAAAATTACTGAACAGATGCGATATGTCAGTTTCGTAACAGAAAAAATTCTAATTTTGTTCACATCATATCTGAACATTTTTAATTGTAAATGTGTTCTTTTGAACGCATGAAACCATTTTAAAAAATGAAAATGTATAGTGTTAAATACAGAAAATAGCGAAAAGCAAATCTTTTGAAACCGATGTACATTGTAAAGCATTTCAGATGTCAAACAGACAAAGATAAGAATGCCCATTTGATCCACTTTATGTCCATTATTCAGCAATACCACATGTTGTCCTGGAACTTATGCTGGCTTGACAATTGTTTCTAAAGTGTGGATGGGAGTTGCAGTTTGAGACCTTGATGAGTTCACAGCATCACAGACTTAGAGATTGAAGATTCCACTGGAAATTCCCATATGTCTGAAACACTCTAAAAGTTTGAGTTTATCTTGGAAAATTTAGGGTGTTCTGCTGCAGTTAAGTAAATAGTAACTCCGAAACCATGAGACTATTCAATACGTAATCTAAGTCCTGCACAAACTTATCATCTGAATTCGCAATTTATAACACATATCCAGAACTGTTCCATCTCCATGCATCCCCACACAACATAGACACACACACATCGAGAGAAACCAGAGAGCCTGAGCCCACGTCTTGTACCTCTAGGATCCAGCACACCTATCAGTTCAAGACACCGTTCCCACAGCCCCCGAGATCTGACTCCCACTGCTGCCTGCTACTTTCCCAGGAATTGATACACGTTAGCACTCCTGGTCCCAATATCCGTAATACATGTTTAAGACTTAACAAACGCCTACCACCAGGTCGAACAAGCTCTTGCTTCAGACCCGACACCATCTCACTGCTCCAACAGCACCTGGCGCTATTTTCGTCGCCATCTTAAATAATCATTGCCAACTGTTGTTATTTCTGTTATGTTGCACTATATCTTACAGCATATGCATGGTTATACATGTCTTGCATCAGTCATTTTTCATTTACCCCAATCAAAGCTGTCAAACACAAGTTGTTTTTCCAATTTTCCTACCAAACATCAGACCATACTCTGAAGGAATATCTCGGTGAACTACGATGAATACTCAGTTTGATGGCCGTGGCCTCTCTTTTTGATTTGGCCATTCATGCTTCAGTCTTTCAGCTTTTGTAATGGATATTGCTCAACAGCGATGGACAACTATACTGGGTCCTTTAAATGTCTACAATTAAGCATGACAATTTCACCACCATTTTTGATTGCATCTTAAGCTAACAGCATGGTTTAATATCACAATCAATTGAATGAAGGCAGTAGACGCTTGACCTATCGCTGAGGTTGAGAGTCAGTTTGCTAAGTTGTCTGGAGGGCTGTTTTTCAATGCAGTGTTATGCTAATAGCATGGGCATGGAAAGTGAACCAATCAGTACCTTGGTGCCAATTTAAGGAAAATTGAGAATGTTTGGCCATTTACTCAGCAGTCACCATTCTTATTTTTATGACAGAACTGGATCAATTTGAGCTGATCTTTGTGATTAATAAACTTTAAGTAAACCAGAATACTTGGCAATAGGTCTGTATCAGTGCTGTTCACTTGTTGTTAATTAGTAAACCTTCCTCACTTATTCACTCTATTGTGCTATAACTAAGCCAAGAAAACTAAGTGCTTTATTTACAGTCTTTTCAATTTGTTTCCCATCTTTAAAATATATTTCCGTGTTAACTTCAGTTCTCACATTCCAGGGCGACTCTAACATTCTACAATTTGCTTCCAATTAGCTGATGGCATATTTTCGACCTAAGACTATTTGAAAGAAGTTTCTTCAGACAGAGTATTGGTCTCAATATTAATCACAGGTAGTTGTATACCTATTCCAGGCTGAAACTATAACAGTCATACATTCATGCAATCATCATTCTCTAGGCAGTAAATAACTCAATTAGCTTTCCAATAATTATTTTTTATGACAGACACAATATTAACCTCGCTAAAGCAAAACATTATGATTTTATTGCCTTAACACTCTCAAGATGGTTAACAACTAGTTCACATTCTTAAAATCAACATAACACTGGCTCATGACAGATTTTGTACTCAAGGCAGAAGCAAGTAATTTTGCATGAAAACATGACAAGATGCAGTTTTGTATTCAGATGCACGTTTGAGTAAAACTTACAGCAGAGTTGTGCATTTTACTCAAAGCAGAAACATTTGTCTAATTGCACAATGCTGAACAGATTTTAGTAACTTACTGGGCACTGCAATAGCCCCAAACACAGGGCAATAAATACATTCAACATCAGCGAGTGTTGGAAATGGATTGAACGGATATTTCATACTCAGAGGAAAGCAATTGATCCAAACTTATCTGGAACTGTCATCATCATGTCTGTATACAAAACGCATCCTCCAGGGATACAGTTTGGGTGAATGATCATTGGTATTAATTACAGTTCTTTAACAAACATGGGAGAGATATATCGCATCAGAAGAAATATTAATTCTAAAATAGAATGATTGAATGATGGAGGAAATTAAAGAAAACTTGTAGATTGGCCATCCTGAGGTCATGAGAAATAGCGTGGGAGTGTGAGAAATAGTGCAAAAAAATCTCTACAACCGATCAGCATCTCAAATATCAGATGGCTCATTTATTTCTTATTGTCATTATCACCGTTACCAAAATGAACAAGTGAATCAATAAACAGTAAATGAACAATTGAACTCTTTCGAAGAAGAGACAGTAACAGAACAAAACATTTGATAAGGTTCCCCACGGTAGGCTCAGTCAGAAAGTAACGAGGTATGGGATACAAGAAACCCTGTCTGTCTAGATACAGAATTGGCTGGCCGAAAGAAGACAAAGGGTGGTCGTAGATGGCAAGTATTCAATCTGGAGCTCGGTGACCATGGTGTTCTGTAGGGATCGGTTCCGGGACCTTTGTTCTTTGTTATTTTTTAAATGCCTTGGCTGAGGAAGTGGAAGAGTGGGTTACTAGGGTTGCTGATTACATGAAAATTGATGGAGTGGTGGATCGTGTGGAGGGCTGTTGTAGGTTGCAATTAGACATTGATAGGATGCAGAACTGGGCTGATCAGTGGCAAGTGGAGTTCAACCTGGAAAAGCGTGAAGTGATTCATTGTGAAGGTCAAATCTGAATGCAGAATACAGGGTTAAAGGCAGGATTCTTGGCAGTGTGGAGAAACAGAGGGATGTTGGCTGCTATGACCATAGATCCCTTAAAGTTGCAACCCAGGTAGATAGATATGTGAAGAGGCCATATGGTGTGTCAGCTTTCATGAGCAGGGGAATTGAGATTAAGATCTGTGAGGTTATGCTGCAGTTCTTTATAGCCCTGGTTAAACCAGTCTTGGACTATTGTGTTCAGTTCTGTTTGCCTCATTACAGGAAGGATGACGAAGCTGTAGAGAGGATACAGAGGAGGTTTACAAGGATGCTGCCTGGACTGGAAGTCATGTCTTATGAAGATAAGTTGAGGGAACTAGGGCTTTTCAGATTGGAGTGAAGAAGAATGAGAGGTGTCTTGATAGCAGTGTGCAAACTGATGACAAGCATAGGTAGAGTGAATAGCCAGAGACTTTTTCCTAGGGCGGACAATGCTATCATGAAGGGGCATCATCTTAAGGTGATTGGAGGAAGGTTTATAGGAGATGTCAGGGGCAGATTCTTTACACAGAGGGTGCTGGGTGGATGTTATGCACTGCCAGAGGTGAAAGTAGAGTCAGATACATACAGCATCCAAGGAGCAGGAGAATGCTGCCTGACCTGCAGCAATCCCAAAACGAAGATTCTCCTGCTCCTTGGATGGTGCCTGACCTGCTGCGCTTTTCCAGCAACACATTTTTCAGACCACATCACTGAGGATGGGGATGTTTGTGGAGACTTTGCCTCCAGTGAGTTGTTTAATTGTTCACGACCATTCACAACGGGAGAATATCAGATTTTTTTTGTCTTGAAAGAGTAACTTTGGGGTAAGATAGCAAGTGGCCAAGAATTAAAATCTTAACAGGGGTTTTATAAACTGCGATGTATTCTCTGGCATATAGGAGGTCTACACATGAATCACCTAAGGGTCTCAAGATAATAAGGTTGAACAGGATGCATTGACTTATCACATTGCTGGAGGTTTAGCAATACAAACAAAAACAGTGCAACGCTAAAAAAAAAGTGAAATTGTGAATCTTGCAAAATGGAGTGAAAATTTCAAACTATATTCTACAAAAAGTAGTTGCTGATTTAAAATAAATGTTTTTATTATAAATTTGACATTGATTTGCATGTTACCCAAAATTATTTAGTCATGTGGAACAGATTTTCATATACAGACCTGGTCAGATTTCAGCCATGATCTCAATGAATGGTGGAAGATGACTAAAATATTATTGAATTTTGAGAACTTGTAATATGAAGTGTAAACAGGAAGAACCATTAACACAAATTTTATAAATGTGTATAGATTTATGCAATTGAAACCAGCACGTAATGAAAACATTAGCCATCAGATTGTGCAAAAATGCAATTTATAATGTTTCCACAGTAGAAGGTACAAATGGTATCCCAAGAATAGTAGAAAAGAAGAGTGTAATATGGGGCTGAACTCAAAATCATAATCAATTGCACAAACAAACTTGGAAAAAGTTAATCAGATTAAATACTTAAACATCTCCTGAACCTGATCGACTGCATAGTAAGGTCTTAAATGAAATGGCTTGAGAGATAGCTGACACATTTGTTGCAATCATACAGAATTATCCAGATGCTTGAAAAGGCTCAATGAATTAGAAAACACTTCTGCTCAAGACAAGAGAGAGACAGAAAGCAAGCTAGTTAGTCTAACATCAGAAAATGCTTGAATCCATTATTCAAGAGGTAGTAGCAGAATATTTAGAAAATTTGAATTGACGAAGTGGTACCAGTAAATGTTGAATACTGTATGTGGGTTTCAAAAAGGCACCTTTTTTTATTCACTCATGAAATGTGGACATCACTGGTTTGTCAGCATTTATTGCCTGTTCATAGTTAATCCAGAGAAATGGCAGTGAGGCTTTTTTGAGTCATTGCAGTCCATGTGCTGGATGTAGATCCATAATGGCCTTATTGAGGGAATTCCAGTATTTCGACTGAGCAGCATTAAATCCAGCAACAATATTTCCAAGTCAGGCTACCGGTTAGCTGAGAGGGGAACTTACAGGTTGTGGTGTTCCCGTGCGTCTGCTGCCTTTGTCTTTCTAGATGGAAGTGGTCATGGTTTTGGCAGATGAAGTGCATCTGATAGATAGTACCTGCTGCATATGCTGAGCATTGCTGGTGGAGGAAGATGATGGTTGTGAATGTGGTGCCAATCAAGATTGCATTGTCTTGAAAGGTGTCAAGCTTCTCTTTTGTTGTTGGAGCTGAACTCATACAGGCCAGTGGGGAGTATGCCATCACATTCCTGATTTGTACCTGCAGATAATGGGCAGGCGTTGGAGAGTTAGGAGGTTGTGTTACTTGCCACAATATTGCCAACTGCTCACCTGCCCTTGCAGCTACTGTGTTTATATGGTGCATTGGAGGGAGTTCTACCTGACTTCTTGCTCACCAGCTCTCTGGTTCTGACAGTCGGTTTATGTCGTGGAACGTGGTGTGGTGCAAAACACAGGAGGCAGATGTTTCCGAGACAAAATAAACTCTAATTTTATTGATCGCAAGCAAATTGAATATCTGTACAGGAAATTTGAAATGACTATTAGAGATCAAAATCGAATGTCTGAGACTTGTCTGATAGCTAATGTGAACACCAGTCAACCCTTGCAGCCCAGACTTAATACCATGGGTTTAAAATCACACGGAGTATTTGCTAAATAATGGTTGACCGGGAGAAGAGAGAGAAGAAAATGAAACTTGCTAATTCCAGAGTCCTACCCTGCTTATTTTCCCTGGGGATGCCCTGCACTGTGGTGACCAAAATCCACCTCCCCTTATCCCAAGGGGGCATAGCTTTAAATTAAGGGGGGGTAGATATAGGACTGATGTTAGGGGTAGGTTCTTCACTCAGCGAGTCGTAAGTTCATGGAATGCCCTGCCAGTAGCAGTGGTGGACTCTCCCTCTTTATGGGTATTTAAGCGGGCATTGGATAGGTATATGGAGGATAGTGGGTTAGTGTAGGTTAGGTGGGCTTTGATCGGCGCAACATCGAGGGCCGAAGGGCCTGTACTGCGCTGTATTCTTCTATGTTCTATGTTCTATGTTCTAAGTAACCAACCTGGAACAGAGGCTCTCAATGACTTTGGGTTCAAACCTGGAGTAGAACGCGGTCTTGTTTTGCTCTGGTCCGAGCGATGCTCTGCTGTGGACTGCATTGATGATTTTTCCTGTTGTCCCACATGGTGGTGGATGTTGCGCGTGCTGCGCCGCTCAGTGTCTTTTTTCTCTCTTTCTCTCTATTTTAGAGGTTGGAGCTCCCTGGTTATACCCAACTGTAGGCTCCTTGTCTCCTTGAGTCCAGACTAAAGGACATTGGTCGAGAGGGAAAAGATTTCAAAGGGACCTTGGGGGCATCTTTTTCATGCAGAGGGTAGTGCATGTATGGAATGAGCTGCCAGAAGAAGTGGTGGAGGCTGATACAATTACAGCATTTAAAAGGCATCTGATGGTTACATGAATAGGAAATGTTTAGAGGAATGTGGGCCAAGTGCTGGCAAATGGGACGAGATTAGGTTAGGATATCTGATCAGCATGGACGGGCTTGACCAAAGGGTTTGTTTCTGTGCTGTATATCGCTACAACTCTATGCATTTCAGAAGGAAAATAGCTGTTATTTCAAAGGAAAAATAGGATAAAAATTGGGGGATTTGCTACAACTGCAGAGAGCAACTAAAGTACTAATTGAGGTTCGACAACCTCATATTAGATTAGATTAATTACAGTGTGGAAACAGGCCCTTCAGCCCAACAAGTCCACACCGCCCCGCCGAAGTGCAACCCACCCATACCCCTACAACTACCCCTACCTAGCACTACGGGCAATTTAGCATGGCCAATTCACCTGACTGCACATCTTTGAACTGTGGGAGGAAACCGGAGCACCCGGAGGAAACCCACCCAGACACGGGGAGAATGTGCAAACTCCACACAGTCACCTGAGGTGGGAATTGAATCTGGGTCTCTGGCGCTGTGAGGCAGCAGTGTTAACCACTGTGCCACCGTGCCGCCCACTTATATAAAGTGGATATGCTCGTGTGGCAAGTAGTTCAGGAATGATAGAATAATCTGGATGAATGCGTGGCTTGAGAGATGGTGCAGGATGGAGGGGTACAGATTTTTGGGACATTGGGACTGGTTCTGGAGCAGGTGGGACAATTAAAAATTTGGTGGTCTGCATCTGCGGCGGACTGGAAGCAATGTCCTTGTGGGCGGTTTGGGAATGTTTTAACTAATTTGGCAGGGGGTTGGGAACCAAATGACGTATTTCGTGGACAACAAGGAAGCAGTAATTAAAGCCTGTAAGGAACTAGATAATAAAGTCAGCGTGACTAAGTGGAAGACGAGGCAGGGACCAGGTGATGAGCGCAGGGACTGGTGATCTGACGTGCATTTGTTTTAATGCAAGACATATAGTAGGTCAGGCAAATGAGCTTAGGGCTTGGATTAGTAACTGGGAGCATGATACCAGCCTCATACTTATCTCTTTTCTCACTCTTTTTTCCCATTCCCACTCCTCTCTTCTTAGTTTAAACATCAATATATTCCTCCACTGACACAGATCTCATGTTGCATCAGTTTCAAATACACCGCACGCCACCAAAAATAAAACAAACCCCAGCTTAGTAGAAATCCAACAAATGAAGATAGGAAACTTTGCAAAATCATGTCTTGCGGCTAACAGGCAAGGTTGGAACCTCGCATGTATTTTGAAGAATGAGGAATAGCTAAACAGGGAGTAGACCATCATTCAAGAGCTGTGCACACTTTGTTTGTGACTAATCAACTAGTCCTGGCGACAAGCTGAATAAAGGGGCAGAACAGGGGCTCAGCGGTAGGCACTGCCTCCTTACAGTGCCAGGGACCCAGGCTTGATTCCAGCCTCGGACGATTGTCTGTGTGGAGTTTGCATGATGTGCCCATGTCTGTGTGAGCTTCCTCCGGGTGCTCTGGATTCATCCCACAATCCAAAGATGTGTAGGTTACATGGATAGGCCATGTCAAAGTACCCATAGTGTTCAGGGATGTGTAGTTTAGGTGTATTAGTTGAGGAGAGGTAGAATAATAGGATAGTGGAATGGCTCTGGGTGCGTTATCCTTTAGAGGATCAATGTGGACTTGTTGGGCCAAATGGCCTGTTTCCACACTGTGGGGATTCTATGATAACTTTCTGTGATCACAAGTCCATGAATGGAAATGACAGGTTTAGTGGCCAGGGTAGGCATGGTGAAATGAACGCCATTTCTGAATGCTAGAGTTATGAAGCTGAGACCATTGTGCAGTTACTGTAATGGAAAACTAACAAAATTAGCATTTACTCTAAAATCTATTTACTCTGAAATCTGAAAGAGAATGCTTTACTAAATTAAAAACTTTCTGACACTTTGCAACTTTGCTGAAGTCTGCAGTCAAGCTTGTCTCTGCGGAACTTTGCAAACATTCAACAAGAGAAAAATATAAGAGCAGTGTGTCTACAACAAGGGAATGAGAAGAATAACAATTCAAATCTTCACAGTCTTTGTCCTTGACAGCATGATAAAAAAACCGTGTAAGACGAATATCTGAATTATGCTCAAGGCCCTTTCACAAGGTATTTTTGTCAAGTGCATGCGGTCCCTCTGCAATGAAGGGTTTCAAACATTAATAAAGCTTTTTGGTTGCTCTTGCTAATGGGTGAGTTAAGCCAATTGAATTTCCACAACAGTTACAAGTTCTGCTCCCATCTGGTCAGAATAGTACTTTGGTATACCCTTATCTAATGGGCATTAGATCTCAAGAGCCAGGCCATTAATAAAAATCTACTAAGCAGGATCAAAAGAGGGATATTAGTAATTCATGTTTATCGTTCTGTTTTCTAATATGCATGAAGACCATGTAATCTGAGCTTCATGTCCAGCTCTTTTGCTTGACGTCCCCTTTCTACCCTCAACAACACTCGTATATTATTCACCAGTCTCTGTAGAATTAAAAAGAAACACTTTACTTTACCAAATGACTTGATATTCTCTAGCAACGTCTATGGACAGGCAACGGAGTTAATGTTTAAAGTCCAATATGACTCTTCCTCAGAATAAGGGTCAATAAGCCCTTTCATCCTAAATGTAACACCAGCCAGATCTCAAATAATTATTTAAAGAGGATGTAGAACGTTATAAATGTAGCAGAATGGACACAGACATATCTGGATCAATTCAACCAAAGAAAATGTGAATTATTTTATGCATTTGCAAAATGTGTGCGTATCACATATTTACAGATTTCATACAAATGAAAAGAGGTATTATACAAATTTTCATTTAGTAATACTTTCAATATACTGCACTGTGACATTAATAATGCAAATATGAAACCAGACCAGATAAAGAGTTATTCAAACAGGTGAATAAAATCCTTACTTCTTCAAAATGGCTTAAAACATCATCATCAGAAAAAGGGATCTGGAAATATTGAGATTCCGTGACATAGAGGAATGATCGTGAAGGGATTTGGTCCATTGGGATTTTAGTGAAAGGGGTAGGTTCTTTGGTTCTAGGTTGTGAATCCATTTGAGGATTCAAGTTTAGATCAGATTAGCTTAGATTAGATTTCCTACAGTGTGGTAACAGGCCCTCCGGCCCAACCAGTCCACACCGACCGTCCAAACAGCAACCGTCCCAGACCCACCCCCCTCTGAGCAGTGCACCCAACACCAAGGGCAATTTAGCATGGCCAATTCACCTGACCTGCACATGTTTGGCCTGTTGCTGTGGAGTTGTTGTGGCTCGCCTCTACTTCAGCCAATTTTGCACGCGTTCAATCAGAAACATGCTTGAATGGAAGAGTTTGGTTTAAGTACACAAGGAAGAGAAGGACTGAGGCATTGGCTCTGGGAATAGCAAGGAATTCACTCAAAGTCATGGAAAGAGTTACACTGCAATGGGCTGCCCTCAGGAAAGAAGCCCTCTACTCCAGTCCAGCCCAAAGGGAAAACACAGAGAAAGGTCCAGTTATTGCTGGGGATGAGTGATTCAGGTAAACACACACAGAGAACAAGAAAGGACCAAATAACCTGAAAATAGTCTTCCTTTCCATGGACAGTACGATCACAGTTTTCCCACTTCACACATCCCAGGGAAATCCCAGAACGTACAACAAATTGTAATAAGCTCGTGTTTCAAATATGGGAAACTTTGTCTTATTTCAAAGTGCAAGTTCAAGATGAGATCAGTGGTTCTAGTGTCACATACAGGGCTACTGTTTGTGAACACAGTCGCAGTGCTGTGACAACAGATGTTCAATTGTTTAGGAACAGGTTCTGGATCTGAGCAGAGTTTCTAATGTGAGGACTCAACAACTATTCGGCCACTTTCCTCAAGTTCATTGTTCAAAAGAATTCCTGCAATTCTTAGAACATGCAAAGCTTGGGTGACTGTTTACACTTAACATCAACATAGCTGCGTTGAAAATTTACACTGGCAGCCAGAGGCATGGAATTTGTTTCAACGTCATAATCTTGAGTAAATAAGGGGTTTACCATATAGTGCTATGCTAAGGGACTGTGGCATCGTCTTTCACTTATTATTGAAAGGTTACAGCACGAAACAGGCAGCACTAAGGACTATTGGAGTGACAGTACTAAGGGAATGCAGTAACCTTTAAGGGATGATAATGAGGGGCTACAGCACTGATAATGCGTGGGTACTGAGGTATTGTTGCATTATTAAAATTGTGTTAATGGAAACTGCTTCAGGAAAGGAGGAAAATACCAAAGGAAATCTGCACTACTAAGGAATAAGAAAGAGTGCCAAAGAGAGAACACAGATGAAAGACTGAGGAAACTAGGCGACAGATATTAGTAAAATTACTGTGAAAGGGACAGTGTGACAGGATGAGGGAAAGAGGAATGGACAGATTGAAAGAGGAGACAACAACAGGGAAGGAGTGATGGGGCAGAAAGAGCAACTAGTCTGAATGTCAGGTTGTCTAAGGAACATAAATGTAAAGAAGGGGATGACAGGGAAAGACTTACTTTTCTTGCTGTTACATAATGTACAAGGCTGAGTATATCAGAACTAGAAAAAACTAAAATCTCTCACCATCACTAAAACCATTGCATGATTTGGCGATGCTGGTGTTGGACTGGGGTGTACAAAGTCAAAAATCATGCAACACTAGGTTATAGACCAACAGGTTTAATTGGAAGCACACTGGCTTTCGGAGCGTCGCTCCAAAAGCTAGTGTGCTTCCAACTAAACCTGTTGGACTATAACCTGGTGTTGCGTGTTTTTTTTACTAAAACCATTGCAGTTCATGTAAACGAAGAGAAGCAGAATTACAGATTATTAATAACATGGCACTTCTAACTTAACCATTACACGAAACTGGAAAAAAACCCCACAAAATATTATCAGTCCAATTGTCATGAATACATTGCCTGGCACTGTTTTAGCACTGACCACAAAGCAGCTCATTTTCTCGTCATGGGTTTTAAAAAGAATAAAGCTTCTTGAACACTGATCCACCAAACACCTGAGGGTAGGAAAAGCTGTAGATAAATAAATATGAATGAACAAGAAACATATAAAAAGGTATTTTTTTTCACCTATTGTCAAGTAAACACAATTGTCACAAATAATTCTCCCTTTGTGACACTGAAATGATCTTTGATAAAAGTCAATGAGCATCTTGCAATTAAAGAACTGAGAGTGTAAAGAAATGTTCTTCCAGCATATTGGTAACATCCTGACCAGTGACCAGAAGCACTCGGTTTTAGTCTGAAGCCAGGACTTATTAGCCAGGGAAAGCATGTTTGTAATGCGGTCAGACAAGTTGGTTGTCAATTTGCAATCTTTCCGATGCTCCTGATGGCAGGCATTATAAGTGGATGAATCTCCTGGGTCAGCCATCCCACAGAAGAAAATCATCAACAATTGCAATGCTTTGCGAATAACCAAGGAGCATTCCAGTAGAAATGCATGGCCCAACCTTCAGAAACAAGGATGACAGGAATGTCAGAGAAAGGCATATGTCAGTCATCACCGCAGATGGTACAATTAGAATTCAATAACTATCTGGACCTACACGTGCAATGTTATCTTTGAATCTATTGTCAATTCTTGGAAAAAAACCACCTGGTTCATGAATGTCTTTTTAGTGAAGGAAACTGCTGTCCTTATCTGGATTGGTTTAAATGTGACTTCAGAGCCACAACAATGTGGTTGACTCTTAACTGCCTTCTGGGCAATTAGCATTGGCCAAAAAATTCTGCTCTGGCCAGCGCCATCTTCATTCCATAAATGAATAAACAAAAATCTTCTTTCAAAGTTTTTCTCTCAGGTTTTCCGAACAGCAGAATGACGTGCACAATTTCACACCTTGAAAGGAACAGTTGCTGAATCAAGAGAATTTCAGGCAGCTTCCAATGGAACTGGATAATGCTATACATTAGATTAGGTTAGATTCCCTACAGTGTGGAAACAGGGCCTTCGGCCCAATCAGTCCACACCGGCCCTCCAAAGAGTAACCCACCCAGAACCATTTCCCTCAGACTAATGCTCCTAACACTTTGGGCTATTTAGCATGGCCAATTCACCTGACATGCACATCTTTGGACTGTGGGAGGAAACCCACACAGCCACGGGGAGAATGTGCAAACTCCACACAGACAGTCGCCCGAGGCTGGAATCGAACGTGGGACCATGATGCTGTGAGGCAGTAGTGCTAACCACCCAGAAAAAATGGGAACAGATGACCCCATTTGCTCTTTCAAGTTTGCTTCATCACAGAATAAGATAATGATGGATCTGCTCCCCGCTGCACTATCCCACACAATCAAAGGTTTGTTCTTTCCTTTACTATTCAAAATTGTACTTACTTCCAGTCCACTCTTACTGTTGTTTCAAATACTCTGGCTTCTAAGGATGTACTCTAAGGGGAAAACAATGGCAGCAGCCAGATTAGTGGCGCCATGATTGGCACCGTTGTATAACAGTGAGGTTAAAGGGTAGGCAAGCTGTAGTGAGTGGGTGCCTTATAGTAAGGGGCACAAACAGGTGCTTTTGTGACTGCAAGCAAGACTCTGGGATGATGTGTTGCCTCTTTGGTGCCAAGGTAGAGGATATCTGAGCAGGTACAGTATATTCTGAAAGGTGAGGTGAGAAACTCAGAGAGTTTGATAGAAAGTTGAAAAGCAGGTCTTCTATGGTTGTACTTCTTGGGATTGCTTCCTTTGCCATGTGCCAGTGAGGCTACAAAGAGGAATACGATACAGTTGAATATGTGGCTAAAGACCAATTGTAGGAGGAAGGTTTTGGCACAGAATGAGCAAGTGATTCACTAGACACCCAGGAGTTCACTTCCAGCAGTAAAGAGTTTATTGAAATTACATGGTGGGAAGATACCCCCTGAAAATCCAGAGGTCTTCACCAAACATAGGAGTACATACATGTGTGCACATTTGTTACATCCCATCTTTCGTACTTACAAACCAATCCTATAATCCATTAATTACATGCGTATGTTTCCAACTAAGTGAATACATGAATGGCGAGAGATGGGCCAGGTCATCTCCTGGCCCTCCCAAGTCTCAGGATGTTTCCCAGACTCCCTTGTCTCCATTCTTGCGGCTTCTCACAATGGACACAAGTACATTTCTTCCCAGACATTCCCCAACTACACCGTGTTAATTGCAAATTAACTGGATACTTGCCTATCACTTAAGGAGCTTTGAAATTCCTTCCTAACCTCAGGAAAGGAAATACAAAAGAATATTAATGTTTATTTACTGTTATAATAACAATTATAACAAAGTTGTATGGATCCACCTCATGTTAGAATTCTTTACCTAACGAGTTGTGAGCACTTTCTTTCTTACCGTATTTACTAGACACCCCATCTTTATTCTTGCATGCCTTATAATCTGTCTGTTCAAAGCACATTCCAATGTCTGCTCGTTTCTGTATCTGTCAGAAGGGGTTCACATGTCTGGATTATTAAGATCTGAGAGACATTTGCCCAGTGGCATTATCACTGTTATCACTATCACTATGACTATTAAATCAGAGACCCTAGTAATTTTCTGCAGACCAGTTTAAATCCTGCCATGGCAGATAGTGGAATTTGAATTTATTAAAAAGAAATCTGGAATTAGAAGTCTAATAGTGACCATGATGAACCGTTATCAATTGTTCGAAAACCCCTTCTGCTTCACTGATGTCCTTCAGAGAAAGAAACTGCCATCCGTTCCTGTTTTAGCCTCCATGTGATACCAGACCCACATCAATGTGTTTGACACTTAAATGCTTTCTAGGCACTTAGGCAATAAATGTTGTCCTAACCAGTGATCCCTACATCGGTTAATGACTTAAAAGAAGGAAGATCAGGCAGGACCAGGTCAATGAACCCATGAGGACTTACAGTCTGAAGCGTATTGATTATAATGCAAGGGATATAACTCATAAGGTACATGAACTTAGAGTCTAGACTAGTACATAGAGCTTCAACTGGTAGTCATTAGAAAAACTTGATTGAGAGAAGTTTGGAACTGGCAGCATAACGTTCCGGGTTTTAAATGCTTCAGGCATGATTAAGAAGGAGGGAAAAAAGGTGGGAGACTGGCATTAATGATTAAGCAGAATGTCTCTCAGGAGTAAGAGAGGACATTGTGGAGGGCACATCCAGTGAGACCATATGGATAGATCTCAGGAATAAGAAAGGTGCAATCACTATGATAGGCTCCCAGTAGCAAGCCAGAGGAAGGGAACAGGTATGAAAGCAGATCAGTGTATTGAGTACAGGAGTTGGGAGGTCATGTTGCGACTGCACAGGGCATTGGTTCGGCTAGATTTGGAATATTGCATATAATTCTGGTCTCCTTCCTATCAGAAATCTGTTGTGAAACTTGAAAGGTTCCAGAAAGGATTTACATGGATGTTGCCTGGGTTGGAGGATTTGAGCTGTAGGAGGAGGCGGAATAGGCTGGTGCTGTTTTCCCTGGACCGTTGGGGGCTGAGGGGTGATCTTATAGAGGTATATAAAATCATGAGGGGCATTGATAGGATAAATAGACAAATTCTTTTCCCTAGGTGGGGGAGTGCAGAACTAGAGGTAATAGGTTTATGGTGAGAGGGGAAAGATATAAAAGAGACCTAAGAGGCAACCTTTTCACTCAGAGGGTGGTACATGGATGGAATGAGTTGGCAGAGGAAGTGATGGAGGCTAGTACAATGGCATCATTTAAAAGGCATCTAGATGGGTGTATGAATAGGAAGGGTTTGGAGGGATGTGGGCCAGGTTTTGGCAGGTGTAACTACATTAGGTTGGGATATCTGGTCAGCATGGACGAGTTGGACCGAAGGGTCTGTTTCCGTGCAGTACATCTCTATGACTCTACGTAAAAGCAACAAGGTTATTGGGGTGGATAATTTTAACATCCTCTACATTTACAGACTCCCTCAGTGGCAAGGACTTAGATCAGGCAGAATTTGTTAAGTGCATCCAGGAAGGTTTCTTGAAATAATTTTTAGATCGTCTAACTTGACGTTATATGTGGAAATGAGCCTGGCCAAGACATCAAATTGGGAGAGAATTTTGAGAACAGTGATTATAATTCTATAAGTTTGAAAATAGTCATTGATAATGACAAAACTGGTCTTTGGGTGAAAGTGCTAAACTGGGAGGTGTCTAAGTTTAATACAATGAGGCAGGAACTGGAGAAACTAGTTTGGTGGTGACTGTTTGAATGTAAATCCACGTCTGACATCCACCTTTTGTATGAAGGAGGCCCAGGACCTGCATGTTCTCAGCGGAGTGGGAGGGGGAGTTGAAGTGTTCAGTCACAGGGCGGTGGATTTGGTTGGTGCGGGTGCCCTGGAAATGTTCTCTGAATCGCTCTAGGAGTAGGTGTCCTGTCTCCCCAATGTAGAGGAGGCCACATTGGGAGTAATGGATACGGTGAATGACATGTATGGAAGGGCAGGTGAAACTTTGATGGATGTGGACGGCTCCTTTGGGGCCTTGAACGGTCCTCCATCGCCACTCCTTTATCACCCGAAGCTTGGAGGAAGAATGCCTCATTTCCACTTCGGGACCCTCCAACCCCAAGGAATCAATGTAGATTTCACCAGTTTCTTTATTTCCTCTCTCCTCACCTCATCCCAGATCCCAACTTCCAACTCGGCACCGCCCAAATGACCTGTCCGACCTGTCCATCTTCCTTCCCACCTATCCACCCCACACTCCTCTCTGATCTATCACCATTACCTCTACCTCCATCTAGCTATCGTGCTGTCAGCTATCTTCCCCTCAGCCTCACACTCCCTCTCATTTATCTCACCACCCCCTCGGCTAACAGCCTCATTCCTGATGAAATGTTTTTGCCCGAAATGTCGATTCTCCTACTTCTCAGATGCTGCCTGACCTGCTGTACGTTTTCAGCACCATACTCTCAACGCTAATCTCCAGCATCTGCGGTCCTCACTTTCACCTAAAAAGATTGACAGTCATGTTCAGCTGTGTATAACTTTACTTTGGTTACATTTGGGGTATTATGTGTAGTTCTGGTCATCATGCTATAGGAAGCATATCGAAGCTTTGGAGAAGATGCAAAAGAGGTTTACCAGGGGAAGTAGAAGGCAGTATCTATTTCACAGACTGTAGTGGTTGCCTGAAAAGTGTTCCCAGGTTGAGGTGGTAGAATCATTAGCAAAGTTTAAAAGGCATTTAGACAGACATATATACTGGCTAGGAATAGAGGGATATGGACCATGTGTAGGCAGATGGGATTAATTTAAAATGGCATCAGAGTTGACCCTTACATGGCAGGCTGAAGGGCCTGTTCCTGTGATTTACTGTTCTATGTTCAAACTGCAATTGCATAAATAGTTGAACACGGAAATACATGGGAAGCTGCTTTAGACCCATGTTCCAGGCACAACATTGCTCTTCCAAGCTCCAGATCAGTACACAGAGCTGTTAGACTGTGATAGTTCATTGTTTATGAGATGAAACAACATTTACTGCTGTTGACTGTTTGATAGATCTGACAATCTGAATGAAAGGATATGCCAAAATGATTTTCAATTGTTCTCGGAATTTTCTCTGAGTGACTGTGTAGATGCAGGTGTTTGCACAGGTATTGAGGATCAGGAGTACGTATCCAATAGTACCTGCAGGGTAAAATTGGATCCGAATTATGTATGAATGATTTTTGCTGATACAGAAATAATGTAATATAAGTCGCCCATAAAGCAATGAAACTACCTGACATAGTGAAAAGTAAAATGATGGACTTTCTGCGTCTATCCATTTCTGGATCGTTAAATGTCAGCCTGTTGTTATCTTTCTTGAGTTTTCTGCGTGCTTTACTTGCTTTTACAATATGCCTGATAGTCAGAGTGTTCATGAGGAGAATCAGAAGTATGGGGAGGAAAGGAGATAGAAAGCGATGGAGGAGTACATATACTGTCCAAAAGTTTGAAGTGTAATACTCTGGTTTTGTGATGCAAAACCATTGCAAGTTATTGAAGATGTACTTAGCTTTGATTTTGAAGAACCAAGGAATGCTTTCCAAACAGCTCAACACACTCACTGTTCCAATGACCATGGCTGCAGTTTTCTCATGGCAGTATCTGGTTTTCAGCTTCTGGCAGCAAAGAGCCACATATCGATCAATCGTGAAAGTAACCGTCAACCAGACAGAGTTCATCGTGGTGGCAGGAATGAGAGCCATAATCAGACTACAGACAGGAGTGATAGCCAGGAAGGAAACAGGGAAATAAATAATAAACCATCTCAGGATCACATCTGTAATGACAACCAGGAGATCTGCAACTGCCATGCCTACCAGGTAATGAGTGACAGTTTTAGAGAGATCACAGTTTCCCCGAGACAGGATTACAATTGCCAGTAGATTACCTGCAAATAAAGAAAGGTGAGAGTTACTGGCTAAGTTTAAAGTACAACTTTGGCTGTTATCAGGAGACCCTGTAGCTAATCAGGGTGGAGGACACCAGAAGAATAACTGGAAATGTATGGACTATCACAGTTCATTCTTACATAATGAGGATTAAACATGCAGTTAGATTTTTTTTTAAGATTACATTACAGTGTGGAAACAGGCCCTTCAGTCCAAGTAGTCCACACCGACCCATAACTGAACACTACGGGC
Source organism: Chiloscyllium punctatum (assembly GCF_047496795.1). Taxonomy (NCBI): domain Eukaryota; kingdom Metazoa; phylum Chordata; class Chondrichthyes; order Orectolobiformes; family Hemiscylliidae; genus Chiloscyllium; species Chiloscyllium punctatum. The sequence goes on along the minus strand of NC_092764.1, from coordinate 66,949,946 downwards.
AATTTAGCATGGCCAATTCACCTGACGTGTACATCTTTGGACTGTGGGAAGAAACCCAGCAGACACGGCGAGAACATGCAAACTCCACGCATTCAGTCGCCTGAGGCGGGAATTGAACCCGGGTCTCTGGCGGTTTGAGGCAGCAGTGCTAACCACTGTGCCACCATGCCACCCTCCTGGCTGAATTGATAAATCTTATTAAAGTCAATAAATCTTTGAAGGATTTCAATGGACCTTTGTTTGCCATAACATTTGTTCTTGCTCTGTCAAAGTACCAAATATATAGCAAGACATTTGATAAGGTTCAACACAGTAGGCTATTGCATAAAATACAGAGTTGCAGGATTGAAGGTGATTTAGCGGTTTGGATAAGAAATTGGTGAGCTGAAAGAAGACAGAGGGTGGTGGATGATAGGAAATCTTCATCCTGGAGTTCAGTTACCAATGGTGTACCACAGGGATCTGTTTTGGGTCATTGCTGTTTGTCATTTGTATAAAAGATCTGGAGGTGGGCTTAGAAGAATGGGTGAGTAAATTTGCAGATGACACTAAAGTAGGCAGATTTGGAGACAGTGCTAAAGGAAATTATGGGTTACAGAGGGACAGAGATAAGATGCAGAACTGGGCTGAGAAGTGGCAAATGGAGTTTAATGTGGAAAAGTGTCAGCTAGTTCATTTTGGAAGAAATAACAGGAATACAGATTACTGGGCTAATAGTAAAATTCTTGGCAGTGTAGATGAACAGAGAGATCTCGGTGTCCAGGTGCATAAATCCCTGAAAGTTGCCACCCAGGTTGATAGGGTTGTTAAGAAGGCAATTGGCGTGTTGGTGTTTATTGTTAGAGGGATTGAGTTTCGGAGACACGAGGTCACGCTTCAGCTGTACAAGACACTGGTAAGGAAGTACCTGGAGTGTTGAGTACAGTTCTGGTCGCTACATTATTGGAAGGATATGGAAGCTTTGGAAAGGGTTCAGAGGAGATTTATACGAGGATGTTGTCTGGTATGGAGGGAAGGCCTTACGAGGAAAGCCTGAGCGAACTAAGGCAGTTTTCATTTGGGAGAAAAAGGGTGAGAGGAGACTAAATCGAGGCATATAAGATAATCAGAGGGTGAGATAGGGTAGATAGTGAGAGCCTTTTTTTCTCAGAAGATGAATGCTAACACGAGGGGACAAACCTTAACTTGATCGGTGATAGATTTAGGACAGAAATCAGGGGTAGTTTCTTTACTCAGAGAGTAATAGGGGCTTGGAATGGCCTGCCTGCCTGCCAGAGTGGGAGACTTGCAGACGTTAAGGCCATTTAAATGAGCATTGGATATACATTTGTATAATAATGGAACAGTGTAGATTGGATGGGCATCAGATTAATTTCACGGGTCAGAGCAACATTGAGGGCCAAAGGGACTGTACAAAGCTGTAACGTTCTATGTTCTATGTTCTATATGTTACCAGTAACAAATGACATCGCGTGTATCCGTGAAAATATTAAGCATCTGTCCATATACTTTCTGACCTATTTGCATGGTTGATTGCACCATTGTATCTCCCAATGATTGATCTTTAGCTGATATTGTCAGAGAACAAGGAATTAGTTTTCACATGTGCAATGTTAATATCTCCACTACTGATCAATTATCTGACCACATATCTGGCATCCCATTATGATCAGGCAGCAATTTGCTCACTTATATATTGAGAAGGTTGTTCCCATTATTTTTGATTCTTCCTCCAAGTCAGTTCTCTAGCTGATTGTGCTGTAACTATGCCTGGCAAGAGTGTGAGATTCACCCAATCTGCACCATTGGGCTGACATTTTTCCCTTGTATTAGTTTCTGATTGCCAATTTCTGCTATTAATTGACCTTCTATTCAAAGTCCATGAGGCCATGTGGCTCTGCTCCAGCTTCTTAGAATCGGAGAGATCTATAGAACAGAAAAAATAAACATTTGGCCCTTTGTGTCCACGTCACTCAAAAACAACACTGAATGATTCCATTCGCATCATCTGTTGCTAAAACACTCATCCTTGCCCTAGTGAAAACAGAATGACCTGGAAATGCTGAACTGGTGCAGAAACATTTCCAGGGAGAGAATCCAAGCTAACATTTCATGTTAAATCTTATCCCTGTTCAGAACTGAAGGAAATTAGAAATGGTTAAGTTTTTGCCTTGAAAAGGTCTGAGAAAATTGAGTCCATTCTGCATTCAACAGCTTTTATTGTGCATCATTCTCATTTTGGGACTACCTGCACTCAAAAATTATCATTTCGACTTTATTTATCATAAGTGACCAAATAGAAATCACCAACATCATTCAAGATCAAAGAGAAACATTTTGTCAATTTCTCACATTATTTAGTTGTGAGCCAAATGCTTATAAGCAGCAGATGATAGACTTCTTTGGGAGAACGAGTTCTCAGATCACAGCAAAAGTTTCAGTCATCAGTTCATTTCGATAAAGTGGTGCCATCAATTTTTCCAAAGTTCCAGCTGATTCCCTTGATTCCATAATTCTATGATATGGTGTGTCCTGCATGCATTTTGCAACTTGCTTCATGGTTCCTTTTCTCGTGTAGCTATTTTAAGGAATTCATTTTCTTGCCAATGTTAGCATTTTTGCATCTTCTCATCTATGTCAATCACTACTCCACACCCCTACTTGCTCATTCAGAAAGATTCCTGATTAAGGGCTTTTGCCCAAAGCTTCGATTTTCCTGCTGTCGGATGCTGTCTGACTTGCTGTGCTTTTCCAGCACCACTCTGATCCAAACAGAAAATAAGGAGGCGTGGGAAACAGCGAAATCTGGCTGTCTGAAGACAGAGGGTAGTGGTGGATGGAAGGTATTCAGCCTGGAGCTTGGTGACTAGTGGTGTTCCACAGGGATCAGGTCTGGACTTCTGCTCTTTGTGATTTTTATAAATTACTTGGATCAGGAAGTGAAAGGGTGGTATAGTAAGTTTGTCCATGGCCCGAATGTCGGTGGACTGGTAGATAGTGTGAAGGGCTGTTGTCGTTTGCTACAGAACATTGACAGGATGCAGAACTGCGCTAATAAGTGGCGGATGGGATTCAACCTGAAAAAGTGTGAAGTGATTCTCTTCGTAAGGGCAATTTTGAATGCAGATTGCAGGGTTAAAGACAGGATTCTTGGTACTGTGGATGAACAGAGGGACTTTGCGGTCTACGTTCATAGATTCCTCAAAGCTGCCACCCAAGTTGCTAGGTTTGTTAAGAAGGCTTATGGTGTATTGTCTTTCTTTACTTTTAAGAGCCATGATGTTATGCTACAGCTCTGTAGAGCCCTGGTTAGACCACACTTGGAAAATTGCGTTCAGTCTAGTTGCTTCGTTATAGGAAGGATGTGGAAACTTCAGAGAGGGTGCAGAGGAGATTTACCAGGAAGTGACCTGGAATGGAGGGCATTTCTTCTGAAGAAAGGTTGAGGGAGCTTGAGCTTTCCTCATTGGATGAAAAAAGGATGAGAGGTGACTTAATAGAGGTGTACAAGATGATGAAAGTTAAAAATCACACAACACCAGATTTTAGTCCAACAGGTTTAATTGGAAGCACGGTAGCTTTCGGAGCGTCCCTCCTTCATCAGGTGATAGTGGAGGGCTCAATCCTAACACACAGAATATATAGCAAAAATTTACAGTGTGATGTAACTGAAAGGATAAATTGAAAAAAAAATTGTCTGTTAAGTCTTTCATCTTGTTGAATGCCATGATTGTTTCAATTCTTTCATGTGTAAATCACAAAACCATTTTTAAAAAAAATTGCATTCTCAAGTGAGTTGTTAGCAGTGGTGATAACTAGACAATATGTTGAAGGAGTTAGCCCCCTGTGTTCTCTGTCTATCCCATGATTTTTAGATTGGTTCTAAGCTAAAAAGTGAAATAATGGAGTTCTACATAAATGCATGCAGTTTTTCATCAAAGTACAATGTTCTAAGTTGCCCTACCATGGTGTCCATATTAATGAAAGAAATCACAGTAAAATAATGACTTACAGAATTAAGGAAGTACAAGACAATCTTCATCAAAGTCCATTTAACCACACTCTCTTTCTGTCAAAAATGTCTTCACACAAGCAGATAAAAGCCCTGATTTCATTTACCCAATACCTTTGATTTCTTTATTTCTAAAAATTATAAGAAGCTCCTTGAAAATGAGTAGTGTTTTGGCCTCAATTGTTATATATGACAGTTAATTCCACAGGCTCATTATTCTCTGGGTGAAGAAGTTTCTCCTGTCTCAGTCCTAAATAATTTATTCCATATCCAGCCTGTGAGCCCTGGTTCTGGGAACATCCTTCCTGTACTTAAGTTCTCTAGTCCTGTTCATATTTTACAGATTTCTGTTACATCCTTCCTTATTCTTCTCAACTCCAGTAAATACAGCCCTAACCAATCCAGTGCTGGTATCTCAGAAATCACCCTGGTAAACCTTTATTGTACTCCTTCAAAAGCCAGAACAGAAGAAAACACAGAATTAGTTAGATGTTTTGTGTATTATTTTCACAGCATGGGATTCAGGTAGCAAGAATAACCACTGGTGCTGAGTGCAAAGACAGGGCACACAAGTGGTTAGATCTAGAGGAATAAAGATAGCAGAGGAATTTGTGAAGCTTTAGGTCATAACAAAGATTAGATTATATTACTTACAGTGTGGAAATAGACCCTTCAGCCCAACAAATCCACACCGACCCTCTGAAAAACAACCCACCCAGGCCTAGTGCTCTACATTTACCCCTCGACCTAACACTATGGGCAATTAAGCATGGCCAATTCACCTAACCTGCACATCTTTGGACAGTGGGAGGAAACCGGAGCACCCAGAGGAAATCCACGCAGACATGGGGAGAATGTGCAAACTCCACACGGACAGTTGCCTGAGGCGGGAATGGAAGCCAGGTTTCTAGTGGTGTGAGGCAACCGTGCTAATCATTGTGCCACCATGCCGCCCAAGATAAGGATGAATTGAGAAAACGAAATTATTTCAAAAGAAAAAGAAGAAATTTTATTTGATGGTGTTGGTGAAATCGGAAGCTGATCTACGTTAATAAGCAGAGGATAACGTGTGAAAAGGATACAGGTGTATGATATGAAATGGGTTGCATGATCGTAGAGGTGATGAATATATCGCAGTTCAGGACAGATTCTCCAGAGCATAGCGCCTGGGAAACTGATGAGTGTCCACTGATGGTGAAAGTGGGGATGTCCAAGAAGCTGGAGGTGAAACTACATCAGTATATTGGAGAACAATCAGGCTGGTGGACCTTACTGAAATAGGAAGGGACAATGTCATAGAGGCCTTGGAAACACGAATGAAAATATTGAAATCCAGGCTTTACTGGAACCATTGTTGGCAAACTAATGCGGGAATAATGGCAGTTCATGAAAGCTAAAGTTTGGGGAATACGAGACTGGGCAGAAGAACTTTAGAAACATGCATGAAAGTTTCAACAGAAGATAGGCAGATTTAAAAGTAGAAGATAATGATGTTGTGGAGGTGAGAATAATTAGCCTTTGTTATTGTACATTTCTGGGGTCAGGTACTCAATTCCAGACCAAAGAAAAGGCTGTGGTTGTGAACATTTAACATGTACACAAGGAAGTGATGTCCTGGTTGGAGAGATAAAGGGCAGTGAAGGTTGTAGAATCAGGATCTTGAACTGACAGTTTCAGCCATCACAGCAGAACACACCTGTTCAATCCATTATGTCAGTGTCTATTTTATGGAACAAAGATCGAATTCTGTCCACTCTGTCTTCTGTCCCCTCTATCCTATAATTATCAAAAGCACTCTCAAATGTTCCTCCAATTCCCTTGCATTCTTCTATGCTTCTCTTACACTTTTTCAAGCAGTTCCTTCCAAATTGCAGCAACTTTCCATGTGAAAGATGGATTTATGTTGCCTCTGACTTTTTTTTTGCTAATTTGGGGGTTTTGGTGAAATCAGAAGATGATCGAAGTTAATGAGCAAAGGGTGATGTCCGAGTAGGACCTGTGTTTGTCAACAGTCGTTCCAGTAAAGTCTTGATTTCACTATATTCAATGATGTCTCCAAGGCCTTTATGACATTGTCCCTTCATATTTCAGTAAGATCCACCAGCCTGATTGGTCTCCAATATACTGAATCTTAGCCTGTGTCCTCTGATTTCCAAAACATCTGCCATTGGTGAAAGTTTCTCCTGTATTTAACGCTGATTATTTAATAATCAGAATCTTGTTAACATTCCACTTAAACTTATATGCTCTGAAGAGATCTGCCTTACCTGCTGGTGCTGTTCCCTAAGTCATGTTTTTCCCCCGGTACTGTCCAATAACTCTTGCCTACTCTTTCCAAAGTTTTAAAACAATTTGTAAAATCTGGTGCACAGAATAATTACGGTAGGATATTACATGTGTTTTTATTTAGATCTGTTCACAGGATGTAGGCTTTGCTGGCTTGCCCAGCATGCATTGCTCATCCTTAATTGTACGGAAGGCTGTTCGGATTTAAGCATATTGCTTCTAGTCTAGTGTCACATGCAACTAAGGTCTGTAGATTAGTAACAATCGACAATGCTTACACGATCACGAGCTTTTCTTTCATATTATTCCTGATCCTTTTTTTATTGGATTCAGATTTCGCATGGTAGGATTTGAAACCACATCCTCAGAACATTAGCTTTGGGTTCTTGATTAGTCGTGGAGTGATAACACCAATGCTCCAGCACCTCCCTTCAGCTGGCAAAGTATTTTTCTTATTTTCTCTTACCCTCTATTAAAAAAGGTAATCTGATTTTATTACAAGATTCTTAACTTGCCCTATCAACTTCAATCATCGATTAACATGCATGCATTTTAAAATCTCTATTTATATGCCAGATTGAAAATTATTTTAACAGCTTTATATTATCCTTTGTCATTCTTATCCCCAAACTAATGACATTATACATCATTGCATTATTTTATTGGCTTTGTGTTTGTCCATTTCCCCAGACTGTCTATGAACCACTGAAATCTGACTTTAATCTATTAATTCTTTTCATTTCCAATCTCAGTGATGCCCACAAACTATTAACTAAAGACCTGTGTCTCTCAGATCATTACAAACACACTCTCAAAAGAGCAACACTGACTCCCAGAGGAAACCACTGTATACCTCGGAATGGTCTGAACAATTATCATTTAGTGTGCTCCTTGCTTTCTTTCCCATTTCCAAGTTCACATTGACACAGCATCGTCTCTTTAATTCCATCCACTTCAGTTTTGCCAATGAGCCATAAATCAGTCAAGTACTTTAGATATCCTACATTGCCACAATAAATAAACAAACCAGGAACTGTGTTACATTATCAACTCTAATACTTACTTCTTCTGGAAATATGTTTGTCATCTGCCTATTTGCAAAGCATTACACTTATTATTTACATCAGCTACCTTTTCTTTTCCAGAATATTCCTTCTCCATAAGTCTACAGTAAGTCACTCTCAGACTGGCTTGTACCTCCCCCAAATGCAACAGTCTCACTTTCTTTTTTATTCATTTATTTTCTAAGTATCTGCTGGATGAACAACAAGCTGAAGGCCAGTCAGTTCATAACGTTAAGAATCCCACTGCGTTTCTCCATGTCCATTATAAGTGCTCAAATTACTTTAAGTGAGTGCTATACAGACAGTATACGTTCACTGAAACATAATATGGATCATGAAGAGAATGATCAAATGATGAAGGTATCAGATACATTGACAAATTAACAGGGTATCTCAAGGTCAACAGCTTTGGGCAGAGTTTTCTGTTCAGTCGCCCAACCCTTTTTCAGTATAATTCACACAAAATGGTCAAAATATTGCAAAGCACAAATTACGAAAAGTGAAAAGAAAATTTATGCAAATGTTTTGTCTGTCTAACAAAATTCGAAATGTTCCCAGAATCAATAAATCAATGAGCTTTTCAGTTACACTCAATTATTTAGAATATTGTTACAGACGATGTGCACCATCACATCAGAAGCTGTTTTTTCTAGTAATCAAATGGCACAACATTATGACTTAGTCACATTGTTATTAATAAATATGTCAAGCAATACCATAAACATATGCGTGTATGTTTTGAAATTATCATATTGCAATGCCAGATTGTCTTGAGGTTGTTTTCAGAGACATTGAACTGATTTCAACAAACAGTTAAAGAAAAGATACACTGCTCACAACCAGCATATCTTTGAACATAATTTGCACATAGATTATGGATTGTGCTGAAACAAAAAAGAGGCTACACCACAAAGATGAACTGAAATTAGTAACTGACTGGAAACAGCGACAGCCCCAAACACAGGATAATAGATGACCTCAACATCAGCTCGAGTAGGTAGTGCAGTGACAGGATATTTCATTTTCTGTATAAAGCAAAGGCTGCAACATTTACCTGGAACTGGGATCATCTCAGGAATTATTTATGTTTGCAAATCAAATCCTCCAAGGAAACAGATTGGATGATATTTGATATTACTTACAGTAATTTAAATTAACAGATCTGAGAAGCAAAGGGTATTTAAAAACATAGTTGTGTAGAAATTGTCGCAGTAACATAGGGAAGGGTTCCCACAGGAATGCAAAGCAGACTGAAAAACATGCCGACAATAGTATCAAAGCAAAAATTAGGAGCAGGACAAGGCCATTCTCCATCCCTTGGTTCTGTTCCATTGTTTGATGAGATCACATCTGATCTCTGTGTACTAACATCGTAGAGTCTTTTTCACTTCCAATTCACTGACTCAGAATGACCTTCACTTAATGAGTCCAGTTCCACTATTCTCTGGAGGAGATAATATCATATACTAATTACCTTCTGAGAGGGAGGGAGGGAGAGCTCCTTAGCTTCACCTTGAACAGAATATCTTTTCTTCCTAATCTGTATTATCTAGTTTAAGTCTCTCCTATATTCTCACAGGATAATAAGATTAGCTCTCAGTCACCTGCCCAGAAGTGGTCTCAGCAATGCCATGTATAACTGCATTAACATTTCCTTACTTTTATATTCCATGCAACTTGGCTTTCAGAATCATCAATTAATCATCATAATCTTCATCAAGATGGAGGGTGATGTAGTTGAGTCTGAGTCAAGGGGCTTCAAACTAAGAGAGAAAATAGCAATACTGTGGGTGTGCGAGCTGTCTATGATAAATTATAGAACGTTACTGAAGGGAGTGACAGTGGATAAGCAATGTCAAACATTTAAAGACTGCATTGAGGAGCTGCAAATATTGATCATTCCTCTCTAGTGCATAAACAAAATGGAAAAGCAAGCTGACCATGACTAACAAGTGAATATATATTTTGCTTCTATCTTCACAAAAGAGGACATAAATCATGTCCAAAAATGTTAGGAAACAAGAATGTCTAATGAAAAAGAAGAGCTAAAGGAAATTAGAATCTGAAGAGAAATAGTGTTGGTGAAATTGGTGGGATTAACTCTCCAGGGCCTGATAATTTACATCAAAGAGTACGAAAGGAAGTGGCCCCAGAAATAATGAATGCACTGCTGGTTAGCTTTCATGATTCAGTAAATTCTGGGACAGTTTCAATGAATTGGAGGATAGCTCATGCACTACCACTATATAAAATGAAGATTAATAGTCGGCTAAATTCTTGAACCTATGAGAAAAGATTGAATAGCAGAACACTTGGAGACCAAAGAGAACGTTGATAAAAACGAGAAACCACAGGTTCGACTAATTTGGGCTAGGTTTGTTAAAAGAACTATGACTAATATTAGTGACTATCCAGCTAAATTACATATCTGGGGAACTTTATTGTGCGTATAAATGATTTTCTCAGTTCCAGATAAGCTTGGGCTAATCACTTTCCACTGAGTATGAAATATCCACTCAGTTTGCTTCCAACAGTTGCTGATGTTGAATTCATTTATTGCCCTGTACTTGGGTCTATTGGACTGTCCAGTAAGATATTAGCATTGTGAAATTAGCCAAATGTTACTAAATACAGCTGCAAATTGTGCTCAAAAATGTGTTAGAATATAAAACTGTGTCTTGTTATGTTTTCATGAAAATTATTTGCTTATCTCTTGAGCATAAAATCTATCCTGACCCAGCAGAATGCTGGTTTTAAAAATGTATTGCCCTTGGTAAGTGAATTGTTGACCATCTTGGGATAATTATGACTACAAAATTATAATGTTTTCTTTTAACTAAACTAACACGGTGCTTATCCCAAAATATAATTATTGGAATGCTAAGTGATGCATTTATTACCTTTGTACAACCTGATTTTAAATAAATGAAAATGATTTTAAACGGTATTGCAAAGCTATGTGCTAGTTAAGCTGATAGTCATGGGAGCAGTGACCCAGTGGCTGTCTGAACACTGAGAAAGCTGAGTATGATTGTTTGAGTTTCAGTCTGGGGAATGTATATTACTGATTGTGATTAGTATTGAGAACAAAACTCTGCCTGAATAAATTTAATTCAAATGGTCTTCGGTAGACAAAAAGGGATCAGCTAACTGGAAGCAAATTGTAGAATGTTAGAATCACTCCTGGATGGTGAGAACTGAATGTAAATATAAAATACATTTTGAAGATGGGAAGCAAATTTAGAAGACTGGAAATAAGGCACTTGGTTTTCTTGGCTTTGTTATATCAGAATAGAGAGAATAAGTGAAGAAGGTTTACTAATTTAAAAAAAATAAGTGAAAAGCACTGAAAAGGTAGTGCTGTCAGTTATGCTGGTTTCCTTAGTTTATGAATTAATAAGTTTATTAATCACGAGGATCAATTCAAATGGATCCAGGTATGTCACAGAAATAAGGATGGTGACTGCTGAGTAAACAGCCAAACGTTCTCAATCTTCTTTAAATATACAGTTGGCACCTCAAGCCTGGTAGGTCCTGGATTTGAACCAATGTTATTGGCATCACACTGCATTGAAAAAAAACAGCCCTCCAGACATTCACACGAACTGACTCTCAGCCAAACAGATGCATATATTCCACTCTCATTCAATAAATTATGATATTAATCTGAGAAATTACAATCCATGCTGTTAGTTTATCATGTGATCAAAAATAGTGATGAAATTGTCAGTGGTGAGTATGGTCTGAAGTACTGAAGGAAATCTGGAAAAAGCAACTTGCATTTGACAGCTTTGAGTGGGATAAATGAAAAGTCACTGATACAAGGCATGTGTAACCATGTATATAGTATAATAACGGAAAATAAAAATGTATGTACAGGACGCTGTTTCTGACCAAATCAAGATGGACTACAAAGCAGTCACAGATCCAACTGGAGAACATATAAGTTGGGTATCAGGTGGGGAAGGGGGTAGGGAGCTTAGGTAGAGAGGGCTGTGACTGATAGCTTGGAAGATTTGATAAAAATGATGAGGAAGGAGGTGTCAGGTGCCAATGGAGTGGTGATGTGGTGTTGCGTCTGGAGTAAGGGCTTGCTGGCTTTGGTGGTTGGAGGTTGCTAAGTATCAAGTCGGCACAGGGTGCTAATATGCGTTAGGTCCAGAAATGTACGGGAGATATTGCATAAGGCAGTAGGGTGGGAATCATATCTCAGCGGCTGTGGGAACTGTGTCATGAATTTGTCAGTGTGCTGGATCCCAGAGCTAAGAGGGTATATGTAGACCCAAGCTCTTGAGTTTCTCCAGGTGTCTGTGTGTGTGAGTGTGTGTGTCGTTGTTGGAGAGATATGGGGAAATGGAGCAGTTGTGGATGTGTGTTGTAACTTGTGAATTCAGATGATTAGTTTGTTCAGAAGTCAGATTAGATATTCATTAGTCTGTTTGCTGAATTACTGCTCACTTAGTTGTAACAACCTAAAGTCACCAAAATTAACTGATACTTTTAGAGCATTCCAGGAATGTAGGAATTTCCAGTGGAAACTTCAGTATCTGAGTCTGCTTCCCTGGGGTCTCAGGTCCCAAACTGTAACTCCCACCCACACTTTAGAAACAATTCCCAAAGGTAAATGCAGGACAAAAATGTAGCATTGCTGGATAATGAAATTAATTGGATCAAACATGTGCACAATTATGTTTAAAAGACATTTGGAGAAGGACATGAAAGGCTTAGATGGATATGGTTCAGGAGTAGGCAGATGGAACTTGTTTAGTTTGGTATTATGTTCAGTATGGACTGATTAGGCTGACTGCCTTTATTCCTGATGAAGGGCTTTTGCTCGAAACATCGATTTCGAAGCTCCTTGGATGCTGTCTGAACTGCTGTGCTCTTCCAGCACCACTGATTAGACCGAGGGGTCTGTTTCTGTGCTGTATGACTGTATGTCTATCTGACTCTAAATAGACTTTCTTCTCATCATCCGTTTGATGTCTGAAACCCTGTATAACATACAGATATTTCTAAAGATTTACCTTTCTCTATTTTTTTCTGTAATTCACTGGAAGCATTTTCATTTTTCCTACCAACAACGCAAGTACAACAAAAAGACGCCTTCACATACCAATTTTAAAAAATCGAAATCCTATCTTGCAGAACCAATGGACACCCCAAAAGTGTCAGTCATTATTGGGTGGCCATGGCTGCAGCAGAACTTCAGGTTGTCATTACCAATGTAATGTTGAGATGGTTTATCATTTACTTTCCAGTTTCTTTCCTGGACATTACACCTGTCTGTAGTTTGGCAGAAATCCTCATGTCTGGCACCACAGTCTGTTCAGTTTTGCTCATAGTTGCTTTCACCTTTGATCGATTTGCGGCTATTTGTTGTAAGAAGCTAAGAACAAAATATTGCACTGACAATATTGCACTGACAATTGGAACAGTGAGTGTGCTGGGCTGTATGGAAAGCATTCCCTGGTTCTTCAAATACAGAGCTAAATACATCTTCAATAACCTGGAGTGGTTTTGCATCACAAAACCAGAATATTACACTTCAGTCTTCTGGACTGCATTTTCACTTCTCCATCGCTTTCTAATTCCTTTAGTGTCATTCGTTTTGATAATTATCTTTAACATCCTGACAGTCAGACACATCTTCATGGCAAGTAAAGCCCGCAGGAGACTCCGGGTGGAAACTGAAACAGAGGTTCCCCATGACCCAGAGATGGAAAGGCGCAGAACGTCCGTCATTTTACTCTTCGCTCTCTGAGGCAGATTCATCCTTTTATGGCCGACTTATATTACATTTTTCATCCATCAGTGTACGATTGATTTCCACCTCCAACCACTATGTGTACAACTGGATACCTGCTCCAACAACTCAGTACATGCACAAATACTTGCATCCACACGATGACCCAGAGCCAGTGCCAAAAGCAGTTGAAAAACAGTTGTGAAGGATCCGTTCAATTTAACTTTCAGAGCTTACAAACTGATAAGGCTTCTCTTTTTAAAAAATGACATTATTAAAATTCATTTTGGCCTTGACAGGAATATGTTAATTAAAAGTTTTTGCAAGAAGGAAAAATGTAATGGAGTAAGGCAGGAAGATCCCGACAGTCAGACACATCTTCATGGCAAATAAAACCCTCAGGAGATTCTGGATGGAAACTGAGAGAGAGTCCCCACGTCCCAGCAATGGAAAGTCTGCCATTTCATTATCTCAGGCAGTTTCATTGTGTTATGGATGAACAATGTTACATGTTTCAACCATCAGCGAATGCATTTGTCTATGATTTATATCCAACTTCACCCACAGCTGGTAAAACTTACTGATAGTAATATTGGCTGATAATAATTGATACATTGTGTGCTTATCTTACTGAAAATGAGTGAAGTGATTGATTTCCAATGTTTCAGCCATTATGTTAGTGATAATGATAAGAGGCATTAATTTCTCAATTAGTTATTGAGAATGCAATGAAGTTTGCAAGGCATGAGACGTGTTATGATTGCGCAATATATGATCATGAAGCATCTCACTTCTCACTAGCAGCCAAGCAATGTTGGAAAGTTCTGAAGATGAGTCATTCTGTCAAATGACTTTGAAAGTCTGTTTATGGAACACCCCAACAAGATCCACCCTCTCCTTCTCCAGCAGGGTATCAAGGATGCCTCACGCTGACCACTTCCTGATGGACGTGTGGTCAAAGGTGTTTTTTCCAAATTTCTTCAGAAAGGATAGGTGATACGGAAATGCTGAAGCCATCCCATCCTTCACAATACTGGGCACCATTTTGAACCTCAGTAATGAGTCAAACTTGGTGTATTAGTACCGAGGAGGTACGCACAGCTTAATGCTGCTGCAGCTCATGAAGGTGGCCATCAAGGTGAAGGCAGTGTTTGGAACATGTAGATATTTGTACATGGCATCCCTGTGGACCTGGTCCATCTTAGACCTCCAGATTAAGTGAAAGATAGCTTTGGTGACTGCAATGGCGCAGGTTCTGGGAATGGGTGTTCCTTTACTACCCTTTTAGCATCAATAGATATTCGTTGATTTTGGTGAAAGAAAGGGAGAATTATTTTGAGTGGTTTTACTGGGCATTTACAATAACTATTTAAAATTAACCCAATTGAGTTTAATTTGGATGACGCAACTTGTTATCACCCAGTTATATTAGTACAACCTCCCAGAACAACAGAGCATATTTTGAGCACCGATTTTGTGAGAAGATGCAAATTCTGTTTTGATCCAGTGAATTGATGCAGCTGGCAGATGGCTGATGTCAATGAGATGCCAACAGAGAAAGGGACAGGAGACTGGACAGTCGGAGAATTCTGGCTCAAAGCGACAGACATGTCCACTGATTTAATAAATACACCAGCCAGACATGTCCATTGATTTAATAAATACACCAGCATATTGCGAAACATGCAGCTGCATTTGTATAGCAAAAGCGTGAGTAGTCGAATGTCAGAGGACGTAATTATAGAGGCAGAGAGTCATAAAGACATACAGGGTGGAAAAGACAGTTCAGCCCTTCAAACCTGCATCTACAGTAACTACCACTAAATGGGCGCTAATCGAAATTTCACTGCATTTGTCCCACATCCTTGATTGTTATGATATTTCAAGTGCACATGCAAATATGTTTTAAAGATTGCAATGTTTTCAGCCTCCACTACTTTCCCAGGTAGTACCTTTTAGATTATCATGATCTGTGGAGTGAAAATGCTTTTTTTTCTCAAATCCCCCATGACTTTCTTGCCACTTACCCTAAAACTCACTCAAAGTGAACAGCTGCTCCCTGCTGTACCCGTTGTAATCTTATACATGTCAAACATGTTCCCCCCAGCCTTCTCTGCTCTGACAAAAGCAATCCAAGTCTATCTAGTGTCTCCTTATATCTCATGATTTGAAGGTGCCAGTGTTGGACTGGAGTGTACAAAGTTAAAAATCACACAACACCAAGTTATAGCCCAACAGGTTTAATTGGAAGCATTAGCTTTCAAAGCACAAACAACTGATGAAAGAACAGTGCACTGAAAGCTAATGGATCCAAATAAACCTGTGGGACTATAACCTGGTGTTGCGTGATTTTTATCCATATATCTCAATTGTTCCAACCCAGGCAATATTCTGGTGAGCCTCCTCTGTATCCCATTAAGGGCGATCACACTCTTCCCAGTGAACGGAATGGCAGCTGTGACCTGACCGATACCCTGTACAACTTCGACATTACCTCCTTGCTCTGATAGTGCCACAACTAATGGAAACAAGTATCCCGTATGCCTTAGAATATAGAACATAGAACGTACAGCACGCTACAGCGACTTTAGGCCATGATGTTGTGCTGATGTTTTATTCAAATCTAAGATCAATCTACCCCACATGCCCTTCATTTTACTATCATCTATGTACCTATCCAAAACTCATTTAAACTTCCCTAATGTCTCTGACTCTGCTACCACCGCTGGCAGTGCATTCCACGCACCCACCACGCTCTGTGTAAAGAACCTACATCTGACATCTCCCCTCAACCTTTCTCCAATCACCTTAAAATTATGCCCCCTTGTGATAGTTTTTTTTTCCCCGCAAAAGTCTCTGACTATTCACTCTATTCACGATCATCATCTTGTACATCTCTATCAGATTGGTCCTCGTCCTTCTTTGCTCCATTGCAGCCTTAGCTCCCACTTGGAGAAGATACTGAGGTACACATTTGGAAAAAAATGGACTAGTTAGTGACAGGCAGCATTTTTTTTATGGGGAAGAGACGACAAGGATTATTGATCAGGAAAGGGCTGTTTTTGTCGTTTATATGGACTTCATTAAGGCATTTGATAAAGTACCACGTGGCAGATTGGTACAAAATCTAAAATCACATGGGATTTGGGGTAGGCTGGCTAGATAGAGACAAAACTGGCTTGTTCATAGAAAACAAACAGTAGTGGAGGAAGGGTGATTTTCAGAATGGAGACTGGTCAGTAATGGTGCTCCACGGGGATCAGTCATAGGTCCTCTATCGTACATATAAGTGATCTGGAAGAAAATGTGGGTAGTCTGATTTAAAAGTTTGCAGATGGCACAATGATTCGTTGAGTTGCTGATAGTGCAGACAATTGTGAAAGGATACAACAGAATATAAATAGATTGGCAATTGGGCACTGAAATGGCAGATGGAGTTTATTCCAGACAAATACAGGGAGGTAGGATAGTGAAGAAGGCATTTGGTATGTTTTAGGTTTATTGGTCAGAGTATTGGGTACAGGTGTTGGGTGGTCATGTTGCGGCTGTACAGGACATTGGTTCGGCCACTGTTGGAATATTGCGTGCAATTCTGATCTCCTTCCTATCGGAAAGATGCGAAACTTGAAAGGGTTCAGAAAAGGTTTACAAGGATGTTGCCACGATTTGAGAGAGGTTGAATAGGCTGAAGCTGTTTTCCCTGGAGCATTAGAGACTGAGGGGTGACCTTAAAGAAGTTTATAAAATCATAAGGGACATGGATAGGATAAATAGACAAAGTATTTTCCATGAGTTGGGGGAGTACAGAATTGGAGAGTTTAGGTTTAGGTTGAGAGGGGATAAATATTAAAGAGACCGAAGGGGCGACATTTTCACACAGAGGGTGGTACGTGTATGGAATGTAATGCCAGAGGAAGTGGGGGAGGCTTGTAAAATTGTAACATTTAAAAGGCATCTGGATGGGTGTATGAATAAGAGGGTTTGGATGGATATGGGCCCTGTGCTGGCAGGCGGGACGAGATTGGGTTGCGATATCTGGTCGGCATGGACGAGCTGGACTAAAGGGCCTATTTCCATGTTGTACATTTTTATGAATCTATGACTCTATGATGCATTTTTGGAGGATCAAATTTAGTTGTGAACTATATTGAAAATGGCAAAATCCTTAGGAACATTAACATACAGATAGATCTGTGAATGCAGGTTCACCGTTCCCAAAAATGGCAACATAGTTAGCCAAGGTTATAGAAAACGCATATGGTATGCTTACCTTCATCATCCGGGGCATGGAGTACAAGAGTTGGCAAACCATGTTGCAGCTGTATAAAGCCCTTGTCAGGCCACATTTGAAGTATTGTGTCCAGTTTTGCACTACCAGAAGGACGTCGAAGTCTTGGAGAGAGTGCAGAGAAGGTTCACCAAGATGTTACCTGGTCTTGAGGGCATTGGCGATGAAGACGGGTGACAGCAACTAAGATTGTTAACTCTGGGAAGACAGCAACTGAGGGGAGACCTGATAGAGGTCAAAAACATTATGACAGGCATTGAGACGGTAGATGGTTCGAGGCCTTTTTGCCAGAGTTGAAGTTTCAATTACAAGGGGGCACAGGTTCAAGGTGTGTGGGGGGGGTAAGTTTAAGGAAGATGTGTGAGGGAAAATTTTCACCCAGAGTGGTCGGAGCCTGGAGTGCACTGGGAGAAACAGATACTTTGGCAGACACGTTCGGGCATGATGATCGACACAAACTTGAAGGGACAAGGGGCCTGTTCTTGTGCTGTGCGTCTGTTTGTTCTTTGTTCTCAAATATCCTATTCACAAACTCTGCTGATTTCATCGTTCTGTGAATAATTACCCGAAAATATCTCTGTTTCTCTGAGCTACTCATAAAATGTGACCCCATCGTGGTTTCTTTCTCTGTACTGTATCAACTTGGATTTCTCAGGTTTAAATACGATTTGCCACTGATCTGCCCACCTGACTAATCCATCTATATTGCTTTGTACCCTACAAACATCATCTTCACAGTTAACTATCAACCCTACCAATCCTGGTATCATTTGCAAACTTGCCTAACATTGCACTTACATTTCCATCTCCATCATTTATGTATTCCTGATAATCTTTCTCTGATTAACCACTTCCCTTTAATATATTTATGAAGGATCTTTATGTTCTCCTGAATCCTGTTCATGGGTGTTTTTTTATTCAACTTGTTTGCTCTCCTAATTCCTTTCTTAAGTTCCCTGTTGCTCTTCCTATATGGCTCTGGGACCATAACTGAATTGTTCTCTGAACTTGTAAAAGTATTTCTAACCCAACGAAGCTTCCCAGTGTTGCTCCTTGTGGTACATCGCCGGACACAAGTCTCCAGTCACTCGAACAGCCTTTGTGTCTATTGCTCAGCCAGATTCTGATTCATCTCACCAGGTTTCTCTGAATTCCATGTTCTTTAACCTTCTCAATCAGTCTCCCAAGTGGGGCCATGTCGAAAGCTTAGCGAAAATCCATATAAACAACATCAACTAAACATCCCTCATCCACATCCGTGATCACATTTTCAATAAATACTTACAAAGTTAATTGATATGACCTCTCTCTGACAAATCCATGCTGATGTTCCTGAATTAAAACATACCTTTCCAAGGTGATCTTAATTCACTCCGATAAGATTTTATCCAATAGTTTCCCTTCCACTGATGTGAAACTTAGAGTCATAGTCATAGAGATGTACAGCATGGAAACAGACCCTTCGGTCCAACCAGTGCATGCTGCCCAGATATCCCAACCCAATTCAGTCCCACCTGCCATCACCCGGCCCACATCCTTCCAAACCCTTCCTGTTCATATATCCATCCTAATGCCTCTTAAATGTTACAATGGTACCAGCCTCCACCACTTCCTCTGGCAACTCACTCCATACACGTACTACCCTTTATGTGAAAACGTTACTCCTTAGGTCTCTTTTATATCTTTCCCCTCTCACCCTAAAACTATGCGGCACGGTGGCACAGTGGTTAGCACTGCTGCTTCACACCGCCAGTGACCCGTGTTCAATTCCCGACTCAGGCGACTGACTGCGTGGAGTTTGCACGTTCTTCCCGTGTCTGCGTGGATTTCCTCCAGGTGCTCCTCTTTCCTCCCACAGTGCAAAGATGTGCACGTCAGGTGAAGTGGCCATGCTAAGTTGCGCGTAGTGTTAGGTAAAGGGGTAAATGTACGGGAATGGGTGGGTTACGCTTACGGCGGGTTGGTGTGGAATTGTTGGGCCGAAGGGCCTGCTTCCACAATGTAAGTAATCAAATCTATGCCTTCTAGTTCTGGACTCCCCGATCCCAGGGAAACGACTTTGTCTATTTATCCTATCCATGCCACTCATAATTTTGTAAACCTCTATCAGGTCACCCCTCAGCCTCCGACGCTACAGGGAAAACAGTCCCATCCTGTTCAGCCTCTCCCTATAGCTCAAATCCTCTATCCCTGACTACATCCTTGTAAATCTCTTCTGAACCCTTTCTCGTTTCACAACATTTTTCTGATAGGAAGGAGACCAGAATTGCACGCAATATTCCAACAGTGGCTTAACCAATGTCCTGTACAGTCGCAACATGACCTCCCAACTCCTGTACTCAATACTCCGACCAATCAAGGAAAGCATACCAAACACCTTCTTCACTATACCATCTACCTGCGACTCCACTTTCAAGGAGCTATGAAACTGCACTCCAAGGTCTCTTTGTTAAGCGACACTCCCTAAAACCTTACCACTAAGTGTATAAGTCCTGCTCAGATTTGCTTTCTCAAAAATGCAGCACCTCACATTTATCTGAATTAAACTCTATCTGCCACTTATCAGCCCATTGGCCCATCTGGTCCAGGTCCTGTTGTAATCTGAGGTGTTCACTACACCTCCAATTTTGGTGTCATCTGTAAACTTAATAAGTGCACGTCTTATGCTCACAACCAATCATTTATGTAAATGACAAAAAGTAGAGGACCCAGTACCGATCCTTGTGGCACTCCACTGGTTACAGACCTCCATTCTGAAAAACAACCCTCCACCATTACACTCTGTCTTCTACCTTTGAGCCTGTTCTGTATCCAATTGGCTAGTTCTCCCTGTAACCATTCTAATCAGTCTCCCATGGGCAACCCTGTCGAACGGCTTACTGAAGTTCATATAAATCACATCTATTTACCTGTCTTTAATTTCCTCATTCATCTTTAGACTTTTCTTGAAAAGTGGAGCCACATTAGTCACGGTACAATCCCCTGTGACCAGTAGGAAATTAAAGATCTGTATCAGAGCCGCTGTAATTTCCTGTCTCACCTTCACAGTAGCCTAAGATGTAATTCATCCAGGCCATTGGATTTATCTGTGTTTAAGCCTGTCACAGCCTCGAATATCTTCCCATTTCCTATTGAAAACAGTACAAGTTCTTCACAATCCCTTTTCCTGAATTCTGTACCTTCATTCTTCCTTTCCAGAGTGAAGACTAAAGTGAAGTGTTCATTCAATACCTTTTCAATCTCCAACATTTTTAAACACAGGCTGTCCCCTTGACCACAGTGGGCCCTATGCTTTCCCTGACCAACCTCTTGCCTTGAATGTATTTATAAAGAATCTTAGTATTCTCCTGAATCCTGTTCATGTGCCCTTTTTTCTTTTACATTTTTGCTCCTCTAATTCCTTTCTTAAATTTCCTGTTGCTCTACCTATATGCCTCTAGGGCCACAGCTGAATTGCTCCCTGCGAATTGCGAAAAGCATGTCTAACCCAACTCAGAGTTGTTTCATCTTACTGGTTTCATCTATTGTACATTTTGTGATTTTAAGTAAGGCATACATACCTCATAATGGGAAAGGTGGTTTTAAACAAGTAATTTGATATATACCTTATATTAGTGATGATAGGGATAATTTTGGAAGATCCCTTTGAAAAAGGTGATTATTATGTTTTGTACAAATGTACAGATTCATCCTTGGACTTGTCCTGTGTCATATATTGCATTAATATTGGGTTAATCGTATTATGTCCTTTAATCTTCTTAATATTTTTTACAATTCAATTTGTTAAATGGCACTGAGAGATAACATAACATTTAAACATAAAATTGATCCATCTTAAGCAAGAATCTAATAAATAGTTAGTTTGACGAATTTCAAATACTTACCTATGAGAGAGAACTTGTTATGTTTTGCATGGATGAAGAGGTAGGATTGTAGACAGGTGGGCAGCAGGAGAAATGGCTACGATACTGATTAAGAGGTACAATCAAGCATTCTGGGAATATTGGTCATGTTAGTTTAAACTCTGACCTCAATTAGACCTGCAGCCATCCATGGTGTGACCTATTCTCTCAACTGTGACCTGCAGTTTCCTGTATTGACCAAATAAAGCAAGGGAATGTCTGACATTACCTTATACGTTGCATGGAATGTGGTTGTTTAACATTTGAGAGTTGCTCACCAGTAACTGAACGATGTGATCAGTTTTGGGTTAATCCATTGGCTAAGTGCCAGCGTAATTTTCCATTGGGTGTGTGACAGGGAGGGAAAGAGCGCACATGTGTATGTGACAGACAGGGAGATAGCACATGTGTGAGACACAGGGAGAGAGTGCATGTGTGTTTGTGACAGGGAGAGAGAGCACGTGCGTGAGACAGAGAGGGAGAGAGAACGCGTGTGCCAAAGAGGGAGGGAGCACGTGTGTGTGAGACAGAGAGTGCGAGAGTGCATGTGTGTGAGACAGAGAGCAAGAGAGTGCATGTGTGTGAGACAGAGAGCAAGAGAGGGCATGTGTGTGACAGGGAGAGAGAGCGCATGTGTGTATGAGACAGTGGGGAACTGTTCCAGAGTCTAAAGAATCTTGGAAAATGATCACCAATGCATCTATCATTTCGATGGTCACTTTCCTTTATTCTCAGTATCTAGATTATCAGACCCTGGCCCTTTTCGCACCAATTTCTCTAACACAATTTTTCTATAAATGCATATTTGTTTCAGTTTCTCCCTCTCATTATACCCTGCGTTCCTTCTCATTTCTGGTGTCTTATACATGTCCTCCTTCGTGAAGATAGAAATGAAATATAAATGTAGTTCATCAGAAAATTCTTGCTTCCATATTATAAATTTCTAACTGTGGGCTAACTGTGAGGGACCTACATTTGTTTTCATCAGTCTTTCTCTCATTGTACGTTCATAGAAACTTTTACCATTAGTTCTTATGTTCTCCCAGAAGCTTTCTCTCATGTTCTGTTTTCCCTCTCTTAAGCAAGACCTTGAATCTCCTTTGCTGACTTAAAAACTGTTCCCAATCCTCATGTCTATTGTTTTTTTTATCGGCAATTTGTATCCCTCTCTTTGCATCTACTTCCCCATAATTCATATTTTGACCACTATTCTCTTTGCAATCTTGCACCAGACAGGAATAAACTGTCATTGTAGTTCAGCCATTCGATCTTTGAATGTTTTCCATTGCCTATCAACTTCCATTCCTTTCAGTAACCTTTCTTAATCCATCATCTCAAAAGCAAGCCTCTTGTCACTGTAGTTTCCTTTACTATGATTAAGGACTTTTGTCTCAGAATCAGCTGCTTCAATCTCCAAATGGATAGCAGTGGTATAAGAAGAGTACTCACCACCACCTTCGGAGCACTCACCAAGGATCCTTAAGAGTGGACAGCAAATTCTGGCCTTGCCAAGGATACAAACATCGCAGGAAAGAATGAAATGAATATACTACAACTACCTGTGAAACCAGCTCTGCATCATCATAGAAAATTCTAGCAACGTTCACGTGTACGTTTTGCAGAAATTCTTTTCAGGGTGCATTGTGTTCTGTGATTCGATTCCACATTAGGAATTTCTCCAATCTGTTCCAATGCCATTTCTTTGGAGGTTTTACATCTGTTTTTTGTTCATAAGACCATAAGTACTAATTGCGTCCTTGGAGAATTTGGATGCTATATATATAAACTCCTTGAGCTGGTGACAGCTTCACGGAAAGATTGGATTATTGTACACAGAAAATGAAGTATCCTTTCAATGCATTACGAACACTTGCTGGTGTTGAGTTCATTTGCTGTCCTGTGCTCGTGGCTATTGGAATCCCTGGTAAGTATCATCTGTCCATGTTTGAGAAACTGGTCGACCATTTTGAGTAACCCATAATCTGGGCAAGAATGGTGCTCAAAACTATACCATTAATGAGAAGTGATACTCTTTCCATACTATTCAATTAATCTGGCCTCAATGTTTTTTTCAAAAATCAGTTATGATCCAATTGGTTATGTTGTCATGCAATAAAACCTAACTTGCTGATATCAAAGTCTCTAATGTATTTACTATGTGTAATCCCATTTTAGATCAGTTACTCTGTGACCAAAAAATGAAAACAGTTGATGGTGATTCATTAGGCATGGCAACATGCAACTTTGTGATGATAGCCAATATCTAGAAAAAGAAGCTTTGGCATTGAATGATGAAGAAAAATAATTGTACTTGTAATTTAGTGATCATTGTCAAATAAGCCCCCTGTGTGCTGTTGTGTGTGGCATGTTGTTTAGACTGATTCTAATCTAAAAAATGTGTTCACAGAGTCTTACATGGATTCATGCAGATTTTGAGCAAAGCACAATGGAACTCTGCAAGTACAAGTTCACCCCACAAACGTATGTGTGCATATGGGTTTGTGTGTGTATGTCTGGGATGGAGATTGTGAGTGCCTGAGGGAGAGAGTGAACGTGTGTGTGTGTGAGTGTAAAGGAGTCTAAGTCTGTGTGAGGGTGTATGTGTGAGTGTGTGTGTGTGTGTGTGTCTGTAGTGCAATGGTGGTCACCTGTACTATGACATGAACCCAAGGTCCCGGTTGAGGCCCTCCCTATGGGTTTGGAACGTAGCTATCAGTGTGTGCTCGGCCACTTTCGCTGTTGCCTGTCCCGAAGTCCGCCTTGGAGGATGGTCACCCGAAGGTCCGATGTTGGATATCCTGGACTCCCAACTGGGAGGGAACACTCCTGTCTGTTGATCATTGTGAGGTGCCCATTTTTCGTTGTCGTAGCCTCTGCCTGGTTTCACCAATATAACACACACACACACAGACACTCTCACACACTCCAACAGACACACACGTTCCCACATTCACACATGCACCCTCTCACAGACTTAGACCCCTTTGCACTCACTCACATACATATACACTCTCTCTCACAGACACATGCAAACACTCCTACAGGCGCACACACTCACACATACACCCTCTCACAGACTTAGACTGCTTTACACTCACACATTTACACTCTGTCTCACAGAAACTCACAATCCCCCACCCCAGAAACACACTACAGACTCACCTATGCACAGTCACCCACACAGGCACAAACACACACACCTTTTTTCCATATGCACCCTCTCACAGACTTAGACTGCTTCCCACTCACACACATACACGCTCTCTCAGAGACACTCACAACCCCTACCTTAGACACATGCACACACACACTCACACATGCACGCAAACACATATACTTTTGTGGGGTGAATTTGTACTTACAGAGTTATGTTGTACTATGTTAACAAACAGCATGAATTCATTTAAGACTCTGTAAACCTTTTTTAGATTTAAATCAAGAACACAAGGGGCTTAACACCTTCTACATTGTATCTTGGCTGACACCAATGTTAAAGTTATCCAGTGCCTCCAACTATTTCTTGATATCACGTGGAGTGAATCAAATGGGCTGAAGATTGTTGTTTGTGATGTTGGGGACCACTGGAGCAGGCTAAGATGGATCATCCATTTGGCATATTTGGTGAAAGACTGTTGAGTTGGCATCTCCCATTGTTGAGGATATTGATATATGTGTAGTCTCCAGTGAGTTTTTAAATTGTCCATCAAAATGCAATACTGGATATTGTAGATTGGAGTCATTGGTTGTGGGGACAATTAACTCTTTTTATCACTTGCTGCTTATGCTGTCTGATGCCTATTTAGTCGGGTTTGGTAGCTTTGCCATGTTGCAAACTCATTTTTAGGTCTCCCTGGTTCTGCCCCGGCATGCCCTTCTGCATTCTCCAGTGATCTTGGACTGATAATGGCAATGGAGGAGTGGTAGATATGTTGGGCTCTGAGATTACAAATTGTATTAGAGTATGATTCTGCTGCTAATGGTGAACCACAGAGGCACATGGATGCCCAGTCTTGAGTTGCGATAAGCGTTTGAAGACTGTCCCATGAAACACCGTGATAGTGCCTCATCGAATGATGGAAAGGATTGTCATTGTGTTGGTGAGACTTCCTTTGCACAAGGACTGTGTGGTGGTCATACATACAGATATTGTAATGGGCTGATGCATCTGCAGTCAGCAGATTGATAAGGATATGGTTAAGTATGACTTTTCCCCTTTTGTTGTTTCCTTCACTACCTACCACAAACACATTCTAGTAGCAATACGCTCTCAGACTCGAATAGCTCAATTATTCGTGCAGAGCCACCCTTGGTGGTGAGCATTGAAGTTTTCCAGCTTGTTCATTATGGACAAAGTCAGAAATCACACAACACCAGGTTATAGTCCAGCTTGATTTATTTGAAATCGCATGTTTTCAGAGCGTAGCCTCTTCATCAGGTAAAGGGAGAGACAGGCACAAATCAAAAACTCATACAAATTGTGTGTGTGGAGTGTTGAATAAGAAGTCTCTGCAGGGAACCAAGACTGTGTGAGTAAATGTCAACAACTGCATAACAAGTGAAGGGTTGACCTATCATTTGATTAAACGAGGCAGAGAGATCATTTCAAAAAATTAAAAATAAGCTGGTGTTGGAAATAAACCAAATGACAGAAATAACATGGAACAAAAACAGAAACTGCTGGAAAAGCCCAGCCACTCTGGCGATATCTGTGTTGAAAAAAATGGAAGGCTCACTGGATCTGAAATAGGAACTGTATTTTTTTCACAGATGTGGCAAGACCTGCTGTCCCATTGGCTATGCCAAGGGCATCTTGAAACCCATTGCACAAAAAAAACCCAGCTTCTGTCGCGACATTACACATTTCTTACAGAAATTTAACACCCACCAAACAATCAAGCCAGAAACATTCCTTGTCACAATGGACATTTCGGTAGTCTACACCAGCATCCCTCACAACGATGGTATCACTGCAATATCCAAGTAGCCAATACCAACAACTGCCAATTTCTCGATGCCATCCTACGTCTCATGCACTTCTTCCTCGACTGTGACTTCACTTTTGACAACTAGTTCTCTATCCAGACACATGGAACAGCCATGGGGTCCAAAGTTGCACCTCAACATATCAATATTTTATACACAAGTTCAAGCAAGACCTCTTCACTTTCCTCCTCATATGTAGACCAGATACATCAATGATATTTTCTTCCTTTGGACTCATGGCGAGGATTCACTGTAGAGCAATATCAACAAGTATCATCTCACCATCAGACCTACCACGGACTACTCTTAAGAATCGGTCTCATTCTTAGATTCACTCATCACCATCAAGGATAGTACCTCAGTATCTCACTCTACCACAATTCGACGGATAACCTCATGACGCTGCACTTCTCTAGTTTCTACCATAAACATATTAAAGAAGCCATCCCTCACAGACAAGCCTGTGCATACACAGAACCTGCTCAGATGGTGAGGCACACAGCATACACCAAACGATTTTGAAAGACACCCTCATAAGAATCGGATACTACACTCAACTCATCAAGTACCAGTTCTGATGTTCTCAGCAAAAACAACCACAATGACCTCAGAAGACAGGCGTAGGATACGGCTGATAGAGTACCCTTCATCATACAAACTTTCCCAGAGTGGAAAGTCTATGCCACATTCTTCACAGACTTCAACATGGCCTCGATGACAGCTTCACCATGATCATCCCAATTGTTGCCTTTAAACAACCACCAAACCTTAATCAGACTATCATTCACAGCAACCTTTCCAGCCTTCAGGACAACATTGAGCACAACACTACACAAACCTGCTATGGCAACCTCTGCAAGCCATGTCAGATCATTGACATGGATACTACCATCACATGTGGGAACACCACCCACCATGCACATGATAGAAACTCACTTGACTCACCCGATGTTTTCTATCTCATACATTGCAGGCAAGGATGCCTCATGGGAGATTCAAAGTCCATGCATATGCTGCAACCACGGATGAATGTACACTGTGCTCTAACTGCCATCCAGGAATAATTCCTCCCAGTAAGGGAATACTTGAGCAGTCAATGACATTCAGCTTCTGATCTTCAAGTAAACATCATCCAAGGCAGCCTTTGAGATACATAACAATGCAGAATTACTGAGCAGAAACTGATAGCCAAGTTCCACACGCAGAAAGATAGTCTCAACCATGATCTTGAATTCATGTGACCCCCGCCACACTTTTCTATATCTGTGAAATCTTCCTTAATGCCCTGGTTTGACATCATCATCTTGATAAATGGTTCTGATCTCTCTTCCATAATGAGCTTGGACCATTTTGGACTACTTTTTATTTTGGTTAGGCCCTCAGCATGTGATTCTTTCCCCATCACGTAATTCTAGTCAAATAAAAACCGAAAGAACTGTGGATGCTGTACATGGAGAGCAGCGTCAGGGGTTGCTGCTGGTGATGGTGGTAGTAGGTGATAGGGTCTAAGTGGGTCTAATGGCATCTGTAAAGAAAAGTCAGAGTTCACATTTCAAGCCCAGTGACCTTTCTCTGGCTTTTCTTTCACAGATACTGCTGGACCTGCTTGGCTTTTTCTGAAACTTCTGCTTTTTGTCAATTACTTTATCTCCAGTGGCCTTATTTTTAATTTTTTTGTAATTATTTCTCTGCTCATTTTATCTGATTCCAGGTCATCCCCTCATTTGTTATTCAGCTGTTGACACTTTACTCACACTGTCTAACACCTTTGGTCACCTGCAGAGTCTTATTATTCGACATTCCACTTGTACCATCTATAAACTTTTTTTGATCTCTTTGCCATTGTTCTCTCTGCTCATAAATGTTGTGTTCTGTGAGATTCTCTCTCACTTCATCCGATGAATGGGCAACACTCTGAAAGCTTGTGATTTCAAATAAACCTGTTCGACAGCATCCGAGGACCAGGAGAATCGATGTTTCAGGCATAAGCCCTTCATCACGATGAAGACTTGTCGGCTGGGGCTTGAGAGATAAACGGGAGGCGGGGGGAGGGGGGAATGGGTGGAGAGGCAGCTGAGAATACAATAGTTAGATGAAGGTGAGGGAGAAGGTGATAGGTCAGAAAGGAGGGTGGGTGGATTGATGGGAAAAATGATGGACAGGTCAAGAGGGCAGTGCCAAGTACGAGGATTGGGACTGGGTTAAAGTGGGGGGAGGGGAAATGAGGATACTAGTGATATCCACATTAATCCAATGTGGTTGCAAGGTTCCAACGCAGAAGTTGAGTCGTTATTTCTCCAGGCTTTGGGTTGTTAGGGTTTGGTGATGTAGGAGGCCCAGGACCTGCATGTCCATGACAGAGTGGGAGGGTTGTTGAAGTGTTCTGCCACAGGGCAGTGGGGTTAGTTGGTGTGAGTGACCCAGAGTGTGGTCTCTGAAACAATCTGAAAATTGGTGTCCTCTCTGCCCGAACTACTGCATCCATCAGGTGCAATGGATGCAGTTGATGACATTTGTGGAGGTACAGGTAAACTTCTGTTCGAAGTTGAAAGATGCTTTGGGGCCATGGACGGAAGTATGGTAGAAGGTGTGTGTGCAGGGGAAGATGCTAGGTGTGGGAAAAGGGCTGGTGCAGGCGTGTGGAACTGACAGGAGAGTCACAAAGGGAATAGCCTCTCTGAAATGCTGATGATGGTGAGGAGGGAAATATATCCCTAGTGGTGGGGTCTGCTTGTAGATGGTGGAAGTAGCAGAGGATGACACAATTTACCCAGAGATTGGTGGGGTGGAAGATGAGGACCAGCTGGGTTCTTTTCTTTTTAGGCCAAATGGCCTGTTTCCATACTGTAAGGAATCTTATCTAATTTCCAGATAATATCCCTCTGTATTGTATACCAATGTATTGGTACTTCTGCTGGGTCTGGGTCTGTTCTGCTAATGGGACAATGAATATGCAGGGATGGTGATGGTGATGTTGATGACATTCTGTGAAATGGAATATTTGAGGAACATTCATGTGTGGTTTTAATTATGATAGCAGTTACATTCTTTGTAATTGATTTTTAAAAATAAAACTTGTCTCAAAACATTGTCTGTCACAGAATCCTGTAGAATCAAGTGTAATTATGAAATATTTAATGCAGTATATTCAACAGGACATCTCGTCAAACTGATGTATTCAACCTATCCATCTGGCTTTATCATTCATTGCAGTAAACCTGATGGCAATTGTGATCCTTTCTCGGAGGAAGTGTGGTCTCTCAAGCTGTATCACGCGGTACCTGATAACAATGGCAGCGGCTGATTTCCTCGTTGTCATATCTGATGTGCTGCTGAGGTGGCTAATTATGTATTTCCCAGTGTCTTTCCTGGATATAACTTATGTCTGTAGTTTGATTACGGTGTTCATTTCTGCAAACACAATGAATTCTGTCTGGATGACTGTTGCTTTCACCTTTGATCGATTTGTGGCTATTTGCTGCCAGAAGCTTAAAACCAGATACTGCACTGAGAAAAATGCAGCCGTGATTATTGTAACAGTGAGTGTGATGAGTTATTTGGAAAGCATTCCCTGGTTTTTCATATTCCATTCCAAGTACATCTTCAACAATCTGCCATGGTTTTGCATCATAAAACCAGATTATTACACTTCAATCTTCTGGATAATATATGGTGCAGTCCATCGCCTTCTCTCCCCTTTACTACCATGCGTTATTATTCTTCTTTTGAACACTCTGACCATCAAACATGTTTTAATAGCAAGCAAAGCACGCAGGAGACTCCAGAAGGACATTGACAAGGAGAATACCAGTGACCCAGAGATGGACAAACGCAGAAAATCCATTGTTTTACTCTTTGCTATCTCAGGCAGCTTCATTGTTTTATGGATCCCTTATGTGGTGTGCTTCCTTTATCGACGAATTGCACTGCTGCGTAATTACTCTATCCTTTCCCCAACTGCAGGTACCATTGGATACCTGCTCCAGCTCCTCAGTACTTGCACAAACACTTGTATATACACAGTGACCCAGAGACAATTCCGAGAGCAGCTGAAATCAGTTCTGAAGCTCCCATTCACTCTCATTCTCAGATCCATCAAACAGTGAATATAATAGATAGTATGCAGTAGAATTTGATTAAATCCCATAAACCTTTGCATATCTGAGCTGAGCATCTCTGAGCCCAAAACACAGTGCAGCATGGTTGTGCCTGCAGAAAGAGATCAGAGAAAGCCATTATTCATTTTTCTTTCCAAGGACATATCTATTTCACCCCTAGAAGTTACTCTTTTATCAGCCCCTACCAAACTGAGTAGCATGGTGTCTCAGTGGTTCCGGTTCGATTCCAG
Source organism: Chiloscyllium punctatum (assembly GCF_047496795.1). Lineage (NCBI taxonomy): Eukaryota > Metazoa > Chordata > Chondrichthyes > Orectolobiformes > Hemiscylliidae > Chiloscyllium > Chiloscyllium punctatum. The sequence continues at coordinate 66,919,317 of NC_092764.1, read as the reverse complement.
CCTTGGGCAACTGTCTGTATGGAGTTTGCACATTCTCCCCGCGTCTGCACTGGTTTCTTCCAAAATTCCAAAGATGTGCAGGTTAAGTGAATTGGCCATGCTAAATTTCCAAAGTGTTTAGGGATGTGTAGATTAGGTACATTAGTGAGGGGTAAATATCAGGTGGGAGAATGAGTCGAGGTAGACCACCCTTTTCAGGGTCAGTGTGGACCTGTTGGGCCCAACAGCCTGTTTCCACACTGCCAGGATTCTATGCAACAGTCAGGCAGGTTATTCCACATTGTAACAACTCAGTGAGTAAACATTTTGATTTCCACTCTCCCTTCTCCTTTGCCTGTCAATTACTTTACACCTATGCTTTCTCATCACTAAAATTATGACAGTTTGAACATTTTCTTCTCAGTCATTACATCATGGTCTTTTATTCAATTCCTCTGAACTGACTGAGTAATAGCCCCTATTTCTGCAGTCTCACCAGTTAACTGAAATTCGTCTTCCCTACTATAAGCAGTAAATATCTCCCACAATATTACAAAGTCTTTCCACTTATGCCGAGTGTACAACTGAATACTGCATCCTAGGTTACTAAGAGAAAATGCGGACTGCAGATGCTGGAGACCAGAGTTGGAAAATGTGGTGCTGGAAAAACACAGCAGGCCAGGCAGCATCCGATGAGCAGGAGTATCGACGTTTCGGGCATCAACCCTTCTTCAGGAATGAGGCTAGTGTGCCAAGCGGGCTGAGATAAAAGGTAGGGGTGAAGGAATTTGGGGGAGGGTCCTGGGAATACGATAGGTGGAAGGAGGTGAGGGTGAGGGTGATAGGCCGGCGTGTGGGTGGAGGCGGAGAGGTCGGGAAGAAGATTGCAGGTCAAGAGGGCAGTGCTGAATCCGGGGGTTGGGACTGAGATGAGGTGGGTGCAGGGGAAATGAGGAAGCTGGAGAAATCTACATTCATCCCGTGTGGTTGGAGAGTTCCTAGGCGGAAGATGAGGCACTCTTCCTCCAGGTGTCGTGTGGTCAGGTTCTGACGATGGAGGAGGCCAAACACCTGCATGTCCTTTGTGGAGTGAGAGGGATAGTTAAAGTGTTCAGCCACGGGGTGGTTGGGTTGTTTGGTGCGGGTATCCCAGAGGTGTTCCCTGAAACGTTTTACAAGTGGGCAGCCTGTCTCCCCAATTTCGAGGAGACTACTTCGGGTGCAGCGGATACTGTAAATGATGTGTCTGGAGGTGCAGTTGAATTTGTGATGGATATGGAGTGATCCATTGGAGCCTTGTAGGGAGGTGAGGAGGGAGGTGTGGGCGCAAGTTTTGCACTTCTTGTGGTTGCAGGGGAAGGTGCCGGGAGTGGAGATTGGGTTGGTGGGGAGTGTGGACCTGAAGATGGAGTCGCGGAGGGAGTGGTCTAACCGGAACTCTGATAGGGATGGGCAGGGAAATATATCCCTGGTGGTGGGGTCTGTTTGGAAGTGGCAGAAATGACGGAGGGTGATACGATATATCCGGAGGTTGGTGGGGTGGAAAGTGAGGACCAGTGGGGTTCTGTCCTGGGGGCAATTGGAGGGGCGGGGTTCAAGGGCGGAGGTGCAGGAAGTGGAGGAGATGTGGTGGAGAGCATCATTGACCACATCAGAGGAGAAATTGCGGTCTTTGACGAAGGAGGCCATTTGGGTTGTTCGGTAGTGGAATTACCCTAGAATACTAAGAAAAGTAATTCCAGAGATATTGGATGTATTGGCAGTAATCTTACACGAGTTCTCAGATTCATGAGAAGTCCCTGAGAATTGGAAGACTACCAATGCATCACCTTTATTCAGATTGGGAAGGAGCCAAAAAAAAAAACTGGACATAGGCTAAATATGTTTCGATTTAAACATCTGCAGGTACTCAAATTTCCTTTTGCAACAGTTTGCTCTCTGTGTCCTTCCATACAAAGCACCTTATTTGAGAATATTCAGCGGTCTTCTCCATTTCTGTCTCTGCAGTCTGCATGTCTTTAAATAAAGTACTATTTTACTTAACTGTTCTTATTCTTGTAATGATATCAAGGGATATGTGGATAGAACAGGTTTTGGAAGATAATTCCGATTACCAGCCATGATCTGATTTGATTTTATTTGATTTCTTATTGTCACATATATCAAGATTCAGTGAAAATTATTGTATTGTATTGTATTGTATTGTGTGTTATCCAGTCAAATCATACCTTGCATAAGTACTGATTTGGAGATACCAGCGTTGGACCAGGGTATACCAAGTTAAAAATCACACAACACCTAATAGCTAATAAGATCGTATACATTGTGTGTCTTACAATCTTATACTGCGCAATCACCTAATGAAGGAGCAGAACTTCCAAAGCTCGTGCTTCCAAATAAACCTGATGGACTATAACCTGGCGTTGTGTGTTTTTTAAATTTAAATAAGTACATCACACTAACAGAAAAGGATGCAGAATATAATGTTACAGCTGCAGAGAATGTGCAGAGAAAGATTGACTCTGAAATCAGAGAGGTGCAGTCCTAAGTTGTGTGGTGCACAATTTACTTGCGAAAATTTAACCTAAGCTGAGACAACAGTTGGACGTTTGATGGTGGTATAAACGTTATGATAATGAAACTGACCTGATAATACTCTCACTGAAGGAAGACTCAACTGTTTGTAAAGAGAGTGGAATATGGACCATTGTCATTGCAGATAGCATGCTCAAACATTTGTGGAATTTATAGTCACTTCAGTCCAGAGTTTCAAGATAGGTAAGTATAGGGGTAAGGTGTCAAATAAGTAGAGTGCAAGATGATTACGCGGCACGTTGCCAGGTGGGTAAATTTTCAGGTACATAGGGTTTAGGTAACCAGGTAGGGTGCAACATGGATAGTGTGCCAAGTACAGCAGGTGCCAACAGCTTAGGTGGAGAGGGTTATGACTGATAGCTGGGAAGAATTGCTTAAGATGACGAGGTAGGAGTTGTCAGCTGATGGAGTGGTGAGATGATGTCGCGTCTGGAATATGGGTTTGTTGGCACTAGTGGTCGGAGTTTGTTAACTCTCAAGTATCTATGGGGATATAGGGACAAGGGGTACCAATGCATGTCTGATCCCAGAAAACTATGGGAGATATTGGAGAAGGCAGCAGGAGAGGATGGGAGTGGGATATTATGGCTTTGGGAGCAATGTTTTGAAGTGGTAGGTGTGCTGGACTTAACAGTTGGGTTTCTCTGGGGACATGGGGAGGGGATGTGTGTGTGTGTTTTTGTGTGTGGGCGTGTGTGTGTGTGTCTCTGTGTGTGAACACATGTGTTTGTGTTGTGAGGGGACTGTGTTGTAATTTGTGAAATCGGATGATTAGTTTACTCAGGAGTCAGATTCGGTGTTCAATAGTCGAATGTTTTCTGAGTTAATGTTTACTCAACTGCAGCAGAGCCTCCTAAATTGTTCAAGATAAACTGACACTTTTCGAGGGTGACACGAATCTGGGCCTTTCCAGTGGAATCTTCAATCGCTACGTCTGCTATTCTGGGGACCATACAAGGACCCAAACTGCAACTCCCATCTAAAATTCAGAAACAATAATCTGGCAAACAGAAAATGCAGGACAATATGTGGTATTTCTGGATAATTGAATTAAATTGGATCAAATGGACATTAATATCTTCATCGTTTTGATGTTTGAAACACTATAGAATGTATGTTTATTTCTAAAGAGTTACTTCTTTGCTTTTTTGTTCCAATTAACTATAAGCATTTTCATTTTTACTGTCAAGAACGCAAGTACAATAATAATGCATTTTCATGTATCATGTAGACAATATGAAAAGAAAAACTGTATAAAACTGATGCTTTGTATCTGTGCAGTAATTTTAGCCTTTTATTTAATAGTTAACTTGTTGGCAATTGGAATCCTATCTCAGAAACTGTGGACTCTTCAAAACTGTCAATCATTACCTGGTGGCTGTGGCTGCAGCAGATCTTCCGGTTGTCATCACCGACATAATGTTGAGATGGATGATCATTTACTTTCCAGTTTCCTTCCTGGATATTACTCCTGTCTGTAATTTGGTTGAAGTACGTATTATTGGCACCACAGTCTGTTCAGTTTTGCTCACAGTTGCTTTTACCTTTGATCGATTTGTGGCTATTTGTTGAAAGAAGCTAAGAACAAAATACTGCACTGAGAAAATGGCAGTTGAGGTTATTGGAGCAGTGAGTGTACTGGGCAGTTTGGAAAGCACTCCCTGGCTCTCCAAATACACACCTAAATACACATTAAATAACCTGGGGTTATTTTGCATCATAAAACCAGAACATTACACTTCAATCTTCTGGAATGCGAATGTACTTCTCCATCGCTTTCTAACTCCTTTAGAGCCGTTCCTCTAGTTCTCTTTAACATTCTGACTGTCAGACACATCTTCATAGCAAGTAAAGTCGCAGGAGACTCCGGGTGGAAACAGAGAGAGGGTCCCTGTGACCCAGAGATGGAAAGGTGCAGAAAGTCCATCATTTTACTCTTTGCTATTTCAGGCAGTTTCATCTTATTATGGCCTACCTATATTACATATTACATCCATCAGCAAATTGCATTCATGTACGATTCATTACCATCTTCACCCATGAAGGATACCATTGGATACCTGCTCCAGCAACTCAGTACCTGCACAAACACTTGCATATACAGAGTGACACAGAGTCAGTTCCGAGAGCAGTTAAAAACAATTGTGAAGTATCTTTTCGGTTTGATTTTCAGAGGTAGCAAACTGTGAAGGCTTTTAAAGAAGTTGTGATTATTAAAATTCATTTTGACTTTAACAGGAATTGATCTATTAAACGTTTTGCAAGAAGGAAAAACACAATGGAGTAAGGCAGGAAGACCCTGAGGCAATCAGCATCACTTAGTGAGGCAAGAGAAATCAGGACCTGAAGAAAATCAATATCAGGTAGAAGAGAGTCCAAAGGCAAGATCAAGACCCAGGCTTCATTTGTTAGAGCAGCGCATGGATGGAATACCAAGAAGCAATAACCATCAGTTATGAGTCCAAGCAAAAAGAGGATCCAGAGAGATTTACAGCACAGGTAAAAGCCCTTCAGCCCATTGCATCTGGGCCAGTCAAAAAAGAAATCTCCTCTCCTATACCTATTTTCCAGCACTTTGTACATAGCCTTATTTGTCTTCGCTTCGTAACTGCACATCTGATTACTTTTCAAATATTATGAAGATTTCTGCCTCTATCACTCTAACCTATAGTCAGTCAATGTCAGAAGATCAAGTGAATGGAAAACCAGGGGCAGTCAGCATCACTTAATAGAGATGTCTAGTCCAGTCTAGTCCAATCCAGTCCAGTGTTACCAGGAGCAAATTGGACATGATCTAAGAGAAATCAAAGTCTGACACTATAGGAAAGCAAAGCGGTGGTTTGTTGGTGGATATTTGGTTCATTGATCTTCAAATACTTTGTAAAATATGAATAAAAGTGTTACAAACTAAGCTTTACTAGCAATAATATTGTCTATTGTTCATAATGCTTGCTCATGATAAATGGTAAACTGAATGCTTATCATGTTTGGTGATACCCCACTAGTCACTGCATCCATTCATAAATCAATACATTTATTCCTAGTCTTTGTTTTCTGTCTGGTAATCAATGCTCAATCCAACTCAACATACTACCCCAATCCCACACACTATAATTTTACATATTAATCTTTATCAAGAGCCTTTTGTCCACCTAAACCAGATTCATTGGCCTCCCCACATAAGTCTATTAGTCACATTCCCAAAGAATTTCAGTAGAATTTTCAAACATGATTTCCCTTTTGCAAATACATTCTGATGATCTCATATTCCACACTGTTTTCTAAGTGCTCGTGTTAGAATCTTGGAAAATGACCACCAATGCATCTGTTATTTCTAGGGTCACATTCTTCAGTACTTGGCATGTTGATTATCAGACCATTGTTGCTTTTCAGGCTTCAGTCCGATTAATTTCTCAAACAGGATTTCTCGACAAATGCATGTGTGTTTCAGATCCCCCATCTCAGTAAATCCTATGTTTCCAAAAATTTATGTTATCTTATTAATGTCCTCATTTGTGAAGACAGAAACGAAGTATGAATTTAGTTCCTCAGCCATTTCTTTGTTCCACAGGATAAATTTACAATTGCAGACTAACTGTAAGGGGCGTACTTGAGTTCTCATCAGTCTTTTCCTCCTTTCATACTTATAGAAAGATTTTACAGTCTGTTCTTCTGTTCCTCCAAAAGCTTACTCTCCTGTTCTGTTTTCCATTTCTTAAGCAAGTTCTTAAGTTGAAACCTCCTTTGCTGACTTCAACACTGGTCCCAATCTCCAGGTCTGTTGCTTTTAGGTGCCTCTCTTTGCACCTAAAACTCTAACTTCTCTCACAAACTTTGGTTTGACAACTATTCACTTTGCACTCTTGCACCAGACAGGAATAACATTTTTTCGGAGTTCACCCACTCACTCTTTGAATATTTGCCATTGCCTATTAACTATCATTCCTTTCAGTAACCTTTCCCAATCCAGTCCAGCTAACTCATGCCTCATTCCATCAAAGTTTTCATTAATAAGATTCAGGACCCTAGCCACAGAATCAACGACCTTAGTTTCCACCTTGATGAAGTGTGAATCTGTATGTGTCAGACAGAGAGCAGTTTACAAGACGACCACTTACCTCCACCGGCTCAAAGATACTTGGGAGTCGGCAGTAAATCGTGGCTTTGCCAAGAATGCCCACAACCCAGCAAAGGATGGAATGAACATACTGCGGCTAATTGTGAAAACAACTCTGCATCCTAATGGAACATTCGCCAGATATTCATGCGCATGCTTTGCAGAATTGTTTTCTGGGTGCCTGGTATTTCTGTGACACCAGCCTATATTAACATATTTCTACAAACTATTCCAACACCTTGGCTGAAGACTGGCAGGTGTGACAATAGCAATGGAGCAAACCAAGATGGATCATCCACTTGGCATTTCTGGTGAATGATTATTGTGAATCCGTCAAACCTATCTTTTGCACTGATAAGTTGGGCTCTTGCATCATAGAAGTTGCGGATGTTTGTGGTTATTTAAAACTTGTCCATCACAATACATTTCTGGATGTGATAAATTTGAGTCATTGGTTGTGGGATCATTTGGTGCTTATGCTGTTTGGTACATATGTACTCCTGTTTGGTGGCTTCACCAGGTTGATAACACATTTTCATGTCTGCCTGGTGCTGCTCCAGGCATGCCTTCCTGCATTCTCCATTGATCTAGGGTTGATCCTTTGGCTTGATGGTAATGGTAGACTGGGGAATATGCTGGGCCATGAGGTTGTAAATTGTGTTAGACTGTGATTCTGTTATTACTAATGGCTCACAGTGGCTCATGGATGCCCGGTCTTGAGTTCCTAGAACTGTTTGATATCTTCCCATTTAGCACCGTGATAGTGCCACCCGAAATGATGAGGGTATTCTCAATGTATTGTTGGGACTTCCTTTCCACAAGGACTGTGCAGTGGTCACGCTGACAGACACCATCATGGACTGGTGTGTCTGCCAGCAGAATGGTGAGAATGAGATACATATACTTTTCCCTTTTACTTTGTTCCTTCACCACCCACCTCAGAAATAGGCTAGCAGCAATGTCCTTTTGGACCCAAAGAGCTTGACCACTAGTGTTGAGCCACTGTTGTTGGTGAACATTGAAGTTCCCCAGCCAGAGAACATTTTGTGCACTTGGCACCCCCAGTGCTTCCTCTGTGCGCTATTCAGTGTGGAGAGATGCAACTTCATCAGCTGAGTGAGAACAGTACATTGTAAACAGCATGAGGTTTACTTGCCCATGTTTAATCAGAGTCCATGGGACATCATGAGGTCCAGAGTCAATGTTGAAGACTTCCAGTGAAGCCCGCCCCTGCCTTTATACCTCTGTGTCACCATCTCTGCTGGATCTGTCCTGCTAGTTGGAGATGGCATATCCAGGGATGGTGATTTTCGAGTCTGTGACATTGTCTGCAATTGAATATTTCAGGAGTACTCATGCATGTTATTTAGGAATTTTATTAGTTCAATTACTTATAACTGAATAAAATAATGTTTTTTTCAAAAAGAACGTAACTTGTGAAAAGCACATATACAATCAGATGTAATTATCAAATATTTGATGCAGCAATCTTCCAAGAATTTTTCGATTCATGAGAAGTCCCAAGCTACAAATGTGACACCTTTATTTCGATTGGGAGGGAAACAAAAACCATGGAACTATTCGCTAAATTGTGCTTTGATTTTCCATCTACAGGTACTCAAATTTCCTTTTGTGACAGCCTTTTATGTGCCCTGTACCTACAAAACACCTTCTGTGTAAATACACAGGTCTCTTCTCAATTTCTCTCTGACTCTGGAGTCTGCATACTTTATGTGAAGTTCTGTCTTACTTTTCTGTTCTTACGCTTCAAATGACATCACGGAGAGAACAGAATTTGGGCAAAAAGTAATGACCAGCCATGATCTGATTTGATTTAATTTGATTTCTTACTTCATTGTATTTTGGTACATGTGACAAAGTATTGTATTGCGTGTTATTCAGACAAATCATACCTTACATAAGCACATCATGCTAATAGAACAGAAAGCAGCATATGGTGTTGCAGTTACAGGGAATGTGCAGAGAAAGATAATTTCTAATACAGGAGAGGTCTGTTTCGCAGTCTGATTACAGCGTGGAGGAAGCTGCTCTGAAATCTGTTGTTCTGCGTTTTCAAACTTCTGTATCATCTGTCTGATGGAAGAGAGTATAACAGAGGTGAGAGAGTCTTTTTGATTATGTTGGCTGCTTTCCCCAGGCAGCAGGAAGTGTAGACCATATCAATTAAAAGCATTATAGTTTTCATGATGGACTGTGTTACATTCACAAATCTCTGTAATTTCTTGCAGTCTTGGGCAGACTACGATGCATCTGGATAGCTTGGTTTCGAATCAAATGATGGGCTATTCTCAATGGATGAAAGATTTCTAGACATCCCTTCAATGAAACGGTCCTTCCCACTGTTTATACCATCAATTAGCATTCATGAACCTGAGACATTCTAACTGTTTGCAACATAGCCTGATGGTGTTACACTGACACAACTGACCACCACTTCTTGCATTGATCCAACAAGGTTATACTGTTAAAATCTACTGAAATGTTTACACCACATTCGCATTATGTTACAATACCACAGAATACGAACTTTTTTCTACCATCAATCCAAATGTGAAACTGTCTAACTCTTTAAGTCTCAGACTTCATTGTTGTTACACTGAGACAGACCATTCTACTGTTTATAGCATTGACCTACCACTCTCACACTGAGAATAGCTCCTGAAGTTGTTTGCATCACACAGTTGGAATCCACCCCTAGCCCACTGTTCAAACCATTTATTTCCTGGTAATACATAGATTCTATTTCCCCACTGTTCATAGCATAAAAAGACAGGGATTAAAATTGTTCAGTCTCCAGACTTCACCTGAAAGGTGACAAGTAACATCATTGTCACATAAATATGAGGAACACAGAAATTGGTAAACTGTAGGAAACAATTCGAGAATCTTCAGTGCAGCTCCTGTTGAGTTCTTGACTTTGAAAGGGTCTGGATGGGTGAACGCTGGTTATTTGACAATTATCGGGTAACCCTTTCTTAGCCTGCAGTTTTAGAGGTTTGGAAACCTAGTTACAGTTAACCTTCTTATATCCCTCGTGTCGGAGTGTGATGTCTAACAAAATAAGAGATGTCAGGAGAGCACAGTAAAACAGCATGTGCAGCTTGTCATATATAGGGAGAGCGAGATGCTGACAGAGTCCAGGATGAGCACATGTGCAGGAAGTGTTACCAACTGCAGGAGCTGGAGATCAGGGTCTTGAAGCTTGAGAAGTGGTTGGAACCATTCTGGCATATCCACGGGCTGAGATTTACATTGATATTATGTTTAGAGAGGCGAACACACCATAGCACAGGGGGCTACAGCAAAGAAGATTATAGGTGACCAATTTATGGTACAGAAAGGACAGGCAGGTAGTGCGGGAACACCTGGGGACCTGCTCACTAACCAGGATTCTATTTTGGAAGCTAAAGAGGGACCTGGTGTCCCAGAGGGACATAGTCAAAGAGAAGGTTTTGGCACCACAAGCAGCTTCACTGTACAGTGGGGAATGAAGAAGAAAAGAAGAGAAACAGTGATAGGGGATTGTTTAGTCAGACGAGTAGTCAGAGATTCTGTAGCTGAAGGCATAAAACTAGGATGATGCGTTACCTCCTCTGGGCCAGGGTCACGGATATCACTGAATGGCTGCAAGACATCCTGAAAGGGTAGAGTGGTGGATTAGAGATACCTGGACATGTTAGTATCAATAATATGGGCAAAGTGAGGAATGAGGTTTTCATGACTTTACTATAGTCATGAAGAGGGTTAGGAGCAGAAGGATGTTCTCAGGGAAATACACAACAGATGTCAAGATTGTTTCGGGAGCACTTGCTGATAGTGCTGGACAGATTTGTCCCATTGAGGTAAGGAAGGGTCTGTAGGGTGAAGGGATGTGGAAAATCTGACTCAAGAGGAAGAAGGAAGCTCACTTAAGGTTGAAGAGGCAAGGATCAGACAGGGCTCGAGAGGGTGACAAGGTAGTCAGGAAGGTACTGAAGAATGGACTTAGCAGAGCGAGAAAGGGGCATGAAAAAGCCTTGGCTGGTAAGACTAAAGAAGACCCAGAGGCATTCTACACTTAGGTGGAAACAAGAGGATGGTCAGAGTGAGGAAACCACTGATAAGGGACAGTGGAGGAACTTGTGCCTGGTGTGAGAGGAGCTAGGGTATGTCCTTAACCCGTGGCACAGTGATTAGCACTGCTGCCTCACAGGAGCAGGGTCCCAGGTTTGATTCCAGCACATCCTTCCCGTGTCTGCGTGGGTTTCCAAAGGGTGTTACAGTTTCCTCCCACAGTTCAAAGATGTGCAGGTCAATTGAATTGGCCATGTTAAATTGTCCATAGTGATAGGTGGGAAATGGGTCTGGGTGGTTACTCTTCGGAAGGTCGGTGTGGACTTGTTGGGCCAAAGGGCCTGTTTCCACACTGAAGGGAATCTAATATAATTCACTCGTGAGAGGAGCCTTGCCCTTTGTGAAGACAGTGTGAAACAGGCTGATATGCTCGAACAGGTTAATGTTAAGAAGGACGATATGCTTGAACTTTCGAACAATATGAAGTTAGTAAGTCCCCTGGGCCAGACGGGACATTCCGAAGGTTTATACAGTATGCTAGGGAAGAGATTGCGCTGATCTTTGCATCCTCTTGGCCACTGGAGTAGTTCCAGTTATTCCTTTGTTCAAGAAATGGAATAGGGATAACCCTGCGAATTACAGACCAGTTATGTTGGTGGTGGGCAAATCATTGGATTCTGAGTTACAGGATTTATGATGATTTGAAAAAAGTATTGTCTGATTAGAGAGAGTCGGCATCACTTTGTGAGGGGCTGGTCATGTTTCATAAACCTTATTGAGTTCTTTGAGGATGTGACAAAACACATTGATGAAGGTAGAGCAGTGGATATGGTGTGCATGGATTTTATCAAGACAGGTTCCCCACGGTAGGCTCATTCGGAAAGTAAGGAAGCATGGGATTCAGGTAACTCTGTCTGTCTGGATACAGATTGTCTGCACCATAGAAGACAGAGGGTGATGGTAGATAGAAAGTATTCAGCCTGGAGCGCGGTGATCAGTGGTGTTCCACAGTGATCTGCTCTGGGACCTTTGCTCTTTGGGATTTATCTCAAAGACTTGGATGAGGAAGTGGAAAGGTGAGTTAATAACTTTGCTAATGGTACTAAGATTGGTGGAATTGTGGATAGTGTGGAGGGCTTTTCTAGATTGTAATGGGACATTGACAGGATGCAGAGCTGGGCTTAAAAATGTCAGATGGAGGTTAACCTAAAAAGTGTGAAGTGATTCACTTTAGAAGCTCGAATTTGAATGCGGAATACAGGGTTAAAAGCAGGATTCTTGGCAGTGTGAAGGAACAGAGGGATCTTGGGGTCCATGTCCATAGATCCCTCAAAGCTGCCGCTCAGGTTGATAGGACTGGTGCGAAGGTGTATGATGTATTGGCTATCATTAGCAGGGGGGTTGAGTGTAAGAGCCACAAGGTTGTGCTGCAGCTCTACAGACCCCTGGTTAGATCACACTTGGAATATTGTGTTCAGTTCTGGTCACCTCATTATTGGAAAGTTGAGGAAGCTTTAGAGAGGATGCAAAGGAGATTTACAAGGATGATGCTTGGACTGGAGGGCACCTCTTATGAGGAAACGTTGATGTAGTTAGGGCTTTTCTCATTGGAGCGAAGAACGATGCGAGGTGACGAGATAGAGATGTACAATATATTGAGAAGTATAGATAGAGTGGATAGCCAGAGACTTTCTCCCAAGGTGGAAAAGTCTATCACGAGAGAGCATAATTTTAGCATAATTGGTGGAAGATTAAGGGGAGAGAGTGATGGGTACGTGGAATGCACTGCCAACAGTGGTAGTGGAGTCAGATACATTAGGGACATTTAAGTGTCTCTTAGATAGACATATGGAAGTTAGTACAATGGAGGATTTGAAGGTTAGTCTGATCATAGAGTAGGATTAAAGGATGACACAACATCGAGGGCCGAAGGGACTGTCCTGTGCTGTACTGTTCTACCTTCTAGGTAGGGGGTATTCAGTCGCTTTATTCCTGATGAAGGGCTTTTGCCCGAAACGTCGATTTCGCTGCTCATTGGATGCTGCCTGAACTGCTGTGCTCTTCTAGCACCACTAATCCAGTATTCAGTTCATGCCTAACATGGGTATATAAAAGTTAAGCATTGACTAAATTCCTCTTACCTTGATGGTTGTCAATCAAGCTCTCCTTCTGCTGTAGCTGCATATGTCTATGTGTAGTCACATTCCAAGTTGAACAATATGGATGGTTTGCATTGTCCATTTACTTATCAGCTTAGTGACTGAGCAGGATTCTCGTTTCCGACAAGTACGATCAATTAGAACACTGTCATTAACCAAACACTGTATTCTGTTCTCCTGACACACTGCCTATGTTACCATTCTTTACTAATTTTTTACTGTGTTTATTTATAAAATGTTTATGCAATAATTTTTTTTTTCTTCAGCGAAATTCATGTCCAAAGATTTTCACTCTGTTTCTTGGGTAGTTTACCCAGATAACCCTGATGTGATTTTTACTCTTGCATCCAATATATCAGTTTAATTTGTCCCGTATTTAATGAGAGCCAAAAGCATGTAATAGTTTATTTCCACTTTTGCTTCTATTTCTGTTATCCCTTGGTTTAAATAAATTGGGAAGGTTCACAACGGTATCTGACACGAGAACCAATGCTCATATCTGGAACTTGCATTTTCATGACAAGAATTGGATTCCCTAATTTGAAACAGGAGCTTATTCCTATTTCCTTTCGGTTCTGGTCTATTTTGGGGATGTGTGAAGTGGGAATACTCATGACTGTACTGTCTACTGGAATTGAAGATCATTGTCAGGTTCGTTGGTCTCTTTTGGTTCTCTGTCTATGTATTTACCTGAATCACTCATCCCCAGCAATGACTGGGCCTTCAGCCCTTCGGCTGTGTTTCTTTCCCTTTGTGCTGTCTCGGAGGAAAGTGCTCCTTGTTTGGGGGAAGCCCATTGCAGTGCAGCAATTTTCACAACTTTGACTGATTTCCTTGGAGATTCCACAGACAATATTTCTGTCAACAGTCTTTCTCTTCTTCATGTACTGAAAACTGTCTGTTCCATCAATCGTATGCCTAATTCCACATGTGCAAATTTGTCTCAGCTGGAGAATGACATGAGCCACAGCAACTCGAATCTTCAAATGGATTTTCAATCTGCTACCAGAAAGCCTTCAGGAATCCTTACCCCATTCGGTAGAATCCTGATGGACCAAGTCCCTTCATAATCATTATTCTACTTCACGGAATCTCAATAAATTTTGAACCCTTTTTCTGATGATTTTGATTTTGCCATTTCAAAGAAACAATTCACGTATTTGAATAATTCCTTCTGTGGCCTAAATTTTAGACTTGGTTTCGTATTGTACAGTATATTGAGAAGTTTTAGTAAAATTGTATTATTACTTTTTAATTTGCATGAAAACTATACCCATGTAATGTAAACACTTTATGCATATACATAAAGTAATTCACATTTTCTTTTGTTGAATGAATCCAGGTATTTCTGTCAATAGCATGGTACTGGAAAAGCACAGCAGGACAGGCAGCATCCAAGGAACAGAAGAATCGATATTTTGGACAAAAGCCATTCACCAGAAAAGTTTCCTGATGAAGGGCTTTGACCTGAAGCATTAATTCTCCTGCTCCTCGGATGCTGCCTGACCTGCTGTGCTTTCCAGCACCACACTCTGGACTCTAATCTCCAGCACTTGCAGTCCGCACTTGCGCTCTTCAATTTATACTTCGAGATGTGGTGGGTGTTATATATGCGATGAATGGGTTTATAGACCCTCAACTGAAGAAGAGTCATACTGGAAGTAAAATATAAACTCTGTTCCCTCAACACAGGTGTTGCCAAACCTGCTGAGTTTCTCCATACTTTGTTTTTAGTTTCAGATTTCCAGCATTCACAATATTTTGCTTTTAGTTGCAGAGCACTGGAGCTGGATATGTTCACTTGACATGTCAACAGACTTAAAATATAAACGGGGAGGCAATGGCTTTGTGGTGTTATACTTGAATATTTAATCCAAAGACTCAGATAATATTTTGGACACCTGCATTTTAACCCTGCCATGGCAGATGGTGGAATTTGAATTAAATAAATATCTGGAATAAAGAGTCTTATGACAACCATTAACCCATTGTTGATAGGTTCACTAATGTCCTTTAGGGAAGGAATCTGCCATCCTTACCTGGTCTGACCTTCATGTGACTCCAGAGCCACAGCAATCTGGTTAACTCTTCGTTACCCTCTGGACAGTTCGGGATTGGCGATAAGTGCTGGCCTAGCCAATGACGTCCTCATCCTGTGAATGAATTTTAAAAAAATAAGACATTGCACTGTACCAGACAAGTTGTGCAGTTAGACAGTATCTTCAGTCAGACAATATGACAGTTCTCTCGGAAGTCCATAAACATTGTCAGATTCTTCGGCTAAGATGCTACACTGGTTCCATTTGGAACAGAATCACAGGTGACCATTTTTTTAGAAAACTTTCTTGGAGGTGGATGACATGACAGTCAGACAGAGCATCCTGAAGATTGTATAATCTACTCAGAGGTAATTGAGAGTATTTTCAGGATTGGGAAAGGGGGTGCTTGGAAGTATCAGCTGGTTATTGATGTAGGCTGCTCTGAACATTTTCTAAGTGTGAAGTGTTTACCTATGTGTGCTGACCCTTATTTTCTCAGCGTTGACTCGTTACTTCTGTGTGATGAACAGATTATTTTCTAAGTGTCAGTCAGTTACTGATGTAAAACCAGTTTTTTTCTGAGTGAACGCAGTAACCTTGAGGCTTCAGAAGGCAGAGATGGAAAACAGAAAAACAGTGAGTGGGCAACCATTGCTTTGCAGGCACCCACACTCCTCCGACTGCATGCCATACTCCCATGACCAGTGGGTGGCATGACCCACACTTTACGTGCTGATATGGCACCTCTCATTACTCTCCTGACCAGGGAGCAGCATGGAGAACTGGCAGGCGCTGACGTGCTGAGGTGGCACAGTAAGGCAGAGTGTTGGAATACCTCCAACATCCGTGCTTTTCTCTCACTCTCCACGAACCCTCCACCCATGCACGCGCAAAGCCACCGACCTCGCATCGGCCTTGACCCTAGCCTGACTACCATTGCTACCATCCCGGGCAGGCACATGTGCGAACACCCCCTGGTTGAGGTGGTGCGCCTGTGGGCATGGAACAGTTAGCAGGGCGTCGGGTTCCAGGTAAGGTCGGAGCAAGAGCGAAGGAGATGGCTGGGTGTGTGCGAATGTGTGTGGGAGCAACGTTCATGCACATGGGACCGAAAAAAGTTTGGCTACTTACGAAAGTCTGAGATAGAATCAGATCATCTACAGATGATTTAGCACCAAGTTCACCAAGAACATGAGGTGTGATTAAAGGAGAGAGGCATTGCTGTGCACTTACCGAAGTTGGTTATTCCAGGCCAACCAGTGATTCGTGGTGCTAGGATATCATTACATTGAGGTGGGATTCTGACTCAGAGGCGTTCAGCCATAATCCACAAATGGTAGCTTCACATCATTGGCTCCTCAGCCAAGCACATACACCAAATGTCTGAATCTGTGGTTCCTCTCGTACTGAGCAGGATTACTATTGCAACAACACTTCCTCATTAGGGTAAAACTAACCTGTCTCACAATGGTCTAAACCCAGCTCATGTACCCCATTAGTGAGTGAATCTTAGTGTCATCTGCAAACTTGCTAATCACACCTTCCTCCAAATCATTTATGTATACCACAATCAACAGTCGTCCCAACATGGATCCCTGTGGGACACCACTGGTTACAGTTCTCTATTTTGAGAAACACACTTTCTCTACTACTCTGACTCCTGCTGCCCAGCCAGTTCTCTATCTATTTAGCTAGTACACCTGGACCCACATGACTTCACCTTCTCCGTCAGCCTACCATGGGGAACCTTATCAAATGCCTTACTGAAGTCCTCATATATGACATCTACAGACCTTCCCTCATCAATCAACCTTGTTACTTCCTCAAAGAAGTTCACTAAATTGGTAAGAAATTACTTTCCCTGCACAAAACCATTTTGCCTATCACTGATAAGCCCATCTCCTTTCAAGTGGGAATTGATCCTGTCCCTCAGTATCTTCACAAGCAGATTCCCCACCAAATGCTATCTCATCATTATTCTTATCCATCCATTTCTATCTAGCTACCATAACGAAGGTGTGGAAAGAATCTCATCTTAATTTCATCCAAAAAATGTCAATATTTATTTGCTTTTTCATTCCCAGCCTTCTCTGGAGAATCGCTTTCAATCTCAAAGCATCCAGCAAAATCCACCATTACTGCTTCTTGATCCTGCTGAAAAATTGAATCTGTTATCCATAAGTTTCCGTCCTTGTCTTGTAGTCAGAGTTCTAAATAAACTTTCCAGCCATTATTACTTACAAAATTTTGAAAAGTTTCTATAATTCTATGATGTCTTTTAATTCTTGCCTGTTTTACCAACCGGCACAAGCCAGAGATATGGGGTAGTCTCCAAAGGAACTGCACATCGTTGACAGTTGTTTGCCCACACCCGGGGAGATCCCCAAGAACGGCCCAGTGCGTGTCCAGGGTCGCCACCAGACCCCAGGAGATGGAAACACCTCTTCCAGCCGTAGCACATGCCCAGCCCCACTTCAGACCCCAGCCTTTAGAGCCAATCCTTATCCCGAAATTATGGATCTGACTTGCCGACTTCCCACACGTGAATTGTTGTGACATGTCAGAGGCTGTTCAACTTGGAGACCTGGATATGGATACCGCCCAGCATGAGATTTACACCATCTCCCCAGGATTTTCCGGAACCATAACTCTTTCTAAGGCCCCTCTCTCGGGTCGATTCCATTCCAGGGTGCCCTGCCCTTTACAAAGAAAAAGGAATTCTCCCTGGGGCTTCCACTGGGATCGTTTGCATTACCACACTGAACGCCATGAGGCACCAGTCTCTGCCACTCTGGATTCAGGGATCTGAACTCGACTCCCTTTTGATCAGTCAAGGCCAGTGGAGGTCATCGCTCGTCACTTTGGAACGGCACTCACCTATCTCTTAGGACCGACTGACACGTGTTCAACTGCTGTTCACATGGAGCCCTTCTCTATTTCAAAGTTCTTGTAAGAATATTTGCTCCTAACACCAAGATCTACACCAGTAGCACCTCTACTGAGCCCCACGCTCTAGGCTTCCATGCTCAATGTAGCGGTCTTCCTACTCGTCGCAGCATAGCCCCCATGGGCTCTGCATTGCCAGCGACGGTGAGGTATGGATCCAGCGCCATACATTGACAGGGCTAGTTTAATGATTAGATTAGATTAGATTACTTACAGCATGGAAACAGGCCCTGCGGACCAACAAGTCCACACCCGACCCTCCGAAGAGCAACCCACCCAGACCCATTCCCCGACACCTAACACTAGGGGCAATTTAGCATGGCCAATTCACCTAACCTGCACATCTCTTGGACTGTGGGAGGAAACCAGAACACCCGGAGGGAACCCACGCAGACATGGGGAGAATGTGCAAACTCCACACACACAGTTGGTCAAGGTGGGAATTGAACTTGGGTCATCTGGCGCTGTGAGGCAGCAGTGCTAGCAACTGTGCCACCGTGCCGCCCACGATTTGGCAGGTTGTTTTGTTACACACCCCTTAGCAGATTCCGAATTCATGGCCGCCGTCCTGCTGTCTATATCAACCAACACCTGTTGTGAGGTCTGATGAGCATCAGCACCGGGCGCATTAACCCAGCGTTCGGTTCATCCAGCAATACCAATTCTGCTGTCCTAAAGTGGCCCACTGGGCACTCTCATTCCATGCCCGTTTCTACGCTAGTAGGTCGGGCTTCTTACCCATTTAAAGTTTGAGAATAGATTGGGATTCTTTTGGCTCCAATGCTTCTAATAATTCGCTTTAACAAGCAACACTGCATAACAGTTGAGCACCAGCTATCCTGAAGGAATCTTCTGAGGGAATCAGCTACTAGATGATTTTATTAGTCTTTCCCAAGGGTGGGACGACCAATTTGCACATTAGGACAGCTAAGGACCTCCACCAGAATGTCTTCTGGCTTTGCCCTGCCCACGCATATTTCACCATTTTTCGGGTCCTAACGTGTACGCTCATGATTCACCTCCCCAACGGTGCAGGTAAGACAGGCCGGTGGTGTGCCTGCCGCGGGGGGTGGCAGGATCCCACCTTGATTGACCTCCAGGGACGTTCCCCTTGATTTGGCCATGAGGTGTCATTAGCGGCCTTTGAACCGTGCACGTGTTAGACTCCTTGATCTGAGTTTCAAGACAGGTCGAGTGGGTCACCGAAATCATCACAGACCTCTGGCACCGCGCCACGCCCGTCTGCCTTTGGGTGGACTGGGCAGACACGGGTTTCAGTCCTTTCATATGAAATGACCTCCCGTCCAAGCAGTAGACACCCGACTGGGGGTCAGGACCATGGCTGCAGGGCCTCCTGTGCTGCCAGTGCTCCTGCTGGCCACCCCGATGCACTGAGGCTCAAGAGACAGATTGGAACTGGCTTTCCTCCCAGCCGATGATATTCCTTCCGCAGTTTCACCAACAGAAACTTGTTATAAGTTTTACCTCCTCTAGATTGTCAGGTTTGATGATGTTCCCGGCGCTCCCCAGGCAAGTGTCCGACTCCAGCAAATACAATCCAAGAACCTCACTAAACCATCCAATCAGTAGGAGGGAAGGGCAGGGATTAATCCACATGAGCTTATGACCCACACCTTCCGGGAATTCGTCATTGGTGGGAAATAATTTGAAATTCCCAATCCCCATCATGGGTTAATTGGGTTACCCACACCAGGCAGCGTAGGGTAGACATATGCTGATGCATTCAGCGTAATACGCGTGCAGCCCGGACATCTAAGGGCATTGCGGATCTGTTATTGCTCAAAGTTAAAAATCACACAACACCAGGTTATTGTCCAATATGTTTTATTGGAAGCACTAGCTTTTGGAGCAGTGCTCTGAAAGCTAGTGTTTCCAATTAAACCTAATGGGCTATAACCTGGTGTTTAGATTAGAGTAGTGCTGGAAAAGCACAGCAGGTCAGGCAGCACCCGAGGAGAAGGAAAATCGACGTTTTGGGCAAAAGCCCTTCCTGATGAAAGCAAATTTCTGCAGATGCTGGAATCTGAAACTAAAAGTGAAAATGCAAGAAAATCACAGCAGGTCTGGCAGCATCTGTAAGGAGAGAAAAGAGCTGACGTTTCGAGTCTAACTGACCCTTTGTCAAAGATTGTCCAACATTTTCTCTTTTAGCCCTTCCTGATGAAGGACTTTTTCTCAAATCGTCGATTTTCCTGCTCTTAGGATGCTGCCTAACCTGCTCTGCTTTTTCCAGCACTACTCTAATTTAGTCTCTGATCTCCAAAACCTGCAGTCCTCACTTTTCCCTATAACCTGGTGTTCTGTGATCTTTAACTTTATACACCCCAGTCCAACACCAGCATTTCCATATCATGACTGTTATTGCTCAATCTCATGTTGAATTTTTGGAGGATATGACAAAAAACGTTGATGAAGATAGAGTCGTGGATATGGTGGATATGGATTCGAGTAAGACATTTCATAAGGTTCCCAATTGTAGCCTCATTCAGGAAGTAAGAAGGCATAAGAACAGGAAACTTTGGCTGTCTGCTCACAGAACTTGAAGCCCGTAAAAGACAGAGGATGGTCATAGATGGAAAGTATTCAGACTGGAGCTTGGTCACTAGTGGTGCTCCACAAGGATCTGTTCTGGGACTTCTGTTCTTTGTAATATTTATAAATGACTTGGATAAGGAAGTAGAAGAGTTGTGGATAGTGTGGACGGCTGTTGTAGTTTACAACGGAACATTAACAGGATGCAGAACTGGACTGAGAAGTGGCATATCAAGTTCAACCTGGAAAAGTGTGAAGTGATTCATTTTGGAAGGTTGAATGCAGATTACAGGTTTAAAGCAGGATTCTTGTCAGTGTGGAGGAATGGAGGGATCTTGTGTTCAATGTCTATAGATCCCTCAAAGTTGCCATCTAAGTTGATAGGTTTGTTAAGATGATGCATGGTGTGCTGGCTTTCATTAGCGGGGGGATTAAGTTTATGAGCCACGAGGTTATGTTGTCGCTCTATAAAGTCCTGGTGAGGCCACACTTGGAAGAGTGTATTCAGTTCTGGTTCCCTCATTATCGGAAGGATGTCGAAACTTTAGAAAAGTTGCAGAGGCAATTTACCATGGTGCTGCCTGGACCAGACAGCATGACGTATGAAGAAAGGTTGAGGGTGCTAAGGCTTTTCTCATTGGAGTGAAAAAAGACGGGGGACTTGATAGAGGTATACAAGATGATGAGAGGCATAGATAAAGTGAACGGCCAAAGATATTTTTCCCAGGGCAGAAATGGCTATCATGAGGGGGCATAATTTTAGTGATTGGAGGAAGGTTTAGGGGACATGTCTGAGGTAGGTTCTTTACACAGAGAGTGGTGGATGCTTGGAATGCACTGCGAGAGGTGGTAGTAGAGTCAGAGACACTAGGAACATTTAAGCGACTCTTGAACAGACACCTGAATGATCGTAAACTGAAGGGTATGTCGGTTAGTTTGATCTTCGAGTAGGATAAAAGGTCAGCCAAAGGGCCTATACTCTGCTATACCATTCTATGTTCTATGAAACATGGCAGAATCATCTAATTGGGCGAACAGACAAAGGTAGGAGATAACATGAATTGTGATGAATCAGCAGGAGCTTGTACGGGAGTAGTCCATCATTCAAGAGTTATACACGTGTTACAAGTGACTAAGAAACTAGCCCTGATGACAAGCAGGATAGAGTCCATGAATGGAAAGGTCACGTTTAGTGACCAGAACAGACAGGCAGGTGGCTGGAAGAGCACAAACAGGCCAGGCAGCATCAGGAGTTGGAGGAGTTGATGTTTCAGGTGTAATCCTTCTTCAGGATGGAGGTTGGGTGTGGGGGGAGCTGCAGATAAAGGGGGTGATGGGGACAGGGTGGTGAGGTGGGAAAAGTGAAGACAGGTAGTGGATACCACGTGGTTGGTCAATGAGAGGAACGAATCTGTTTGGAGGCAGAGAGGAGTGGAAAGGAGGGGAGGGACTGGGAAGGGAGTCGGGGGATAGGAGGGAGGTATTTGAAATGTTGAGTCCTCCGGGCTGTAGGAAGATGAGGTTCCTACAATTTGTGGTGTGGTTCGTTGTGGCAATGGAGGAGGCCAAGGATGGTCATGTAGGAAAGGGAGTGGTTGGGGGAATTTAAATGAGCAGTAACTGGGAGGTCCTGCGGGCCTGGCTGCAATACTTGCTGAATCGGGTTTAGTGACCAGGGCAGCATGATGAAATCAACACCACTTATGAATGCTGGAGTTATGAAGCTGTGACCATTCTGCAGGTGGTTGTGTGTCACTCGTACTGTGCCCATATGGTCAGGATAGTACCTTAGTTTATTCTTATCTGTTGGACATTATATCTCAACAGACAGGGAATTCAAAAAATGTACTGAGCAGGATCAAAAGCTGGATATTAATGTTCACTATTTTATTTTCGAACGTGCCTGGTAACACGGAATTTGTGATTTGTGTCCTGCTCCATTTGCTCGACCTTCCATTTTTAGCCTCAACAGCAGTTGTACATCCCCATCAGTCTATGTCAAATGAAGAACCAATCACAAAAATTGTGTACCTTTACTTTTTGAAATGACTTGTGGTTCTCTGGAGACCTCAGTAGTTAGCCGGGCAATGTTCAAAGTGGAATGGCTGAGAAACAGAGCTTGTCAGGTCAGTAAGAGGCCAGTTTGAACCAACTCTCATACAATTTTATTAAACATTGTGGAGAAGCTAAGAAACAGAGTCTAAGAAGGAAAAGCGTTTGTGTGTTTGACACCCTGTACACCACCTTAGACATTCACTCTTTGTACCACCAACATGCAGTACCATTGGCGTTGACAATGAGGAAGAGTCAATTCTGCCTCCTCACAAGCATTCTTCAAAGAACATATCAAACTCACGATATCTACCACCACAAATATAAGGACAGCAGTTACATGGAAATGCAAGCACTTCCAAGTTATCTTTAAATCACACATCATTCTAATTTTGAATGATATAACATTGCTTCATTATCACTTGATCAAAATTCTGCAATATCAGTTCTTATGATACTATAGAACATAAAAGATTTGAGCAGGAGGAACCTGCTTTCAAGTCAGCTCTACCATTCATTACAATCATGGCTGATCATTGAGCACCTTGCCCCAGTCCTGCCATCCACCCCCCCCCCCCCCCCCCCACCCATCCCACTTAAACTCTTTCACCACAAGAGCTGCATCAACTCACTTCTTCAATCAGTTTCTTTGGTACTGAATTCCACAGATTCACACTC
Source organism: Chiloscyllium punctatum (assembly GCF_047496795.1). Taxonomy (NCBI): domain Eukaryota; kingdom Metazoa; phylum Chordata; class Chondrichthyes; order Orectolobiformes; family Hemiscylliidae; genus Chiloscyllium; species Chiloscyllium punctatum. Next base: position 66,896,125 of record NC_092764.1, on the reverse strand, counting down.
TGGCAGGTGACAAAATTTCTCATCTCAGTCCTAAACATTTACGCTTTATCAATAATCTCCCTATACTGCCCCACCATTGAAAATATCCTTCCTGTGTCGAAATTGTCTCGTCCTGTTATAATTTCATAGGATTTAATAACGTCATCCTCATTCTTCGAAACTCCACTGAATACAATCTTATCCAACTCAATATCTTCTTGAACATCAGTCCGACTATCACAGGAATCAATTTCATAAAATTTCACTGTTCCCCTCAATAGCCAGATCATCCTCTCTCGCCTAAGGAGACCAAAATGGCAGACAATATCCCAAGGTTATACATAATTGCCATACAACGCCAGGTCATCATCCAACAGATTTATTTGAAAACACCAACTCGTGCTTTCAAATGAATCTGTTGGACAGTAACCTAGTATTATGTGTTTTTTTAACTATGTCCACCCAGTCCAACACGGCAGCTCCACTTTATGGTTATATAAATTCAGTAAGATATCCTTATTAGTGTACTCAAACCTTCTCACTTTGAAGTCTCCTTTACTACCTTCTGCACCTGTGTGCTTCATTTCAGTGACTGGTGCACAAGGACACCCAGGTCACGCTGAAAATTCGTTTCCCTCCATTTGCAGCCATTCAAATAATAATCTACCTGCATATTTTCACTCATGAAACCTTATAGTGTCCACATTATCTGCCATGCATTGGCCCACTCACCAGCCTATACAAAGCACACTGCAACATCTCTGCATCCTTCCCACAGATCACTCTGCTACCCAGTTTTGTATCATCCGTAAATTTTGAACTAATACATTTAGCTCCTCTTCGAACTCACTGACATATATTCTGAATAGCTGGTGTCACAGTACTAATCTCTGTAGTACCCCACCAGTCACTGTATGCTATTCAGAAAAAAATAACATTTATTCTTATTCTTTGGTTCCTGTCTGCTAATCAACTTTCTATCCAACTCAATACACGATCCGCAATAATATGCACTTCAATTTTACACATTAATCGTGTATGTGTGACACTATGTACAGCCTTTTTAAAATTCAAATACAAAGCCTGTTTGACTGACTGCCTGGATTAACTCTATTAGTTACGTTCCAGAAGAATTTCTATACCTTTGTCAAGCGTGATTTCCCTTTTGTTAGTATCAGCATTCTGTACTCTACATTGTTTTCTAAATACTCTGTACTCTGTAGTCTTCACATCGGATTTTAGCATTTTCCCACTACCGACAAAATGATTCTGATAAGGAGTGAAAGGGACAGGGTGGTCATTATGGGGTCTTTACCTTCCCTACCATTCACTGGAAATGCTATAACTCTAGTACATTGGATGGAATGGTTTTTGTCCAATGAGTTCAGGAGAGTTTCTTGACACAGTATGTCGAAGGGCCAACAAGATAGGAGGCTACACTGGACCTGATACTTGGTAATGAACCAGGCCAGATGTTTGATCTAGTGATAGGTCAGCACTTTGGAGAGAGTGACCATAATTCAGTTCTGTTCAGTTTAGTGATGGAAAAGGTTACGTACATGCTACATGGCAAGGTTATCGATGGGGCAAGGGCAATTATAATAATCTGGGTGAATGGTCAGATACTTGGTAGTGTGGACGAGCAGAGGGATCTTGGTGTCCATGTACACAGATCTCTGAAAGTTGCCACCCAGGTAAATAGTGCGGTGAAGAAAGCATATGGCATACTGGCTTTTATTGGTAGAGGAATTGAGTTCCGGAGTCCTGAGGTCATGTTGCAGTTGTATAAGTCTCTGGTGCAGCCGCATCTGGAGTATTGTGTGCAGTTTTGGTCGCCATACTATAGGAAGGATGGGGAGGCACTGGAACGGGTGCAGAGGGGTTTACCAGGATGTTGTCTGGTATGGTAGGAAGATCGTATGAGTAAAGGCTGAGGCACTTGGGGCTGTTTTCATTGGAGAAAAGAAGGTTTAGGGGTGAATTGATAGAGGTGTACAAGATGATTCGGGGTTTAGATAGGGTTGACCATGAGAACCTTTTTCCACGTATGGAGTCAGCTATTACGAGGTGGCATAGCTTTAAATTAAGGGGTGGTAGGTATAGGAAAGATGTTAGGGGTAGATTCTTTACTCAGCGAGTCGTGAGTTCATGGAATGCCCTGCCAGTAGCAGTGGTGGAGTCTCCCTCTTTCTGGGCATTTAAACGGGCATTGGATAGGCATATGGTGGATAGTGGGCTAGTGTAGGTTAGGTGGGCTTGGATTGGCGCAACATCGAGGGCCAAAGGGCCTCTACTGCGCTGTATTTTTCTATGTTTTTCTAAGTTCTATAATGCGATTAGGCAAGACTAAGGATGCAGAGAATTGGGTAGCAAAATACAGGGGATGGGGACAACCGAAATGTGGAGCTGGTATAAGGAACATAAATTGTGTCCTTGATAGGTATGTCCCTGTCAGGTGGGGAGGAAGTGATAAGGTAAGGGAACCATAGTTTAATATCGAAATTGCATCTCTGGTATGCAGAAGAAGGAGGCTTACGTGATGATGAGACAAGATGGTTCAGATGAGGCGATAGAGAGATACTGATTATCGAGGAAGAATTTAAAGAAAGAGTTAAGCAGAACAAAGAGAGGTCATGAACAGACTTTAGCAGGTTGAATAAAGGACAACCCTAAAGATTTGTATGGATTCTAGAGCAATAAAAGGATGACTAGGGTAGAATAGTGCCAGTTAAAGACAGAAGTAGGAAGTTGTGTGTGGACCCTGTGGCAGTCGGAGGAGTACGAAATGAATATTTCTCATTGGCATTCACTCAAGAAAAGGAGAATATTGTAGAGGAAAAGAATGTGATACGAGCTATTTGGCTAGAAAGGATCAAGGTTAGTAAGGAACAGGTGTTATCAATCCTGGAAGGAGTGAAAGTAGAGAAGTCCCCTGGACCGGATGGGATTTATCCCAAGATCCTCTAGGAAGTTAGGCAAAAAGTGTTGGAGCTATTGGCTTTGATCTTTCAGTCATCATTGTCTACAAGTTTAGTACCAGAGGATTGCAAATGTTTTGCCCTTGTTCAAGAAAGGCAGTAGAGATGACTCTGGCAAATATAGACAACTAAGCCTTTCATCTGTTGTAGGAAACGTTTTGGAAAGGATTGTAAGAGATTTGGAGAGGATTTATAATCATCTAGCAAGCAACTATCTGATTGCAGACAGTCAACATGGTTTCATCAAGAGCAGATCATGTCTCACAAACCTCATTGAGTTTTTTGAGCAGTTGACCAAGCATGTAGATTAGGGTAGGGCAGTTGCCATGGTATACATGAACTTCAGTAAAGCCTTTGATCAGGTTCCATGTGGTAGGCTGTTGCAAAAAATACAGAGGGATCGGATTGAGGGTGATTTAGCAGTTTGGATTAGAAACTGGCTTCCTGTAAGAAGGCAGCATGCGGTGGTTGATGGAAAATGTTCAGCCTGGGGTCCAGTTACTAGTGGTATGCCATAAGGATCTGTTTTGAGACCTCTGCTGTTTGTCATTTTCATAAATGTAGGCAGAGGTGGATGGTTTTGTAAGTTTGCAGGTGACACTAAATTCGGTGGAAGAATGTTGCAGACTGCAGGGGGATTTGCACAAACTGCAGACTTGGGCTGAGAGGTGGCAAATGGAGCTCAATGCAACTAAATGTGACGTGATTCACTTTGGGAAGAATAACAGGAAGGTTGAATACTGGGTCAATGAAAAGATTATTGGTAGTGTGGATTTGCAGAGGGCTCTTGGAGTCCATGTACATAGATGCCTGAAAGTTGCCACCCAGGTTGATAGTGCTGTTTAGAAAGCATATGGTGTGTTAGGTTTCATTGGTAGAGGGATTGCTTTCCAGTGCCATAATGTCATGCTACAACTAGACAAAACTCTATTGTGGCCGCACTTATAATATTGTGTACAGTTCTGGTCGCGCCATTACAGGAAGTGTGTGGAAGCATTGGAAAAGGTGCAGAGGAGATTTATCAGGATGTTGCCTGGTCTGGAGCGAAGGTCTTATGAGGAAATGCTGAGAGACATGGATCTGTTCTTAATAGAAAGAAGAAGGCTAAGAAGGGATTTGATAGAGACATACAAGAGGATTAGATAGGGTAAACAGTGAATGTCTTTTTCCTACGATGATGATATCAACTTGTATGAGAGGGCATAACTACAAATTAAGAGATGATAAATTTAAGACAGATGTCACAGGCAGGTTCTTTACTCAGAGAGTAGTAAGGGCGTGGAATGCCCTGCCGACCAATGTAGTTAACTCAGCCACATTAGGGAGATTTAAGCAATCCTTGGATAAGCACATGGATGATGATGGGATAGTGTAAGGTGATGAGCTTAGGTTAGTTCACAGGTCGGCGCAACGTCAAGGACCGATGATCTACTCTATCTTCTTCTATGTTCTATGTTCTATGACATCATATTCACTAGTCTATGATGTGCTGTTTCCTCTGTAGCTCCATTTCTAAACAGTAGGTTTATCAAAGCTATCTTCCAAACTGTAACATATGTACCAGAGTCTAAAAAATCTTTGAAAATGACCCCCAATGCATCTACTATTTCTAGGGTCACTAATCTAAATCCTCAGGATGTCGATTATCAGATGTGCTTTTATTCAGCCTTCAATCCTATCAATTTCTCTCACACAACTTCTCTGCTAATACATATTTCATTCAGTGTTCGCTCTCATTTCTCGTGCATTAAGTGTATCCTTTTTTGTGAAGACAGAAGTAGGAGGGCTGTTGTCGGCTGCAGAGTGACTTAGATATGATGCAGAGCTGGGCTGAGGAGTGGCAGATGGAGTTCAACCCTGCCAAGTGTGAGGTTGTCCATTTTGGAAGAAGAAATAAGAATGCGGAATACAGGGTTAATGGTAGGGTTCTTAGTCAGGTGGAGGAACAGAGGGATCTTGGGGTCTATGTATATAGATCTTTGAAGGTTGCCACTCAGGTGGATAGAGTTTGTAAGAAGGCCTGTGGAGTATTATCGTTCATTAGCAGAGGGATTGAATTCAAGAGTCGTGAAGTGATGTTGCAGCTGTACAGGACTTTGGTTAGGCCACAGTTGGAGTACTGTGTGCAGTTCTGGTCGCCTCACTTTAGGAAAGATGTGGAAGCTTTGGAGAGGGTGCAGAGAAGATTTACCAGGATGTTGCCTGGAATGGAGAGTAGGTCGTACGAGGATAGGTTGAGAGTTCTCGGCCTTTTCTCGTTGGAACGGCGAAGGATGAGGGGTGACTTGATAGAGGTTTATAAGATGATCAGAGGAATAGATAGAGTAGACAGTCAGAAACTTTTTCCCCGGGTACAACAGAGTGTTACAAGGGGACATAAATTTAAGGTGAAGGGTGGAAGGTATAGGGGAGATGTCAGGGGTGGGTTCTTTACCCAGAGAGTGGTGGGGGCAAGGAATGCGCTGCCCGTGGGAGTGGTAGAGTCAGAATCATTGGCGACTTTTAAGCGGCATTTGGATAGGTACATGGATGGGTGCTTAATCTAGGTTAGAAGTTCGACACAACATCATGGGCCGAAGGGCCTGTTCTGTGCTGTATTGTTCTATGTTCTATGTTCTATGTTCTAAAGGCTGAATTTCTTTGTTCCAAATTATAAACTCACCTGATTCTGGCTGTATGGGAATGACTGAAATTTTCATTGTTTTTTTTCACTTTACATGCCCATAGAAACTTTTCCAGTCAGTTCTAATGTTCCCCACAAGCCCGTGATCATCCTTTACTGACTTCCGGCCGACTGTTTTCTCTTGCCAATTGGCATGCTTCTCTTTTGCACTTTTGACACTGTCACTTCCTTCATGAGCCATAGGTTTGACCACTGTTCTCCTTGCACTCTTGCACCAAACAGGAATAAACCATTTTTGTACTTCACCCATTCTATCTTTAAAGATCTGCCATTTCCTATCAAATGTCACTCCTTTTAATATCTTTTCCCAATTCCCAATAACTCATTCCACTGTAGTTTCACCGATTGAGATCCAGGGCCTAAGTGTCAAAATCAACTAACTCACTTTCCACCTTTATGAAGTGTGGACCTGCATGTGTGTGCACCTGCACCACATGGATGGCAATGCGACAGGAGACCTACATCTCAAGCATAATTGGGAGTAGGTAACAAATCCTGGTTTTTCCAAGAAAGTCCACATCCCAGGAAAACATAAAATGAATATGCTCTGGGCACTTGCTAAATCAGCCCTGCGTCCTTCTGGAATATTTTCCAGATATTCACATGCATGCTTTGCAGAACATGTTTCTGTCTGCCTCATATTTCTGTGATCCCAATCCATATTATGTGTTTTGGCACCTATTTTCATTTGAAGGTTCAGGTCTGTTTGTTCAAAGGACTGAAAGTAATATCCATCTAATTATGTCCTTGGATGATTTGCTTGCTATGTATAAAGACTCCTTGAGTTCGTGATGGCTTCAAGTAAAGATTGGATGATTTTACACAAAAATGAAGTATCCTTTCAATCTAGTACCAACACTCGCTGATGTTGAGTTCATTTACTGCCCTGTGCTTGTAGCTATTGGCATATCCGGTAAGTAACATCTGTCTACATTTGCGTAATTAATCAACTGTTTTTGTTTTGAACATGATGGTTAATCTAAGCACCCAAAACATTACCATTTATGAGAAGTGTTTCTCTTCCTAAACTGTTCATTCAACATTAATTCACCATCTTTTTCAAACTTAGCTATTAACCAATTGGGAACCCTGTCAAATGGAGTGATACTTTTTTAAAAAATCCTTCATGATATTCTTTCACATCTTTATGAGTGATATTCATTTACAGTTTGATTAAAAGAACAAAACCTAACATGCTGATGTCAAATTATCTAATGTGCTTGCTGTGCATAATCCTATTTTAGATAATTTACAAAAAAGGTTCAAATAGTGAATACACTCAATAGTGATTGATTAGACATGGAAACTTGCAGCTTTTTGGACAAAGTCAACATATTGCATTTTTCTTTACCAATTGAATACAAAAGACTGAGGGGCTTGAATGACAAAGGAAAATAATTTAAGTTTATAATTCACAGACCGTTGCCACTGCTTCATTGTTGGCGGAAAAGCTATTTCCACTGATTACAAATTCATGCCTTTGGATCAAACAGGTAACTGATATTCAAACCACAGCCTCGTCAGCCATGATCCCATCCAATGTCTTTAGACTCAAGTGCTGAATGGACAACTTGTGCTCCTTTGTACTTTGGTGTCAGACAAAGAATTTACCATTTCATTATTCCCTCTTGGGATGTGGGCATTGTTGGGTGGCCAGCATTTATTGCCTATCCTGGGTTGCACTTGAACCACTGCAGGCCATGTACTGTTGATTGACCCACAATTGGCAATTCCAGGATTTTGACCCAACGACAGTGAAGGAAGTGTGATATATTTCCAAGTCAAGACGGTGTGTGGCTTGATGGAGAACTTGCAGGTGCTGGCATTCTTATGTATCTTTTGCCCTCATAAGAATTAATGTAAGTAGTTCTGATTTTTTCGGTATTGTGTAAGAATCTTGGACAATCTTCTGCAGTGCATCTTATAGATAATACACAGGGTAGCGACAAAATTTTGGTGGTGGTGACAGTGAATGCATATCGATGGCACCAAATATGCAGACTGTTTTGTCCTGTTCTTAAGTTTCTGGAGTGTTGCTGGAGCTGCAACTACCCTGGCGAACGGAGAGTATTACATCATGTTCCTGAATTGTCCATTGTGCATTGATAGCTGGCTTCGTGAGGCAGAAGCTAAGTTACCCACTGCAGTATTCCAAGCCTCTTATTGACTCAATTAACCATTGTATTTCCATGGTAAGTCCAATTGAGGTTTTGGTCAACAGTAACTCGAAAAATATTGATAATACAGAATTTGGTGATTGAATGTCAAGGTTTGGTGGTTTAATTGTCTCTTATTGGAGATGGACATTTCTGGTGCAAAGTTACATTTTCACTTGTCAGCCCAAGCCTAGATATTGTTCAGCTCTTGTTGCATTTGAACATGGACCACTTCAGTATGTGAGGAGTAATGAATGGTGATGAACATTGTACAGGCATCAGATTAACTACCTTGTGATGGAGGGAAGGCCATTGATGAAGAAGCTGAGCATGTGATGCTTGATAGAACTGTTGATGACAGCTTCTATCACTTTACAGATGATCGATAGTGGACTGTCTGAGCCATGATTGGCCAGTTTCAATTTGTCCTGCTTTTTATATGCAGGCCACAACTGGCTAATTTTCCATATTGTCAGGTAGATACCAGTGTTTTGACTGAACTGGAATAGCTTGGCTGAAGTTCTGAAGCACAAGTCTTTTGTGCATCACTGGAATGTTGTCAGGACTTTGCAGTATCCAGTGTCTCCAACTATTTCTTGATATTAAGTGCACTGAATCAAATTGTCTGAAGACTGGAATTTGTGGTGTTAGGCACCACTGCAGCAAGCCAAGATGGATTGTATGCTTAGCATTTCTGGTGGAAGGTTGTTGTGAATGCTTCAGACTTATCTTTTAATAGATGGGCTCTTCCATAATTGAGGATATTTCTGTAGGCTCCAACTCCTCCAGTGATTTTCTTTTAACTTGTCCAGCACAATACATTTCTGGAAATGGTAGATTTGGCCCATTGACTGTGGGATCACTTAGCTGTTTCTCTCACTTGCTGCTTATGTTGTTTGGCATGCAAGTAATCCTGCTTGGTAGCTTTTCCAGGTTGACAACTCTTTTTTCGGTGAGCTTGGTGCTGCTCCTGCACTGTCCACTGGATTTGGGCTGAACTTCTGGCATGATGGGAATGGTCGAGAGGGAGACTTATGTCTGATTCTGACGCTGCTGGTGGCCAAGAGCAACTCATGGGTGACCATCTTGAGTTGCTGGATCTGTTGAAATTCTGTCCCATGCAGCACAATGGCAATGGTCTGCAGCACGATGGAAGGTAGTCTCAATGTCAAGATGGGAAACTGTATCCACAAGGACTGTGCGGAGGTCACTCTTACAGATACTGTCATGGACCAATGTACCTGCAGCAAGCAGATTGGTAAAGATAAGGTCAAATAGATTTTTCCCTTTTTGCTCCTTCACCAGTTACCACAGAGACAGTCTAGCAACAGTATTAATTAGGACAAAAACAGGTCATCAGTAGTGCTGAGCTATTCCTGGTGGTGAACATTTAATTTCCCTGCCAGGATACAAATTGAGCACTTGTCACCCTCAATGCTTCCTCTCAATGTTAGTCAAGAGGAGGAGAAAGTGAGGACTGCAGACGTTGGAGACTAGAGTCGAAGAGTGTGGTGCTGGAAAAGCACAGCCAGTCAGGCAGCATCTGAGGAGCAGTAGAATTGACACTTCAAGCTTATGCCTGAAACATTGACTCTCCTGCTTTTCGAATGCTGCCTTACCATTTGTGCTTTATCAGCACCACACAGTTTGACTTATTCAAGAAGAGGTATAGATGAGTGAGAACAGCAGGAGTATAGCTTACCCATGTTTAATCTAATTCTTTGAGACGTCATGATATCCAGAGTCAATGTTGTGGGCGGCACGGTGGCACAGTGGTTAGCACTGCTGCCTCACAGCGCCGGAGATCCGGGTTCAATTCCCGCCTCAGGCGACTGACTGTGTGGAGTTTGCACGTTCTCCCCGTGTCTGCGTGGGTTTCCTCCGGGTGCTCCGGTTTCCTCCCACGGTCCAAAAAATGTGCAGGTCAGGTGAATTGGCCATGCTAAATTGCCCATAGTGTTAGGTAAGGGGTAGATGTAGATGTAGATGTAGGGGTATGGGTGGGTTACGCTTCGGCGGGGCGGTGTGGACTTGTTGGGCCGAAGGGCCTGTTTCCACACTGTAAGTAATCTAATCATTACCTGGGAAACTCCCTCCTGAGTGCATACCAGTATGTCACTACCTCTATTGGGTCCTGTATTATTGGGTACAGGGTATATCCAGGGATAGTGATAGTAATGTCTGCAACATTCTCTGCAATGAAGTATCTGGCATGTTTTTAAAAATGACGATTTTTAAAATTTGTGACAAATGTGTTAAAAAATCTTTTTGTCAAAACATTGCCTGTGAAAAACACCTGTAGAATCAGATTTAATTATTAAATATTTGATGCAGCAAATTCAACAGAATATCTGCTCAAACCTATCCACCTAGTTTTATTTATTTTTTTGCAGTTAAGGTGTTGGCGATTGCGATCCGCTCTCGGAAGAGCATGTGGTCTCACTAAGTGTATTTCACAGTCCCTGATAGCAATGGCGACAGCAGACATCCTCGTTGTCATCGCTGATGTGATGCTGAGGTGGCTTATAATGTATTTCCGAGTATCTTTCTTGGATATTACTCATGTCTGTAGTTTTGTGATGGTGCTCATTCCTGCAACAACAATACATTCTGTCTGGTTGACTGTTGCTTTCACCATTGATCGATTTGTGGCTATTTGCTGTCCGACGCTGAAAACCAAATACTGCACTGAGAAAACTGCAGCTGTGATTATTGGAACAGTGAGTGTGCTGAGCTATTTGGAATACATTCCCTGGTCTTTCAAATTCAAATCCAAATATATCTTCAATAATCTGCCATGGTTTTGCATCACAAAACAAGAGTATTACACTTCAATCTTCTGGACAATATATGAAATATTCCATCACCTTCTAGCCCCTTTACTGCCATTTGTTATTCTTCTTCTTTTGAACACTCTGCCAGTCAGGCATATTGTTGTAGTAAGCAAGGCCCGCAGGAGACTCCAGATGGACAGTGCCAGGGAGATGCCCAGTGAACCAGAGATGGACAAACGCAGAAAATCCATCATTTTAATCTTTGCCATCTCAGGCAGCTTCATTACTTTATGGACCCCTTATGTGGTGTGTTTCCTATATCGACGAATTGCAGTAATGCATGATTATTCTCCACTTTCCCCGACTGCAGGTACCATTGGATACCTGCTCCAGCTCCTCAACACATGCACTAACACTTGTATATACACAGTGACCAAGAGCCAGTTCCGAGAGCAGCTGAAAACTGTTGTGAAGCTCCCTCTTAGTCTAATTCTCAGATCCATCAAACAGTAAATGTAATAGTTTCCATGCATTTCATTTCAATTCCATCCCATAAATCATCTTACAGCCGAGCTGAGTATCTCTGAGCCCATGACAGAGTCAATCAAGGTGTTGATCACTGCACAGAGATCAGAGAAAATCTTATTCATTTTTCTTTTCAGGTACTTATCCATTTCCCCTGAGGAAGTTATTCATGCCAGTCTCCACCATCCTGTCAGTCCACATCGCAACAACTCAGTGATTAAATATATTAATTTAGAGCTCCCTTTCACTTCAATTACGTTCCCCTGGGTTTTCTGGGTACTACAATTACTTCAGTCTGAACATTTCCTTCTTATGATTACATAATGACATCAGACGTCCTGATGAAAGGCTTCTGCCTGAAACGTCAGATGCTACCTGACCTTCTCTGCTTTTCCAGCACCAACTCTCGACTCTGATCTCCAGCATCTGCAGTCCTCACTTTCACCCAGTTGATTGTACAATGGTCTTGACTAGTTCCATCCAATTCTGCTGAAGAGACTCTGAAAAACAGGCCCTATTTCTACAGTCACATCATTTCACTGAAGTTCCTCATCCCGCGTATAAGCAGTAATTCTCTTCCACAAACTCACATAATCCTTAAACTTATATCCAACGTAGGATTGAATACTCCATCCTGGGAAACTAAGAAAATTCACCACAGAAATCATAGATATATTGATAGCACTCTTCCAAGAATCCTGAGATCCAGGAAAAGTAATACAGGGGAGGAAAACTACCAATGTCAAATCTTTACATAGATAGGGAAGGTGATAAAAAGACCTGTAACAATAAACTAGATGTGCTTTGATTTATAAATCTTCAGGTACTCAATTTCTCTTTGTATCAACTTGTTTCATATATCCTGTACCGACAACGCTTCTTGTCAGCAAATACTTAGGTCTCTTGTCCATTTCTATTTTGTCTGTCATCTATGTTCCTTTACAAGTAGTACTATATTTACTCATATGCTCTTATTCCTCTAATGAGAGCAAGGTAGTTGTGTTTCGAACATGATTTGGAAAGTAATGCCAATGACCAGTCATGATCTGATTTGATTTAATTTATTATTGCCACATGTACCCAGGTACAGTGAAAAGTATTGTTTAAGTGCCAAACGGGCAAATTATAACATAACAAATACATTGTAACAGAACAGAATTCTGAATATAGTGTTACAGCTCCAGAGAAGGTGTGGAGAAGGATCAGCTCTAATTTGTGAAAGGTCCATTCATAAGTCAAATAACAGCAGTGAAGAAGCTGCTATTAAATCTGTTGGTTAGTGTTTTCAAACTTTTGTATCTTCTACCCAACAGAAGAGGGTGCAAGACAATATAAGGCAGGGTCTGTGATTATGTTGGCTGCTTTCCCGAGGCAGAATGATAGCTGGTTTTTGTGGTGGACTGGGCTGTGTTTACAACACTCTGCAGTTTCTTATGATCACATTAAAATAGTTGCCTTACACAGTTATATGTGATGCATCTGGACAGGAAGCTTTCTAATCAAATGATGAGGCATATTCAATGGATGAAATAACTCCCTGCATTCTACTCTTCCGATGTCTCTCCACTAAGACAGTCAACCCTGTTTTTCAGACTATTAATTAGCAACGATGAACCTGAGACAATCTCGATGCTTTCTGCAATTTGATGGTGTTACAATTGGTGTTATCAATTATTCCATTGATCCAACAATATTACATTGTTACAGTCTATTGAAATGTTTATACCACATTTAGATTATGTTCCAAGGCTACCGAATGCACACTTGTTTCTCCTACTAATCCAAATGTGACATAGCCTACTTCTTCAAATTCAAACCTCAATACTCATACTCTGAGACATAGTGACCTAGTGATTTTACAATTGATCCACCACTGTTACACTGAGAGGAACCTGTTTGCACCACATAGATGAGTCCACCGCAAGAATCTAGCAGACTGCTGAGGCCATTTATGTCCTGGTGGTATGTAAACATTATTTCCCACACTGTGTGCAGCGCACAAAGACATGGATGAAGACTGGTCAATATCTGGATTTTACTGAAAAGTGAAAGTAACATTTGCAAGGCAATGACCATCTGCAACAAGGGAAAATCGAATCACTTGCACTTCACACTCAATAGCATTATCAACACTAAATTCTCTGCAATCAAACTCCTGGAGTTTACACCTGACCAAAGACTGAACTGGGCTAGTCACTTCAATACAGTGGTTACAACAGGAGGGCAGGGGCTAGAAATACTGCAGAGTAACTTACCTCCTGACTCTACAAAGCCTGTCCACCAACTACAATGCAAAAGTCAGGATTGTGATAGAATTCCCACTTGTCTGGATGAGTGCAGCTCCAACAGCACTCAAGACGTTTGACACAATGAAGGATAAAGCAGCCCATTTAGAGTCATAGGGATGTATAGCACAGAAACAGACCATTCAATCCAACTCATCCATGCTATCATATATCTGAACCGAATTTAGTCCCATTCTCCAGAACTTGGCCTATATCCCTCTAAACCTGTCCTATTCATGTACCCATCCAGATATTTTTTAAATGTTGTAAGTGGACCAGCCTCTACCACTTCCTCTGGCAGTTCATTCCATACACGTACACCCTCTGCAATAAAAAAGTGACCCTTTAGATTCCTTTTATATATTTCTCCTCTCTCCCGAAACCCTTTGTTGGTAACTCCCCGACCTCAGGCAAGAGACTTTGTCTATTTATCCATGCCCCTCATTATTTTGTAAACCTCTATAAGGTCACGCCTCAGCCTCCGACGCTCCAGGGTTAATAGTCCCAGCCTATTCAGCCTCTCTTGTTAGCTCAAATCCTCCAACCTTGTGAATCTTTTCTGTGGATCCTTTCAAGTTTCACAACATCCTTTTGATAGGAAGGAGACTACAAATTCCTTAGCAATGTCCTGTACAACCACAACATGACCATTCAACTCCTGTACTCAATGCTCTGACCAATAAAGGAAAACATACGAAATGCCTTCTTCACTATCCTATCTACCTGCAAATCTACTTTCAAAGAGCTATGAATCTGTACTCCAAGGTCTCTTTGTTCAGCAACACTCCATAGGACCTGAACATTAAGTGTATATGTCCTGCTCTGGTTTACTTTCCCAAAATGCAGTACCTCGCATTTATCTGAATAAAACGTCATCTACCACTTCTCAGCCCATTGGCCCAGCTGATCAAATTCCCGTTGTAATCTGAGGTACCCTTCTTCACTGTCCATTACACCTAAATTTTGGTATCATCTACAAATTTCCTGACTGTACCTCTTATGTTCACATCCAAATCATTTAAATAAATAATGAAAAGTAGTGGACTCAACACCGATCCTTGTGTCATAGGCATTCAGTCTGAACAGCAACCCTCCACAACGCCGATCTGTCTTCTACCTTTGAGCCAGTACTGAATCCAGTTCTTCCTGTATTCCTTGAGATCTCATGTTGCTAACCAGTCTCCCATGGGGTGCCTTGTTGAACACTTTGATTGGTTCGCTCCCTCCACCACGAATGCTCAGTAGCAGCAATGAGTATTTTCTACAAAAGCACTGCAGAACTTCATGACAGATGCTTAGTCAGCATCTTTCAAACCCATAATCACTTGTTTCCAGAGGGATGGGTGTACCAGTTATATGGGAACCTTGAATTTCTCCTCGAACCCCTTAAACACCCTGACTTGGCAATACAAAGCTGTTCCTTCATTGTCATTGTCATAGCTCCTATTAACATTTGTGGATCTACTTATCGAACACAGGCTGCAGCAATGCAAGAACAAAACTCACCACACCTTCTCAAGGGCAAGAATAAACAGGTAATAATTATTGGCCCAGCCAATGATGCCCACATCTCAAAGTGAATATATAAAAAATAGCTTTCTTTATTTCAACAAGTTCATTCTTGTTTCTTCGTTTTCTCTGAACTCCGATGAATATAGGTCCAATCTTTTAAATATTCACTCAGTCTCACAGAGCAAAACATTCGCAGCAGTGTACACCATTGACAAGATACACTGTAACAATTCATGGTGGTTTCCTCAAATCACCTTCAAAACAAATGGCCACTATGTGGGATATGGGGAACAGATATATAGGAACATCATTCTGATATGGAATTATATGACTCTGTTCAATGTCACTCTGTCAAATCCTGGTACTGACTAACGGACACTTCTGTGGTCCATGCAGTCATTAACGAAGCCAGATCACCATTGACCTCTCCAACGCATTTCGTGAAGGTAATATATACTACCATAAGAGTGATGTCACCATTTAAGACCATAAGATCATAAGACATAGGAGTGGAAGTAAGGCCATTCAGCCCATCGAGTCCACTCCGCCATTCAATCATGGCTGATGCGCATTTCAGCTCCACTTACCAGCATTCTCCCCGTAGCCCTTAATTCCTCTAGACAACAAGAATCTATCAATCTCGGCCTTGAAGACATTTAGCGTCCCGGCTTCCACTGCACTTCCATTTCATGGAAGAACTCTTGAATTTTCTCCCCACATAATGCAATACATAACCTGCAAGAATCAGCTGACTGAACATCTTCTGAACTGCTTGCCGCATTAATTAGGGATGTCAAAACTCTACTAATACTATAGTTGTTGTCTCACCAATCCTCTGTACATTTGTAGCAAGATCTCCCAATTTTTGTACCCTTTATCCTGTACAATAACAACCAATATACCATTTGCAGTCTGAAGCAAATACATGACATATTTGAATGCTTTTTTTTGTCATTCTTTTACATTGCATTAGGTCCCTCTGTGGAGAAGCATTCTGTTAGATAATGCCCTTTTAATTAATGTTTTGTTCCTTAATTCTTCTTGTCATTGTTGACTACTGCACGTTTTCTCATATTGTGCTCTATCTCACAAATTTTATCCAACCACTTAATCTATCCCTATCACTCTGCAGACTCTGTATCTTCACAAAGTATTTTCTAATCAACCAGTATGTGTAGCAAATCTGATGACAAAGTACTTGGTCACTTTATCCAAGTCATTAATATCAATAAGAAATTGTTGAACTTGAATGATAATCATCAAGCCCTGTGGCACAGCTTTGCCAGATTGGAAAGGAACAGTTTGTCTCAAGTGTGCTGACTGTTCATTTGACATCCTCTCTCCATGCTAACCATCACCTGCAAACATGTACATACAGTAGTAATTTTTCGTGAAGGACGCTTCCTCCATTCGAAGTGGGGATGATTGCTGATGTTTGCATATTGTCCAACAGATTTGCAACTTCTCAGGTAATGATTAGATTAGATTAGATTCCCTACTGTATGTAAAAATGTCCTTTGGCCCAACAGGTCCACAATAACCCTCCGAAGACTTACACACCAAACCCCATTTCCTTACCCTATATTAACTCTGACTAATGCACTAAACACTATGGGCAACTTAGCATGGCCACTTCACCTGGCCTGCACATCACTGGACTGTGAGAGGAAACCGGGCTGCCCAGAGGAAACCCACGCAGACACGGGGAGAATGTACAAAATACATAGTCAACTAAGGCTGATCTGGGTCATATTGAAATGCAATATGCTCTGACCAATATCCAGGCTGGAGCTGAAAAGTAACGAGAAAAGTCATTCCACAAAAGTAGTATGTGCTTTCCTTCATCGGACAGGGTATTGAGTATAAGAGTTGACAGGTCGTGTTACATTTGTATAGGACTTCGTTTCGACCATATTTGGAATATTGCATACAGTTCTGGTCGCCACATTGCCAAAAAGGATGTGGATGCTTTGGAGAGGTGTTGGGCAGGTTCATTAGGATGTTGTATGGTACAGAGGGCACTAACTATGAAGAGTGGTTGAGTAGATAACTTTTAGTAGAAAAACAAAGTTTGAGGTAGGACCTGACTGAGGTCTACAAAACCGTGAGAGGTTTAGGCAGGGTGGATAGTAAGAAGCATTTTATCCAATAGTGGGGGACTCAAATTACTAGGCATCATGAATTCAAGATAAATGGAAAAGGTTAAAGGAGATATGCACTGAAAGTTCTTTACACCGATGGTGGTAGGTTCCTGGAATTCGTTACCAGTGAAGATGGTAGAGGCAGGCACGATAGCATCATTCAAGATATATCCAGGTGCCTACATGAATGGGCAAGGAGCAGAGGGATACAGGTCCTTAGAAAATAGTCAACAGGTTTAGATGGAGCATTTGAATCAGTGCAGGCTTTGAGGGTCAAAGGTAATTTTCTCTGGTCTTTGTTGTTTGAGTAGTGTGACCAGTAACTCACTCCCACATCCTCAGAGCCGACCCGCCATCGACTGGTAAAGTTCAGAAGTCTGATAGAACTTTCCCCACTAGTCTGGATGAGTGCAGCTCCACCAACACACGAGAAGCATGACACCATCGAGGAGAAAGCAAATTGGTTAATTGGCACCACATCCACAAGCATCAACTCCCTCCAACACCGATGCTCAGAAGCTGCAGTGTGCATTATCTTAAGACATTCATGATAAAACCGGAAACTACATCTTCCAAACCCATGACTACACCCATCCAGAAGGGCAAGGGAATAATATGCATTGGTAAGACGACAACCTGCAAGTTCCCTTCTCAGCTAATCAACATCCTGACTTGAAAATATATCTTCACTGTTGCTGGGTTAAAACCCTGGAATTTCTTCCACAAGGTCATTGCAGCATAATTGCAGCATATGAACTGCAATTGTTCAAAAAGCCCTCTCACCACCATTTCTCAAAAGCAACAAGGAACAGGCAATTAATGTTGGCCAAACGGCGATGTCCACATCCCAGAAGTAAATAAAAGAAGTTTTGCATTTTGCATTTACTACTACCCCTTCACCAATCCTCCTTGTTAAACTGATTTTATTATGACTTTTCTAAATGTTCTGCTCTTATGTCCTGAACAATGGATTCAAACATTTTCTGATGTTAGACTAACTAACCTATCATTCCCTGCTGTCTGTCTCTCTCCTGTCTTGAGCACAAGTGTACATTTTGTACTTTTCTAATACATTGGGTCTTTTCAAACATCTAGAAAATTCTGTAAAATTGTAACAAATGCATTTGATATTTCTAAAGCCATTTCATTTAAACCTGTTATCAGACCCAGGGAACTTGTCGGTATTTAAGTTGATTAACTATTTACAAGTTTGTTGGCTCAGATTTATGATTCTTTGGAATTCAACTCCATATTACACCCTTTTTTCAACTATTCTAAGGATACCCTTTGTACGTCATAATGGGGAGACTTTGATTGCACTGTCGCCCAATCAGAGGATGAATGTTATCTTTAGCTGCTATTTTAAATTGTATAAACCTGTAGATATTTTAACATCTTTCTATGGTCCTTACTATTTCCTGACATTCCAATTTCCCATAATTCAATATTATTTTAGTCATTTTCCACCAAATGCAAAACTTGCACCCAAACCTCCCCTCCTTACTTCCCTCCAAGGCTCCAAGGGAGCCTTCCATATCCGCCACAAATTCACCTGCACCACCACACACATCATTTATTGCATCCGCTGCACCCGATGTGGCCACCTCTATAATCGGGACACAGGCCACTTGCTTGCGGAACGTTTCAGAGAAAACCTGTGGGGCACCTGGACCAACCAACCCTACCACCCCGTGGCTCAACACTTCAACTCCCCCTCCCACTCCACCAAGGACATGCAGGTCCTTGGACTCCTCCATCGCCAGACCATAACAACACGATGGTTGGAGGAAGAATGCCTCATCTTCCGCCTAGGAACCCTCCAACCACAAGGGATGAACTCAGATTTCTCCAGTTTCCTCATATCCCCTCCCCCCACCTTGTCTCAGTCAAATCCCTTGAACTCAGCACCACCTTCCTAACCTGCAATCTTCTTCCTGACCTCTCCGCCCCCACCCCCACTCCGGCTTATCACCCTCTCCTTGACCTGCTTCCACCTATCGCATTTCCAACGCCCCTCCCCCAAGTCCCTCCTCCCTACCTTTTATCTTAGCCTGCTGGACACACTTTCCTCATTCCTGAAGAAGGGCTCATGCCCGAAACGTCGATTCTCCTGCTCCTTGGATGCCGCCTGACCTGCTGCGCTTTTCAAGCAAAACATTTTCAGCTGTGTCATTACACTATCTACGTCGAATCTAAAAATATTCAGTAACTCCTCTTTCATTGCCTTCTGAGACTCTAAAGCTGCATTACCTTTTGATAGAAAATTCTTCTCTTCACATCTCCTTCCTGAAAGGGTTCCTCTAACATTAAAACAGTGGCTCTAATTTCTGAACTGATCCACATACGTTTCCACATCCACCTTGTTGACATTTACTGCATTCAAAGCTGCAATTGTTGTTTTCAGACAGACAGACAGAATAAATCAATGTGAGGTGCATTTTACCAGAAATGGAACCGATTTCTACAGTATTATACAATTCTCTATTATAATGCCTGCTTACTTTTCCAGATATAGGATGGATTGAAAATGTGACTTCTACTTCACTGTTTATGTGATATAAAGATGGTATAGGTTTAAACAATGACGTATCATTGTCCATTATGTAATTGGTTTACTGTTGAAGTACTTCCCACTGTAATTTAAAATAAGAATTCAACCCTTCTGGCTAAAATTCTTGATTTCACAAGGAATTGCAAAGCAAAACAGAAATTTCAGGGAAACTATTTTTTCAATCCAAACTGAGGATTTAAAATGTGATTATAATTATAATACCAGTCTGACAGGGCGAGGGGCAGATCGTCTGTCCGAAAACAAGGAGTGATCTGAGGGAAAACACTTTGAGGCGTCTACCCTCGATTTGGCTCAATTCTAACTCTCGGTCACTCATTCAGCCCAGAGTAACGTTCCCTATGTTGAGATTAGATTATTTACAGTGTGGAAACAGGCCCTTCGTCCCAACAAGTCCACACCGACCTGCCAAAGCACAACCCTCCCAGACCCATTTCCCTGCCCCTAACACTATGGGCAATTTAGCATGGCCAATTCACCTAACCTGGATATTTTTGCACTGTAGGAGGAAAGCGGAGCACCCGGAGGTCACCCGCGCAGTCACGGGGAGAATGTGTAAACTCTACACAGTAAATCTCAAGAGGTGCGAATTGAACCCGGGCCTCTGCCGCTGAGGCAGCAGTGCTAACCATTGTGCTACCATGCCACCCACACTAGCAAAATGTTGACTCAAAATATTCCAGACCACACAAAAGTTTCGGCTTCAACATACTCTTTATTTCAGCTCAGTCGGTGAGAGATCTAGAGTCGACACCACAGAGTAGCATTCAAGCTACCTCTTCGGGGAGCTTGAGCTTAAAGCAGTACATTTAATGGCACTTCATGTGCGTGACTAATATACATTTCGCAAGCCCCACATGATTTAATGTTACTACATCTAGTCGTGTTCAAATAGTAAAAGCACAGCAGGTTAGGCAGCATCAAAGTAGCAGGAGAATTGGCCCTCCTCATTCCAGAAACGTCAATTGTCCAGCATCTTGATTACAAAGCTGGGCTGAGAAGTGGCAGATGGCATTCAACCTGAATAAATGCAAAGTGATAAATTTTGGAAGGTCGAATTTGAATGCTGAATACAGTTTTAAAGACAGCATACTTGGCAGCATGGAGGAAGAGCAGCATCTTGGGACCAAAATTCATAGATCCCTCCATCCAGTGTGATTGGGTTGTTAAAAAGGTGTATACTGTTTTGTCTTTAATAAACAGGGGCATTTATTTTAAGAGCCGTGAGGTTTTGCTGCAGCTTTTTAAAACTCTGGTTAGACCACACTTGGAACATTGTATCCAGTTCTGGTCACCTCATTTTCGGAAGAATGTAGATGCTTTAGAGAGGGTACAGTGGTAATTTATTCGGTAGCTGCCTGGACTGGAGGGCATGTCTTATGAAGAGAGGTAGTGAGCTCAGGCTTTTCACATTGGAGAGAAGAAGGAAGACAGGTGACGTGATCGAGTTGTATAAAGTAATGAGAGGCCTAGATAGAGTAGATAGCCAGAGACATTTCCTCAGGGCAGAAATGGCTGTCACATGAGTGGCCATCATTTTAGCGTGATTGGAGGAAGGTACAGTGGAGATGTCAGAGATAGATTCTTTGCACAGAGAGTGGTTGGTGCATGGAATGCACTGCCAGCGGTGGTTGTAGAGTCAGGGACATTTAAGTGACTGCTGGACAAGCATATGGATGGCAGTAAATTGAGGGGTGTGTACGTTAGGTTGATCATAGATTAAGATTAATGCTTAGCACATTATTATGTGCCAAAGAGCCTGTACTGTGCTGTACTCTTTATGTTCTACTCAGTGATAGGATGTTTGCCCTGGTTTGTGACACTAGTGGAAGGCATTAAAACTTTTTCACAGAAAGACTGATGAATCTTTGAAACCCGGTCACAGGGTGTGGTGTTGGAAAAACACAGACGGTCATGCAGCATCTGAGGAGCAGTAGAATTGATGTTTTGGGCATAAAACCTACATCAGGAATGAGGCGGGCTTTGAAATCTCTGATGAATCTTTGGAACGCCCTATCCCAGAGGGTTGTGGAAGCTCAGTCAGTGAGCCTGTTATAATCAGAATTCAATGAGTTTCAGAAGACTAATGACAGAAAGGGAAATGGAGATAGCTGAACACATTTTCAGCTCTGATCTCCAGCATCTGCAGTCCTCACTTTCTCCTCAGTGTTATGACACAGAAGATTTAATGAAACCAAACATCCAGAAAAGCTCACCTTGCCTCATAATTTGTTAAAAATGCGAGTGACAGAGAACTCCCAAATCCCACTCTTTAAAGAAGAACAGTCTCAGTTTATGTTTCAAATTCTAATAGTGAACATTAAACAAAATAAAACTATTCTCAAATCCAAGGGACTCCTTCTCTAACTCCTACTCTGTAAAGATTATGCTGTTCCAATAAAACACTAATTAAAATTCCATTACCTTAGTCTCAAAACCACGCAGGCTCTTTCTACTTCTATGTCTTCACTCTTCAGGCTGCTGGTCTCTCTTGGTCATCATTTTTCTTTTTACTGTGAATGTGTTTTACATGCTTTAGCGCATCACAGTGGCTCAGTGGTTAGCACCGCTCCCTCACAGCACTAGAGACCCTGGTTCACTTCCAACCTCTCTGTGTGGAGTTTACACATTCCCCAAGTATCTGTGTGAGTTCCATCCGGATGCTCTGGTTTCCTCCCAGAGTACAAAGATGTGTACGTTATGTGAATTGACCATGCTAAATTGCCCATAGTGGTCAGGAAGGTACAGTTTAGGTGCATTACTCAGGGGAAATTATGAGAATGCAATAGGGAAATGGATCTGGGTGGGCTTATTGAGCCAAATGACCTGTTTCTACTCTGTAGTGATTCTAATTCTCATTCACATGAAAGGCATCTTTGATACAGAGTGTTTTCTGATTTCTTTCAGAGCAAGACATTCGAAAGGCGGTTAGATCTCTGGCAGTTTCTCTCTCTACAGCGTTAAAAATCACACAACGTCAGGTTATGGTCAACAGGTTTAATTGGAAGCACACTAGCTTTCGGAGCGTCGCTCCTTCATCTGGTGATAGTCACCTGATGAAGGAGTGACGCTCCGAAAGCTAGTGTGCTTCCAATTAAACCTGTTGGATTATAACCTGGTGATGTGTTATTTTTAACTTTGTACACGCCAGTCGAACACCGTTATCTCCAAATCATCTCTCTGCAGCTTTTGCTCTCCTCCTAATTTTCTTAAGACCGGATTTATGTACCCTACCATGACACATTCTTTTATTCTAACTTAGTTGGTTTCAAGGTGTCAAAACAATATAACTCAAATTCCATTGCCTTCTGTTATCCTGCACATGATTTAAACTAATTGGTTAAATGCGAACTCCTGCAAAAAAACAATCAAAACTCAGTTACTCATTTCACAGTCAAAGGTTACATATTTCCAATTTTCCAGTCACTCTGGGACTGCCATCCAATCGTATAATCGTATACACAGATGCTTATGATCTCTCCACTCAGAACAGCATTCACTCTCTCTTAAAGTGACATTACACAGTTTTACCTTCGAAACAATAGATTCTTGTTGGACAAATGAATCAAGGATGCATGGAGATATGGAACTTGAATCAGAACTTGATCAGTTGTGACCTTATTGAATGGCAGATCTGGCTGGAAGGTGGAATGGATTATATTTGTTTCTGCTTTGTATGCTCACATGATTTCCAGTTCGAGCTCATGTTGTCCCTGTGGAAAATCAGTGTCCAGTGAATGTTCCATGCCCTTTTCCTTGGTAACATAAGGAACGCTACTTATTCCCATGGAGCTGTCGTAGCTCCTTGGACGAGCTGTGCAGTTAACCCAACATCATGCTGTTTCCACTTATCCGTGTAAGGGGCAATACTACGCGTGGGATGAGGATAGCTGGTAGCACAATGATAGAGGCCATGCTCATGGACACAGTTTGAACGTCCACAAAAACTGGCATTTAAATTCACTTAACAAAATATCGCCGTGAATGGCTTCAGCCAGATTGTGGTGAATCTGTGGAATTCAAAAATTAAGACAAAGACAGATAGGTTCTTGATTAGTCAGTCTGTCAAAATTTACAAGGTTAAGTCAGGAGGGCAGGATTGAAAATCATATCAGCCATGATCAAATGGTGGAAGAGATTAAATCAGCCAGATGGCTGAATTAAACTCCTAAACCTGATGGTTTTATGGACTTGTGAGCCCTGGAAAGCTTGTTTGTAATGTAATGATACAAGTTGGTTGTCAAGCCGCAAATCCTCCAAATGCCTCTGATAGCACGTTGTGCGAGTAGCTGAATCTCCTGGACATCCGCGCCCCCGCCCCCCCCCCACAGAGGAAAACTGCACACCATCCCAACGATTTGCGAAGTAATGGGGATTAATCCAGGAGAAATTCATGGCCCAACCCTCAGAAACATTGATGGCAGAAAACTCAGAGGCATGTGTCAGTTATAAATTAGTCATTCCTTTTACAAATTTTCACTGCAATATTGTCTGCCACTGACCTCATGACAATTTGCTCAGATTGTAGTTTCTGTGTTGTCTCTGACATTTTAATCTTGTAAAAGTGATTAATTTAAGAGCAAACAACAGTTGATAGTGATAGAGCTCTCGCACTATCAGCCTGGATCGAATGGATGTGTTGAAGATACTTCCCCTCGTCGGAGAGTCTAGGACCCGGGGGCACAGCCTCAGAGGGAAATGATGACCATTCAGAACTGCGATGAGGAGACACCTCTTAAGCCAGAGGATGGTGAATCTGTGGAACTGACTTCCATCGAAGGCTATGGAGACCAAGCCATTGAGTATCATTAAGACAGAGACAGCTTATTTTTTAAAGTGGTAAGAGGATTAAAGGCAGGTAGAATTACAGGTAGTAGGCCGGGGAATGGAGTTCAGTAACATGTCTTCTATTATCGAAGCAGACAGAATGGGACAAATGGCCTAATTCTGCTCCTGTATTGTATGGTTGAATTGTACTGGCGAAGGGTGATATTCATCATTTAAAGTATGTGATGCAATGTGATGCATTGACATAGAACTCTCATTCTGTCATTGGATTTTGGGTGAATAGTTCTAGTAAGTATTGAATGTGGCAACATAGTTTATAAGGTATTACATTTAAGATGGCATAATATAATACAAGTTGTAATAATAATGACTACCTGATTATACTTTATTTGTGGTTGTAATATCACTTCTTTAATATGATTTACTTTGTTCTATCTTGCATGTGGCTCAGGACATATTCCAGGAACTATTAACTAAAATGATCCGATAATTTGCCTAGTTTCTTATTTGTACAATGCAGCACGCTTTTCCTTTATTCTGCCTATATCCTTGTTATCCCCACAGATCCCCGACAGTGAGAACCTTTTTCCACGTATGGAGTCAGCTATTACAAGGGGGCATAGCTTTAAATTAAGGGGGGGTAGATATAGGACTGATGTTAGGGGTAGGTTCTTCACTCAGCGAGTCGTAAGTTCATGGAATGCCCTGCCAGTAGCAGCAGTGGACTCTCCCTCTTTATGGGTATTTAAGCGGGCATTGGATAGGTATATGGAGGATATTGGGTTAGTGTAGGTTAGGTGTGCTTTGATCGGCGCAACATCGAGGGCCGAAGGGCCTGTACTGCGCTGTAATGTTCTATGTTCTATGTTCTATGTTCTATCTCAATGACTGGATCCCCATCCTCCCACTCTGTGTGTCTTCAGTTCTGAGCAGATGTCCTCATCCCTGAGGCAGGACGGGCAAGTGACCTTTCTTGGGCAGTCTCCTTTGCTGCAAGTTATTGCATCAACATACGGTCCCCACCATCACTCCATTGTCAGCAAAGACTGCAACATAAGCATTTGCTACCAAACTTGACTGACTTCAGGTATCATGGGCACAATGATTAATTATCTAATCCAGACAGCACCTCTCGCTCTCATTCAAACAATCTGTAACTAACTGGAAGCTGTTGCAATAGTTGCAGAGGGTGTCTATCTTACACTTCTCTCCACTCCTGTACAGCAGCCTCGCTCACAGTCACACAGTCATTCCCCTGAGATGGAAAAGCACAAGACACTATCTTAAGGAATGTTCCCACCATATTGCAAAAGGTGCCCAGGTAACTTTCTGACTCTGTCTCTCAGTAAAAGTAGTTTGGCTACCAGGCCATAAAACCTGATCTGAAACTATTCCAGTTTTTAATCCTATTGCAGTGGTGGTTGTCCTGGATCACACTGTTGTCGAGGAGATCCCACATTCCACAATCACAACATGCCTCATGCCTTTCATCCCAATTAAGTTTGCAATTTATGAATTATTGTCCTTTATCAGAACTACTAACATTACAACATAGATCCTCAATGCCAATAAACTGAATTGCTTTTCAATAAGATAAACATACAAAGTATTATTTGCCATGATCAAACACTGCAATCAATCAACCTTATTATTGTTGTAAACTTTATTTTGTACAACACTTATTCATATATTCTCAGATATTTGAATGTCCTCAAGCAAAATATCCACTAACGAATTATTGCTTTGCTTTCGTAAGATGTCAGTCTTTGCTTTCTCTCAGAACATACCTGATCTGCTCCTGGTGACACTGGGTGGGTCAGCTGTGCGGAATGACGCTGACTGCCTCTGCTTTTCCGTTAACTTGAACCTCCAACTGACATTGACTGACTAGCAGAAGCATGTTAGAAGCAGAATCCTTCCGAACCTTTAAGAAATAGTTAAATGTGCGCTTGCGATGCCAAGTCATACAAGGCCATGGTCTAAAAGGATTAGAATAGGTGGTTGTTTTTGAACTGCACAGACAGACACTGTGCTGCAGATGTCTACAACTGTCTGGATCCACTTTTTACTCGCTGTTAAAACTGATAGGGATTGCTTCCGTACTCTTTCCATCGGCAGCTCTAACAAAGGCAGCCTGTCTCCAGAACTTGTTTTTGCAGACTTTACTAATTGATACTGACTTTCTTCAGGTCCGAATCTCACAGGTTCCTCTGACATTGACTGCTGCTGCATCTTCCTTTCACTTGCTGCCATAATTCATTACCTTTTCCCTGCTTGCACTAACTTTTAATAAATCTTTTCCCATCAGATCCAAATAAAATCAGATAATAACAAAAATCAAAGAAGCCTTCATAGTTTGATAGCTTTGAGAATCAAAATGAAAGGGTGTTTCATAACTGTCTTTAACTGCTCTCGGAACTGACTCTGGGTCACTGTGTAGATGCAAGTGTTTGTGCAGGTACTGAGGAGCTGGAGCAGGTATGCAGCTGTACCCATAGAGGCTGAAGGTGGAGATAAATTGTACACAAATGCAATTCGCTGATGGATGAAACATGTAACATTGCCCATCCATAACAGGATGAAACTGCCTGAGATAGCGAAGAGTAAAATGATGGACTTTCTGCGCCTTTCTATCTCTGGGTCATGGGGACCCTCTCTCTCAGTTTCCACCCAGAGTCTCTTACGGGCTTTACTTGCCATGAAGATGTGTCTGACTGTCAGAATGTTAAAGAGAACTATCAAAAGGAATGGTACTAAAGGTGTTAGAAAGCGATGGAGAAGTACATATGCAGTCCAGAAGATTGAAGTGTAATATTCTGGTTTTGTAATGCAAAACCACTCCAGGTTATTGAAGATGTATTTAGCTCTGTATTTGAAGAACCAGGGAATGCTTTCCAAACAGCCCAGTACACTCACTGTTGCAATAACCACAAGTGCCAATTTCTCAGTGCAGTATTTTTTTCTTAGCTTCTTACAACAAATAGCCACAAATCGATCAAAGGTGAAAGCAACTGTGAGCCAAACTGAACAGACTGTGGTGCCTGCCATAAGGAAATCTAACAAACTACAGACAGGAGTAATATCCAGGAAAGAAACTGGAAAGTAAATGATAAACCATCTCAACATTACGTCGGTGATGACAACCAGAAGATCTGCTGCAGCCATGGCCACCAGGTAATGATTGACACTTTTGGAGAGCCCACAGGTTTTGCGAGATAGGATTGTGATCGCCAACAAATTAACTGTTAAATAAAAGGTTTAAATTACTGCATAAGTACGATGCTTCAGTTTCATAACAAAAGTGCTAAGTTTGTGGACATGATATCTGAAAACATCTTTTTATTGGTAGGAGAAATGGAAATGCTTATAGTTTATTACAAATAAGAAGGAAAAAGTAAATCTTCAGAAATTGATGTACATTGTACAGTGGTTCTGATATCAAACTGATGAAGATAAGAATGTCCATTTGACCAATTTAATTCCTTTCCCAACAGAAATACCACATGTTTTCCTTGATTATTCACTGGTCAGAATACTCTTTCTGAAGTGTGGATAGAGATTCAGTTTGAGACCTTTCTGAGACCCCAGGATCACAGATATAGAGATTGAAGATTCCACTGGAAATTCCCATAAGTCTGAAATCTCTTAAAACCTTCATTTATCTTGGAGAATTTATGGGATCCTGCTGCAGGTAAATAAATAATGATTCAAGAAACATTAGGCTATTGAATACCTAACCTGATTCCTGAGCAAACTATTCACCTGAATTAACAAATTACAACATTCATCCAGAAGTGCCCCATCTCCTTGCGTGTGCGTGTCCACCACATGCACATGGGGACATACTGATATGTAAACACACCATACAGAAACCTGAGAGCCTGAGTCTGCATCTACTCTCTTAACTCTGGGATCAAGCATACTTCCTACTTCAAGACACAGCTCCCACATCCCCCGAGATCTGACCCCTACCCTCCCCTGCTTCCTTCTCGAATATCTCCCATACTTCTCTCGGACGTGTATTACATTATCACCCCGATCCCAATATATCCCGCACCATTTTTGAGACTTAACAATCTCTGACCACCAGAACAGGCACTTGCTCCAGACCCGACGTCATCACACCACTCCATCAATTTGCGTCATCTCCTTCCTTACCATCTTTAAGAAAATGCTTCCCAACTATCATTCACAACCCAGTTCTCATTTAATCTGGGCATCTGATGTACCTGGCACACTACCTCCCTTGCAACCCATCTGGCACTCTACCCTATGTTCCTGAAAATTAGCCTACATGGCGCCCTGCCCTGTGCACATAAAATCATAGAGTAATATCGTATGAAAACAGGTCCTTCAGCCCAATGTGGTCCATGCTGACCAAGGTGCCAACTCTGCTAGTTCCAATTGCTAGCATTTGGTCTATATCCTTCTTTAACCTTTCTGTACATGGACCTCTCCAAATGATTTCTAAATGTTGCTATTTTGTCCGTTTCAACCACTTTTTCTGGCAGCCCGTTCCATATATGCACCACTCTCTGCGTCCTCAGCTGACCCTTCTTAAATCTTTCCCCTCACATGTTAAGCACACATCCTCTAGTTTTCAAACCCCCATCCGTGGAAAAAGATTATATGCATTCATCCGACTATGCCCTTAAGATTTTTTGCACCGCAATAAAATCAACCCCTCATCCTGCTATGTTCCAAGGAATAAAGTCCTATCCTGGCTAAACTCTCTGTGTAACTCCGGCCTCCTTCTCCTGGCAATGCCTTGTGAATCTTCTTTGCAGTCCACTTACTTGGCAACTTACCCCTGCACCTATCTAAAACTTTACCTACCTGGGAACTATTTCCCCCTGGGAGAAAGTGAGGTCTGCAGATGCTGGAGATCAGAGCTTAAAAATGTTTTGCTGGAACAGCGCAGTAGGTCAGGAAGCTTATCCCCGAAACGTCGATTCTCCTGTTCCTTTGATGCTGCCTGACCTGCTGCGCTTTTCCAGCAACACATTTTTAAGCAACCATCTCCCCCTCACTAGGTACCCCACTTACCTGTGTTCTCCAGCCACATTGGTTTGGTCAGAAACTGTGTCCAGTTTGTGCATTGTTAATTTGTATTAGAATGTTGTGTACATGGTAATAAATACCTTGCATCAGTGATTTTTCATTCACCCCACTCAAATCTGTAAAACACAATTTGTTTCCAGTTTTTCTTCAGAATATCAGGCTCTACTCTGAAGGAATATCTATGGGAACTATGAGGAATACTCAGTTTGATGACTGTGGCCTCTCTTTGTGATTGGCAAATGCATGCTTCAGTCTTTCAATTAGTTGTGATGTGCATTGCTCAAATTGATGGGTAACTAATTGCTGTGTCCTTTATTAATCTACAATTACTCATCGCAATTTCACTACCACTTGATCACATAATAAGCTAACAGCATGGATTGTAGTTTATTGGATTAATATCATAATTTACTCAATGAGCGTGGAATATACTTTACTTTTCTCTTATGTTGGAAGTCAGTGAGCTAAGTTGGCTGGAGGGCTGGTTTTCAATGCAGGTGTAATGCCAACAGCATTGGTCCGATTCCTGGACCCATCAGTTCTCTGGTGCCAAATGGATATTTAAGGGAGATTGAGAACGTTTGGCCATTTACTGAGTCGTCATCATCGTTATTTCACTGACAGACCTGGACCCATTTGAACTGATCTTAGAGATTAATAAACTTTAAATAAACCAGAGTATCTGATGGCAGTTCTTTATCCAAAAGAGAAAATGCTGGAAAATCTCAGCATGTCTGGCAGCATCTGTAAGGACAGAAAAGAGCTGACGTTTCGAGTCTCACTGACGTTTGTCAAAGCAGTTCCTTATCAGTGTTGTTCACTGATTGCTGTTTATTATTAAACCTTCTTCACTTATTAATCTTAATCTGCTACAAGTAAGCCAATTGCCTTATTAACAATCTCCTCAGTTTGTTTCCCATCTTCAAAATATATATTATGTTTATGTTCAGTTCTCACCATCCAGTGGTAATTCCAAAATTGTAAATTTGCTTCCAAATAACTGACCCCATCTTTTCTAATTAAGACCATTTGAATTGAATTTGTTTAGAGGGAGCATTGTGATACTAATCACAAGCTGTTCTATATCTTGCCCAGCCTGAAACTAAAACAATTATACATCATCTCTCTCTGTGTTCTCACAACCACTGATGCATAGCTGTCATGAATGCCAGCTGAACTCGTAAATAGACATAGACAGAGAAAAGTCCAGCAGAGAACAGGCCTTTTGGCCCACGATGTTGTGCTGAGATATAATCATAATGTAAGATACAGTAACAACCTACGCACCCCTCAACTCATTTTTATCCATGTGCATGTCTAGAAGTTGCTTAAATCCCCAATGACTCTGGTTCCACCACCACCTCTGGTCCACAACCATGCATTCACAACACTCTGTGTAAAACTCCTACCTCTAACGTCTCCTTTATACCTTCCTCCTAATATCTTCAAACTATGACTTCTCGTACCAGTCAATCCTGGACTGGAGAAAAGTCTCTGGCTATTGACTCCATCTATACCTCTCATTATTTTGTCCACCTATATCAGGCCTCCTCTCTTCCTGTTTCTCTCCAGAGAGAAAGATCTGAGCCTAAGATTTGTCATAGTAATTTAAATAATTTTCACTTATTTGAAATAGGGCTGTCCACAGGCAATTAATGAGTCAAATAATATTGCAATAATTATATTTTGTGATAAGCACAATATTATCTTATTAAAATAGAACATTATGATTTTATCGACTTAAATATCACACGGTGGTCAGCAATAAATTTACCAAGGGCAGTGTATTCTTAAAATCAACATAATACTAATCAACATAATACTAACTCATAACAGATCTTGTACTCAAGAGAAAATCAAGTAATTTTGCTTAAAAACATGATACCGTTTTATATTCTGACACAGCTTTGAGCACAATTTGCTGCTATGTTATGCATTGCAGTCAAAGCAGAAATATTTGCCTAATTACACAATGCTGAAGAGGTATTAGTAACTTACTGGGTATTCCAATAGCCCCAATTACAGGGCAATAAATGAATTCAACATCAGCGAGTGTTGGAAACACGTTGTACTCCGGATACTTCATACTCAGAGGAAAGCGATTAGTCCGAGCTTATCTGGAAATGTGATCATCATTTATACATAGAAAAGATGTCCTCCAGGGGTACAATTTGGCTGGATGGTTATTGATATTAGTTACAGTCCTTTTAACAAACATATCTGAGAGAGACATGTTGCATCAGAATAAACATTAATTGTGGAGTAGAAGGGTTGAAAGATTAAGAAAAATAAAGTAAACTTGAAAATTGGGTACATTGAGGTCATGAGTAACAGAGTGGGGTGTGAAAATTAGTGATCTCTTCTTTGGTTTAACCTCTGCAACCCCAACAGCATCTCGATATCAGATGGCTCATTTATTTCTTATTGTTATTAACACTATTACCAAAATGAACAAGTGAGCCCAATAAAGAGTGAGGGTACAATTAAACTCCACGAAAGAAGGTGGAGTTCTGTGAATGAATCAACACTTAGAGATTATCATGAAAAAAAGATAGGATTCACACTTTAAAAAATCAGTTCTAAACACAAGAAGTACTAAAGAAACATGAAACTGAGAACAAAAGAGACAAATATAATCAAGAGAAATAATCGTAAGAACACTTCATTCCTTATATGGCAGATTTAAGAATTTAGACATAATGGAGAAACTGTTTGTTTGCAATTTTAGTGACCTTGTATTGACAGAACGTTCATGCCATAGTGTGAATGCATCAGAATGTTTGAACAAACTTTATTTGTTTAATCAGCTTGTAGACTTGAATGTACCAGTTTGGGCAAACACTGGGAATGGCTTTTAGTGCAGAACCTGGTTGATTACCGAATCAAGCCTCGCACATTTTGTTGAACTTCTGACCCTAACACTAAAGTGGAATAAAGCAGATGTTGGAATCTGAATTTGTATCAGAAAATAATCAAAATCACTCTTGAGGTCAGTTATGTTGTGTGGAGAGAGAAATATTTAAGATTTCAGCATAATGACTTTTCAAAGTGTTTCCAGCATTTTTTATTTTTATGAACCATAACGCATTTGGACATAAGTTTTGAACATTTTTGAAGGCAATAGAGCCTGGTAAAAGTTGTAAAATATTATCCTTTAACCAACGGCTGTTATCATTGTGACTTAAATGCTGCTTTCCCTTTCTGATGAGAACAAGACATTGGGTTGAAGCAAAATGCCTTGTTACCACCCCACCCAGAGTGAAGACCATTCTCAAAATCATAATATTAGATTACTTACAATGTGGAAACAAGCACTTCGGCCCAACAAGTCCTCACCAACCCACCGAAGTGCACCCAACCAGACCCATTCCCCTACATTTACTCCTGCTCCTCGCACTACTCGCAGTTTAGCATGGTCAATTCAACTAAACTGCATATATTTGGACTGTGGGAGGAAGCCGGAGGAAACATACACAGACACGGGGAGAATATGCAAACTCCACACAGTCAACTGGTTGTGGCCTGAGGCAAGAATTGAACGCGGGTCTTTGGCAGTGTGAGGCAGCAGTGCTAACCACTGTGCCACCATGCGGTGTTCTGTAGCTGAAAAAATCAGCAAAACTTTATTTCACCAGCAGTTGATACTAACTGTTTTGCTGATTTCACAGCTTCTTGCCCATGATCTGCTTTCACTGGATCTTTCAGATTTTGCTCCAGCTGGTTGCTGGAAATAGTTTTTGGAGGCACCATTTGTTTGAATTATTGCAGAAAAACATAATAAGTGAATGTAATTTTGCGAATCCCCCTGCCATGGATGAAAGGTTAATTTTACCACTATTTTTGGAGGTCTCAACATATTGAGCATTCATGGTTTGGATACGTTAATTGAATGTAAAAAGTTGTGTGAGGAGGTTAGTTATTAAAACAAGAAACTCATCAGTGAATGAGGAGCCCACAGCTAAATTCAGGATTAAGTAATGGAATAAAGTGCATGTAAAGTCAGAAACCGCTGAACACTCTGCAGGGATGATGGTCCATATTCCTCTCTCTCTATACAATTCCTTGGGTCTTCCTTCAGTGGGAGGATTACCTGGTGAATTCCACTATCACAAGTTTTATACCATCATCAAACTTCAAACTACTGTCTCAGCACAGAATCTCGGATTTAAACTGAGATGCATAGTCAGTGATTTAAATAATTTCTTCTGCAGGACCACAGCTTTTAAACTTTCATATAAACAGTGCATGATTTTTTTCAACACTGCCTAAATTTCCATCAGGCCACCCCTCAGCCTCCAATGTTCAAGGGAATTCAAGTCAAATTTTGTCTAATCTCTCCTCATAGCTAATACCCTCCAAACCATAATACCCCGGTAAACATTTTCTGTACCCTTGCGACATTTTCCACTGAAGCGTAGGAGGTTGAAGGGTGACCTTAGAGAGGTTTTCAAAATCATGAGGGGCAGAGATAAGGTGAAAAACAATGATCTTTTCTTGAGCGTAGGAGAACTCAAAGTTAGACAGCATATATTTCAAGGTGAAAGAAGAAAGATTTAAAAGGAATGTGTGGGGTAATCTTTCTTCACACACAAGCGGATTTGTATGTGGAATAAACTATCAGAGGAAGTTATAGATGTGAGGACAGTAACATTTGAAAGACGTTTGAACGGGAAACTTTGGGAGCGATATGCAATAAATAAAGGCAAGTTGGACGCGTTTAGTTTGGAAAATCTTGTTCGGCATGAGAGAGTTGGACCAAAGGGTCGGTCTTGTGCTGTATGAATCTATCCTAGTGGTAGTGTGGTGAGCAGAACTGTCAATATTTCACATGTGGCCCAGAAAAAGTTTTCGACAGCTGCAACATGGTCTGCCAATTTTTATACTCCATGCAATAAATGACAAAAGCAACCATGCTACATGTCTTTTCGCCCATGGTATCTACTTCTGTTGCCACTTTCAGGGAAGTGTGTACCTCTATCTCTTAATCCGCTTCATAGAATAGAAATTGTAGAATCCCTACAGTATGGAAACAAGCGGTTAGCCCAACAATTTCACACTGACCCTCCGTACAGACCCATTCCCCTACCCTATTACTCTACATTTACCCCTGACTAATACACCTGACCTGCACATCATTAGACTGTAGGATGAAACCCACGCAGACACAGGGAAAATATGTAAACTGGGTTTGCCCACCGAACTGGGGTTCTGCTCAAGTCTGAGTCACTGTGCCGCCCATGAGTTCATGGATGCTATGTGACTTCACCTTTTGTAAGAGCCTTCCTTGAGGAACCTTTCCAAAGGCCTTGCACTGAAGTCTATGTTGACAACATCTGCTGTCCTGCTATTAACAATCAGCTTTGTCACTTCCTCAAAATATTCAATCAAATTTGTGATACACACATGCCCGCTTCTCCACCGCCCCCGCCGTGCCAACTGAAAGTCATGCTATCACTAATTATTCCACACTTTACCAAAACGGAGAAAAAGTTTCAAACTCTACTTCACATAGAATAATCACTGATTTTGTTTTGGACTAAATTTGACATTGATGTCTTGTTTTTATCCAAGGTTATTTGGTCATATGGGATAAATGTGCATATGTCAACCTGTGGTCAGAATTCAGCCATGATCTCGTTGAATGGTAGAAAATGACTAAAATAATATAGAATTGTGAGAAATTAGAATATCAGGTAAACAGGAAGGACCATAACCAGGCTTTAAAAATATCTACAAGGTTTATACAAGTGAAAGTAGCAGCTAAATATAGCATTCATCCTCAGATCTCCCCAGTCGAAGGTGCACAGGGTATTCTTAGAATAGTTGAAAAAAGGGTGTAATATGAAGTTGAATTCCAAACAATCATAAATCTACTGAGCCATCAAACTTGGAAATAGTTTATCAAATTAAATACAAACAAATCCCCTGGGCCTGATAACGGGATTAAATGAAATGGTTTTCGAAATATTTGATGTATTTGTTGCAAACTTGCAGAATTTTCCAGATGACTGAAAAGACTCAATGGATTGGAAAAGTACACCCCTAACACGTCTGCTCAAGGCAGGAGAGAGACAGACATCAGGGAACAATAGGCTAATCAGTCTAACATCAGAAAATGCTTGACTCCGTTTTCCCAGACAAAGTAGCAGGACATCAGTTTAACAAGGGGGATTAATGAAGGGGTAGTATTAAATGCAGAATATGTGGATTTCACTTTTTTTATTCACTTCTGGGATGTGGATATCGCTGTTTGGCCAACATTAGTTACCTGTTCCTTGTTGCCCTTGAGAAATAGTGGTGAGAAGATTTATTGAACAATTGCAGATCATATGCTGTAGGTCAACCAATAATGACCTTATGGAGGAAATTCCAGGATTTTATCCCAGCAACAGGAAAGAGTTATTCCCAAGTAAGAATGTTGAGTGGCTGAGAGTGGAACTTGCAGGTTGTGGTGTTGCCAATGTATATTAATCTCTTGTCCTTCCAAATCGATGTAGTCATGGTTTTGGAAAATGTAGGTTAAGATTTTTGGGTGAATTTCTGTTTTACATCTAACACATTGTACACAATGCAACTTCTGAGCATCGGTGGTGGAGGGAGTTGATGTTTGTGGCTGATGTGCCAATTAGCCAATTTGCTTTGTCCTGGGTGGTGTCAAGCTTCTCGTGTGTTGGTGGAGCTGCACTCATCCAGGCTAGTGGAGTACATTCTTTGTGACTTGTACTAGTAGATGGTGGGTGGCACAGTGGCACAGTAGTTAGCACGGCCGACTCGCAGCGCCAGAGTCCCAGGTTCAATTGCTGTCTCAGCAACTGTCTGTGCAGAGTTTGCACATTCTCCCCATGTCTCTGTGGGTTTACTTGGGTGCTCCGGTTTCCTCCCACAGTCCAAAGCTGTGCAGGTTAGGTGAATTGGCCATGCTAAATTGCCCGTAGTGTATGGTAAAGGGGTAAATGTAAGAGAATGGGTCTGGGTGGGTTGTTCTTCAGAGGGTCTGTATGGACTAGTTGGGCTGAAAGACCTGCTTCCACACAGTAAGTAATCTAGCCTAATCTAAAAGTGGGCAGTCTTTGGAGACTTGAGGGTGAGTTTGTTGTTGCACTATTCTAAGACCAAAGGAAATTACAGCACAGGAACAGGCCCTTCGGCCCTCCAAGCCTGCACCAAATCAGATCCTTTATCTAAACCTCTTGCCTATTTTCTAAGGATCTGTATCGCTCTGCTCCCCACCCATTCATGTCTAATACAGCTTAAATGATGCTATCGTGCCCACCTCTGAATTGTCTGCTGGCAATGCGGTCCAGGCCCCCATCACCATCTGTATAAAGAATTTTCCACATATATCTCCCCTAAACCTTTCCCTTTCACTTTGAACTCATGAACCCTAGTCATTGAGTCCCCCACTCTGAGAAAAAACTTCTCCATTTCTCTCACATCTCCATTTTGAGAAACACCTTTCCACTGCTACTCTCTGTCTCCCGCTGCCCAGCCAGCTCTCCATCCATCTACCTCGTACACCCTGGACCCCATGCGACTTCACTTTCTCCATCAGCTTACCAGGGGGGACCTTACCAAACACCTTACGAAAGTCCATGAATATGATATCTACAGCCCTTCCTTCATCAATCAACTTTGTCACTTCCTCAAGGAATTTTATTGAGTTGGTAAGACATGACCTTCCCTGCACAAAACCATGTTGCTTATCACTGAAAACAGCATTTTCTTCCAAAAGGGAATACACAACATCAGGATCTGTTTACAGACTTGTAAATCTATCTCACTCTCACTGTTTGGAGGCCTGTAGTTCGACCCCAACATTGTTACTGCATCCTCCCGATATCAGACCTCTGCCTAAATTACCTTAGTGCTCGAGTCCTCCATACTGCCCTCCTTCAGTAAATGTGTTATCCTCTCTTACGAGTAATGCAATTTCTCCACCCCTTTTACCACCCTCTCTATCCTAATTCAAGCATCTTTACCCTGGGATATTTAGTTGCCAATCATACCCGTCCCTCAATCAAGTCTCAGTAATTGCAATAACATCACACTTCCATGTTCTACTCCAAGACCTAAGTTCATTTCCCTTACCGACTGCACTTCGTACATGAAGGCAAATGCACCTCAGACCATCTGTCCCTTTGTGTTCATAGTCTGCTGTCTGCTTACTCTTATCCTTAGTCACAGTGACTTCATTATCTAGTTCCTTACAGGCTTTAGTTACTACCTCGTTACTGTCCATTAGCCTCCTCAATTGGCTCTCATCTCCCTCCCCAACAGTGTTAGCAAAAGGTTTCTCGAGGACATTGATTCCAGTCCGGCCCTGTCATAGACTGTCCGATTTGTAATAGTACCACCTTCCTCAGAACTGCTCCCATAAGTCTCAAAAATCTGAACCCCTCCCTCTTGCACCATCGCTCAAGCCACACATTAATCTTGCCTATTCTTTCATTTCTACTCTGACTAGCACATGGCTAAGTCCAGTTGAATTTATCATCCATGATAACCCCCAGGATGTTGATAGTAGGGGATTCAGTGATGGTGACACAATTGAATGTCAAGGGGCATTGCTTAGATATTCTTACTGGTGATGGTCATTGCCTGCGACTCGACTTTTAAGAAGCTATGAATCTGCACTCTAAGATCTCTTTGTTCAGCAGCACTCCCTCGGACCTTACCATATGTCAGGATGAGTTTAACCACTGGAGTGCTTGCTCCCTGATACCTTTTAATTTCAGTTTGTTTGGGCTCCTTGATGTCACACTCAGTCGAATGCAGCCTTGATGTCAAGGACTTTTCACTTTCACATCACCACTGGAATTCTGCTCTTTTATCCATGCTTGATTCAAGGCTGTAATGAGGTCAGGAGCTGAATGGTCCTGGTGGAACACAAACTGGGCATCAGTGAGTAGGTTATTGCTGAGCAGGTGCTGCTTGAAGTTGCTGCAAGTTGTGGAGCACAAGTCTTCAGTCCTATTGCCGAAATGATATCAGGGCCTGGAGCCTTTGCAGTATCTAGTTTCTCCAACAATTTCTTTGCATCACATGGAGTGAATCGAATTGGCTGAATATTTGTATCTGTAATGCTAGGGACCACTGGAGGAGGCCAAGATGGATCATGTACTCAGCACTTGTGGCTGAAGATTGTTGCATATGCTCCAGCCTTATTTTTTGTGCTGATCTTCCATCATTGTGGATGGGGACATTGCAGTGATTAAAGAAGTCAGTTCACCACCACCTTCTCAAGGGCAAATAGGGATGGCCTATCAATGCTGGCCAGCCTGTGACAAGTAGTCACATAAATTAATTTTAAAAAATATTAATTTGTGGAACCTCCTTCTCCCATGAGTCGTTTAATTGTCCATCAATATTCACGATTGAATGTGGCAGGACTGCAGAGTTTAGATCTCATCCCTTAGTGGTTGGATCACTTTGTTCTGTCTCTCACTTGCTGCTTCTGTTGTTTGGCAGGCAAGTATTCCTGTTTGGTAGCTTCACCAGGTTGACACCTCATCTTCAGGAATGCCCAGTGCTGCTCTTGGCATGCCCAGTTGCACTCTCCATTGAACCTGGGTTGATCCACTGGCTTGATGGGAATGATTGAGTGGGGAATATGCTGGCCATGAGGTTACAGGTGTGGTGCAAAACTGATGCTGTTGATGGCCCACGGCACCTCATGGTCGAGTTGCTAGATCTGTTGGAAGTCTATACCATTTAGCACCGTGATGAAGGTTATACTCAATGTGAAAGCAGGACTTCATCTCTACAAGGCTGTGCAGTGTTCGCTCTTACCGATACTGTCATGGACAGAGGCATCTCCAGCTGGTAGATTGCTAAGGATGACATCAAGTATGTTTCCCCCTCTTTGTGGTTCTTTCACCACTTCTCACAGACCCAGTATAGCAGTCCTTGAGGACCCAACCAACTTGAACTGTGGTGCTGCTGCTGAAACACTGTTGATGGTGGATAGTAACATCCCCCACCCCGAGTATATTTTGTGCCTTCGCCATCTTCAGTGCTTCCTCGAGGGTTGTTCAATATGGTGGAGACCGATTGATGAACTGAGAGAGGATGCTTCATGGTAATCAACAGGTGGTTTCCCTGTCCATGTTTAACCTGAAGTCATGAAACGTCATGGGATCTGGAGTCAATGGTGAAGAATCCCAGAGCAACTCCATCCAGACTTTATTCCACTGAACCATCACATCTGCTGGGTCTCTCATAGAGTCATAGAGATGTACAGCATGAAACCAGACCCTTCAATCCAACTCATCCGTGCTGACCAGATATCCTAACCTCATCTTGTCCCATTTACCAGTCGACATTTTCACGATGTCACCATCTATTTCCCCAGATTCCATGTCTTCTACGTCCTTCTCCACTGTAAACACTAATGAAACAACTCATTTAATATCTCCCCATCTCGTACAGCTCCACAGCTGCCATGATAATCTTATAGAGGCCCTATTCTATCCCTACTTACCCTCTTGTCCTTTACGTATTTATAGAATACTTTTGGATTCCTCTTTACCCTATTTGCCAAAGCTATCTATTTTTGCACTCCAAATTTCCCTCTTAAGTATACTCCGACTGCCTTTAGACTGTTCAAACGTTTCAGTCGATCTATCTTGTCTGTACCTGAACTGTTCTGCCATTGCCTGTACGGTATAATTCCATGAGTTTGATTTTCTCAGGCTGTCGTTTGCCTAGTCTGCTAGCTAGCTCTCCCAAGTTTGCCACTAGCTCCCAGGAGGACAGCAGGATCAAAAAGGTCATTTCTGCTGTTCTCTATTTCAGTACCTAGGTCAACACCAGGTGATTCATCTAATTTCATTTCTTTGAGACTTTATAATGATTGGTACAGCTGAATGGTTTGCAAGGTGATTTCAGAGGGAAATTTAGAATCAAGCGCATTGCTAGATGTAGGCAGGCCAGGTAAGTTTAACACATTTCCTTCACTGAAAGATACTAGTGAACGAGATGGATTTTTCGCACAGTCAACAATGATTTCATGGTTATCGGTGAAAAATTAATTCCGGATTTTTTTTGCTGAGATCAAATGCCATCATCTGCCATTGCTGGATTCAATCCCTGTCTTCATAGCCCAGATGATTAGTTGAGTTTCTACATTAACATTCTACCTATAGTACCACTAGACCATCATCTTCCCTGATTTGGGCTAAGTGCAGAACTTTGAGAGTTATCTCACTTTTATGGCAGCTATGTTGTTGCAGACTCCATGAGCTGAAGAATCCTTTCTGCACTGTCTGAATCTATGAATCTATATATCTTCTGAATGCGGGAGAATACACCCCAGCTTATAAAATCTCTGTTTAATTCTTGGATGTCTGCTATCTTTCTGAAAGGTTATACTTCCAAGACTTACAAGACAAAAAAAAAATTATCAGAAGCTCTCCAGTTGTGAATGAAGTGGACGATTAAGCAATTCACTGGAGGAGGAAGCTCCACAAGCATCCCCATCCTCAACGATCGGGAGTCCAACCCATCAATGCAAAAGACAAGAGTGAAGAAGTTCCATTCAACATCAGCTGAAACAATTGACCGGACAGCCTTCAGCCAAGATGAGACATTCCACGTGAGTGTCTTTTGTGAAGACAGAACCAAAATATTTATTCAACTGTTCATCCATTTCTTTATCCCCTGTGCAACATTCTCCCATTTCTGTCTGTAGGAGACCAATATTTCTCTTCAGCATTCACTCTCTCTTCATGTATCTATCAAAATGCTTAATGTCAGTATTTACATTCTCGGTAAGCTTATTTTCATATTGTATTTTCCCCTTCTTAATCAATCCCTTAGTCTTTATTTGGCGAATTCTAATCTGCTCCCAATCCTCAGACCTGTTATTTCTCTTGGCCAATCTCTAACCTGCTTCCTTGGATTGGATACCATCTCTAATTTCTTTTGTAAGCTATGGATACGCCCTCTTACCCATTTTGCTTTTGAGCTGGTATAAACAGTTGTTGCAGTTCTCCCATGAATTCCTTGAATGTGTGCCATTGCCTATCCACTGTCATCCCTTTAAGTAATTCTCCTTAATGTACCAAGGTCAAATCATGCCTCATATACTTCTAGTTTCTTTATTAAGATTCTGCACTCTAGTCTCTGAATCAACAATCTCACACCCCACCTAAATCAAATGAAAGCAGTTACATCAGTCTCCCTGAAGTTCCTTTGAAAGGAAAGGTAAAAAGATATCCCCCGGAAAGGGAGCGAGGGATAGTCAGCCACAGATTAGAGGCCATTCTACAGATGGACCATCACAAAGGAATGCTGTTGGGTCATGTAATACATTTATACATGCAGCATTAGGAGAAAAAAGATGAATGAACCATGTGGATATCATATGAACGCCCGAAGTGTAAACAATAAAATTGTTGTAAGTAATTATGCAATTCAGAAACTAGAATGTGACAATTCTTATTTATATTGAATAAAATTTTGTCACTTTCAATAATTCCATCATTAGTAAAAGAGAATAATGTTTAATGAACTCTTTATACAAATTTTAAAAGTGTTTTGGGAAGGGGTTGTCAAAGAACGCTTTGGGAATTGTTGAAGTGCTGAGAGAAGCAGATATCTGATGGGGCTGGGGATGGGGGGGATGTTGGGCAGGTGTGGAGCAAAACAATTGCTTTGTTCTGGATGGTGTCATAAATTTTGAGTGCAGTTGATGTTGCACTCCTCTCGGCAAATGGCAAATTAAACACACACATAAAAATAGTAATTTGGCAATACAAGACTTAAACATTGCTGAGGAAAGATCCATGTTCTTGTTCGGATTTTATGTTGCACTTATCAGGACAATTCACAAGAAATCACCATGCAAAGTGAAAAGAAAATGTATACTGCATCAGAAGGGACTGCTAATTGGATGGCAAGGAAACTCTAGAATTGCATAAAGAATGCATGAGTTCATGATAACTGTTAACTGTCAAGTTTTATTGAAACACATAATTGAAGGTCGCTTTTCTGGTTGGTTAAGGACACACTGATTAAGGATCATTGTAATGAAATGTTCTCTCCATGGATGTTTCCAGACCTGCGCAATATTTTAAGAATTTTCTGTTTTGTCTTTC
The DNA here is from genome assembly GCF_047496795.1 of Chiloscyllium punctatum. NCBI lineage: Eukaryota > Metazoa > Chordata > Chondrichthyes > Orectolobiformes > Hemiscylliidae > Chiloscyllium > Chiloscyllium punctatum. The sequence goes on along the minus strand of NC_092764.1, from coordinate 66,853,577 downwards.
AGAGAAGTGTGTAATTTTCATTATACATCTGCCTTCATGATTGTATTTGGTGCAAAGTCAGAGCGCGGTTTGCCCATTACAGTGTTTCTAGATTCAGACTCTTTTGTGGCTATACTAATCATGTTAATCATCTATTATACTGCTCAGGGTCATGATGTTTGGGGATTCAGAATCCTTTCTTGATGAAGGGCTTACGCTCGAAACATTGATTCTTCTGCACCACGGAAGCTTCCTGACCAGCTGTGCTTCCTCAGATCCACGTGCTTCAACAAAACCATCTGGGGTCTGTCTCATATACTGAGCAAGGTTAAGGGGGAAATTTTTGGAGACTTATACGTAATCATCAGAGTCCCTGAATATTAGAGAATTGTCAAAATTGCTCCTTTGTTTAAGAAGGGCAACAGGGATAATCCTGAACATTTAAGGCTACTGACCCTCACATCAGTGGTGGGAAATCATTGGAGAATATTCTGCGGGATAGGATTTACTCAAATTTGAGAAAATATCTGCTTATTACTGATAGGTAGCATGACTTTGCGTGGGTTGTGTCTCACAAATTTGATTGAGTGTTTTGAGGAAGTGACAGAGATGATTGTTGAGGGCAGGACAGTAAATGTTGTCTCCATTCACTTGAGCAAGCCCTTTGTCATGGCAGGCTGATACAATCAGTGAGGTCACATGGCATCTATAAGCTGATGAAACTGTGATAAAAGGGAGAAGTTAAGAGTTCTGATTCGTAACTGTGTGGATGCTACAAAGATTTGGGGAGCTGTAGACAGTGAGGAAAATTGCCAGAGGACACAGCAGGATCTAGGTAAGAGAACGGCAGAGAAATAAGATAGAATTTAATCTGGAAAAGTGCAAGGCAATGCATTTTGGAAGGTTTCATGTAAGATAGAAGTCTACAATAAATGGCAGAACACTTATTAATATTGATATACAGAGGGATTAAGATGTACAGGTGCACACTTCCCTGAAAGTTTCATCAGAAGTGGGTAAGGTGGTCAAGAAGCTTTTTTGCATGCTTGACATCATCGGTTGGCAAGCCAAGATGCAGCGATAGAAAACTTTTGTCCGGCCACATATTGAATATTGCAGACAGTTCTGGTCACCACTATACCAGAAGAATAGCATTTGGGACGGCACGGTGACTCAGTGGTTAGCACTGCTGCCTCACAGTACCAAGCTCCCAGGTTGGATTGCAGCCATGCGTGACTGGCTGTGTGGAGTTTGCACATTTGCCCTGTGTCTGCGTGGGTGTGCTCCAGATTCCTCACAAAGATGTGCAGGTCAGCTGAATTGGCCATGTTAAATTGCTCATAGGACTAGGTGCATTAATCAGAGGGAAAAGGGTGTGGGTGGGTTGCTATTCGGAGGGTTGGTGTAGACTAGTTAGGCCGAAGGGCCTGTTTCTACACTGTAAAGAATCTAGTCATACAGAACGAAACAGCCCTTAAGTCCAACTCACTCATGCCAACCAAGTGTCCCAAACTAAATTAGGCCTCCATGTTTTTATTCCTCCCACACCCCTCTAAACTTTCCCAATTCATGTACCTGCCCAAATGACTTTTAAATGTTCAAACTTTACCTTCATCTACAGCTTCCTCTTGAAGTTCATTCCACGTACGAACAAGTTGTCTCTAAGTCCCTTTTAAATCTTCGTCCTCTCACCTGAAATAATATGCCCTCTAGTTTTAAATTTCCTTACCCAAGGGATAAACCTTTGCTATTCACCTTATCTATTTCCAACACAATTTTAAAACCCTCTGTAAGGTGACCGATTTGGAGAGCGTACAAAAATGATTTACCAGGATGTTACGTTGTCAGGACGGTATAACTTTGAGGAGAGATTAGAACAAAATGGTTTGCTTTCACTTGAATGATGGAGGCTGAGAAATGACGTGATGGAAGTTTACAAAATTATGAGAGCCATCAATGGAATTGATAGTTGAAGTTTTTTTTTCCCCTTAGAAATACCTATTACAATGGGGCATGGGTTCAAGGTAAAAGTGGGAAAGCTTAAAGGAGATGTGAGAGGCAATGTTTTTACACAGAGTACCTTGAATTCTCTGCCAGAGAACATGCTAAAAACAATTAGATAACAACGTTTAAGAGGCGTTTTGACAGATATACGTAGAAGCAAGGAAAAGAGTGATGCACGTACAGTATAGAGGCAAAAGGTTTTTAATTTAGAAAGGCATCTTGTGCCAGCACTGAAGGATCTGTTCCTGTGCTGTACATTTCTTTGTTCTTGTGCGGTACAAATTTTAAATACAAATATTTAGTCCAAAACTGAATATCGTCCAGATTTTGCTGCATGTTAGCACTAAGTGCATCTCTGACCATAATGATGAAGGAAATGTTATTGATAACACAGCTGAGAATATTTTACGTGTGGACCTTCCTCCAAGGAATTCCTGTGGTGATCTGACTTTGTAAGCAGTCGGCACTGGAACAGTCCATGCACTGTTTATCTGAAAATTTAAATATTGGGTTCCTTATGACTGTGCATCTGTTTCAGTCCTGGATTCAATGTTGAGACAACAATTTGAAATTTGATAATTGTATAAACCTTGTGATTGTAGAATTAACTTGAAAATCCTCTCACTGAAGGAAGATGCAAGTGATTGCACAGAGAGAGCATTAAGGAGCATCGTCGCTACAAACAGCGTGGTCAGTCTTTTCTGGAAATTTACTGGTTTATATTCAATTTATTCCATTGTTTTATCCTCAATAAAACTCGATTGCTAATCCAGAGATGAGGTTCTAGTATCAATGAATAACCTCCTCACATCATTTCTTCCATTCATTTAATGTATCCAAACCATTAAAGCTCAATAGTTTAAGGCCTCCAAACAATAGTAGTAAAATAAATATTTAATCCATGGTAGGTGTGGTCACATTCACTGATTGACAAGCAAATAAGTTCAAAGGCCTATCAAATTGCAATAATTAAAACACATACTGTGTACAAAAGCCATTTCCAGCAAAAATCTGGAACAAATTACAATCAGTCTGAAAGATGTAATGGAAGCAGGTAATGGTCTGGAAGCTGTGAAATCAGCAGCAGAGATACCGACTGCTGGTGAAAGAAATTTCCGCTGATCTTTCCAGCAACTCAATGTGATTCTGAAGTTGAGAATGCTCTTCACTCTGGGTGGTGTGACCATAGACATTCAGTAGGGCTTCAACACAATGTCTTGTTCTGATCTGAAAGGGAAGATATTTCTTATGTCACAGTGATGACATCTATTGGTTGAATGATAATATTTTATGACGTCTACCATGACTCGGCTGGCATAGAATACCTCCAAAACTGTGTTCAATCAATTAGAGTCAAGGCTAGTGGAGAAAATAGAGAATGCTCGAAACATTTTGAAAAGTCATTAAGCTGTAATCTTAACTATTTCTCTCTCCAGAGATTACAACTGGTCTCATGTATGATTTTGATTAGTTTCTGCTTTTACTTTAAATTTCCAGCTCATGCTGTATTCCACGTTTGTGGTAGTCCCAGAGCTTTTTGCTTTGGGAGGCCAACCACATGCTTGAGAGTTAAGTGGATGAATGAAGATCTGGAATTAAAACTATTCACACTGATCATTTAAACTGACAAGTTACAGTGTATAAGCGTATGAACTAAACAAGGTTTGTTTGAAAGTTCTAATGAATTCATACTACGGCTTGAATGACTCATCAATAACGAGGCAACTAAGATTGCAAACTAACACTTACTGCATTATTCCTGAAACATTTCTCTTGATTTATTGCATCTTTTGTTCTGAGTTTAATGTTTCTTTTGCACGTTCTCTGTTCGACTTGGTTCTGTAATGCTTTTTTTGACATGAACTGACCTTTTTCATGATATTCTCCAATGTTTATCCGTTCACAGAACTCCATGTTTCAGTGGCCTAGTTGCTTCATGCAATATCACAGCTTTGTTTTGCCACTATCTCTTCTTTTACAGAGTTGAATTATTCACTTACTCCATTTTGGTAATGCTGATAATGACAATAAAAAATAAATGAACTGTCTGATATTGTAGATGCTGCTGGGGTTGTGGAGGGGAAACAAAAAAAAATCACCATTTTTCACACCCCCACTTTCTGTTACTCATACCCTCAGTGTGCCGAATCCTCAAGTCATCCTTATTTCTTTCCATCATTTAAAACTTCTACTTCAGAATTAATGTTTATTCTGATGCTATATATCTCTCTTGTATTTTTTTCAAACAAGTGTAACTGATATAAATGATTATGCAGCCAAATTACACTCCAGAGAGCATGTATATAAATGATAGTAAAAGTTCCAGATAGAGCAATTGCTTGCCTCTGAGTATGAAATACCTGTTCAATCTGCTTCCATCACTCACTGATGTTGAATTCATTTATTGTCGTGTTGGGGCTATTGGAATACTAATAGCTGTTCAGCATTGTGCAATTAGACAAATGTTTCTGCTTTGAGTATAATGCATAATGCAGCTGCCAATTACATCAAAACTGTATTTGAATACAATCTGTGTCTTGCCATATTTCATGCAGAATTATTTGCTTTTCACTTGAGCGCAAAATCAGTCATGAGTCAGCAGTATTTGATTTTGAGAATGCACTACCCTTGATAAATTAATTGTAGACCATCTCGAGATATTTAAGGCTATAAAATCATAATGTTTTATTTTAACTATGTTAAGATTATGCTTATCATAAAACATTGCTATTGGAAAGCTAATTGACTCATTTACTACCAAGAGTAAGCTGAATGCACGAATGTACAATTGGTTTAATTTCAGGCTGGGTGGGTAAACAATTGCGTATGATTATTATTGAGACCAATGATCTCTCTGAATCAATTGAATTCAAAGAAAAAGGACAAGTAAAATTTACAGCTCAGGACTAGGCCCTTCGGCCCTCCAAGCCTGTGCCAATCCAAATCCACTGTCTAAACCTATCAGCCAATTCCGAAGGATCTATATCCCTCTGCTCCCCACCTGCTCATGCGTCTGCCCAGAAGCACCTTAAATGAATCTACCATATCTGCCACTACCACCTCTGCTGGCAATGCGTTCCAGGCTCCTACCACCCTCGGTGCAAACTACTTGTCACGTGTATCGCCCTTAAAATTTTCACCCCTCATCTTGAACACATGACCTCTCCTGATTGAAACCCTCACCCTGGGAAAAAAGCTTATCTCTATCCACCCTGTCTATAACCCTTCATGATTTTGTAGACCTCAATTAGGAGCCCCCTCAATCTCCATTTTTCTAATGAAAACAATACTAATTTGCTCAACCTATCTTCATACCAAGCATCTTCCATACCAGGCAACATCCTCATAAACATTCTCTGCACCCTCTCCAAAGCGTCCACATCTTTTTGGTCATGTGCCGACCAGAAATGTACACAGTATTCCAAATGTGGCCGAAACAAAGTCTTGTACAAGTTTATCATGACCTGCCAACTCTTATTCTCAATTCCCCATCCAATAAAGGCAAGCATACCATATGCTTAGTTTATCCACTTGCTCAGCCACCTTGTGGGCACAGTGGACGTGAATACCTAGGGGGCTCCACGTTGGTTCAGTGGTTCGCACTGCTGCCTCACAGCATCAGAGACTTGGGTTCAATTCCCGCCTCGGGTGACTATTTGTGTGGAGGTTGCACATTCTCAACGTGTCTGCGTGGGTTTCCTCCCACGGTCCAAAAATGTGCAGGTTAGGTGAATTGGCCATGCTAAAATACCCGTGATGGAGGGGAATGGGTTGGTGTGGACTTGTTGGGCCGAAGGTAAGTTTCCACACTGTAAGTAATCTAATTTCTCTGCTCATCAACTTTTCCCTAGGATCTTCCGTTTACAGGATAGTTCGCTCTCGAATTAAATCTTCCAAAATGTATCACCTCACGATTGCCCGGATTAAATTCCATCTTCCACTTCTCCACCCAACTCTCCAGTCAATCTATATTGTCATGTATTCTTTGACAGTCCACTACGCTTTCTGCTACTCCACCAATCTTCACATCATCCGCACGCTTACTGATCAGGCCGCCAATGCCATCGTCTGGATCATTTATGTAGATCACAAACAACAGTAGCCCCAGCACTGATCCCCGTGGAACACCACCGGTCACCTTTCTCCATTTCGAGAAACTCCCATTAACTGCTACTCGCTGTCTCGTGTTGCTCAAACAGTTATTTGTCCATCTAACTAGAACACCCTGCACACCATATGACTTCACTTTCTCCATTAGCTTACCATGGGGAACTTATCAAATGCCTTACTAAAGTCTATGCATATGACATCTAATTCCCCTTTTCATCTATTAATTTGGTCAATTCTTCAAAGAACTCTCTTTAGTTGGTAAGGCACAATCTCCCCCACACGAAACTATGATGCCTATCGCTGATAAACCCATTCTCTTCAAAATTTAAATAGATCCTATCCCTCAGTACTTTCTCCAGCAACTTTCCCACCACTGCCATCAGGCCCACTGGTCTTAGTTACCCGAAATATCCCTACTACCCTTGTTGTACAGAGGGACATCATTAGCAACCCTCCAGTCCTCCAGCACCTCACCTGTTTTTAATTATGCTATAAAGATATCTCTTAGGGGCCTAGATATTTCCTCTCTTGCACCCCTCAGCAACCTGGGATAGATAGCATCCGATTCTGGGGATTTGTCTATCTCAATATCCTTTGGCCGACTCAACACATCCTCCCTCCTTATGTCAATGCGAGTCAGAGTAAACAAACTTTTGTCTCTACTCTCAACATTCATTATGTCTCTCTCCTCAGTGAACACTGATGCAAATTAATCATTGAGAATCTCACCCGTTTTCTCAGGTTCGACACATAACCTTCCTTCCTTATCCTTGAGTGAATCGACCTATTCTTTGGTTGCCTTCTTGTTTCTTATATAAAATAAAAGGCCTTGTGATTTTCCTTAATTCTGCTCACTAAAGTTATATCATGACCCCGTTTATCCCGCTTTTTTCCCCGCTTAAGATTGGTCCTACTCTTCCAATATTCCTCCAAGGCCTGTTCTGTTCTTAGATGCCTGGACATTATGTACGTTTCCCTTTCCCTTTTGGAGAGTTGTACAATTTTTCCTGTAGTCCACAGTTCACGAATCTTGCCTTTCCAATTCCTTATTTTCAAAGCGACATGCCTATCCTGTGCGAACTTCAACCTATCTTTGAAAGCGTCCCACATATCAAATGTAGACATCCCTTCAAATAGCTGCTGCCAAACCACATTTCCCAGTTCCAGCCGAATTTTGGTCTTGGCCCAGTTTAGTATTCTTCCCTCAGGACCACTCTCATCTTTGTCCACGTGAATTCTAAAACTTACATAATTGTGGTCACTATTCCCAAAGAAAACCCCACTGCAACTTCTACTACCTGGCCAGGCTCATTCCCCAACACCAAGTCCAATATGGCCCCTTTCCTAGTTGGAGTATTGACATACTGCTCTAGAATACTTTCCTTGATGCTCATTATGAATTCTGCCCCATACAGACCTCTGACACTAAATGTATTCCAGTCAATGTTGTGAAAATTAAAGTCTCCCATCACCACCACGTGTTGCCTCTACATCTTTCCATAATCAGTTTGCCTATTTGTTCTTCTACCTCTACCTCTAATTCAAATGGTCCTAGGTAGAAAATATGGGATTAGCGAATTGGAAGCAATTTGTAGAATGTTAGAAGCAAATCAGGATGGTGATGAATGAACATAAATAAAAAAAATGAAGATGGTAAACAAATTAAGAAGGCCAATGTAGGCACTGCAGATGCTGGAAATTAGAGTCAAGGTTAGAGTGGTGCTGGAAAGGCACATCAGCTCAGACATCATCCGAGGAGCTGGAAAATCGATGTTTCGGGCAAAAGCCCTTCATCAGGAATGATGCTGGGAGCTTTGGGGGTGGAGAGAAATACTGCAGTGGGGTGGGGCTGGGGAGAAGGCAGCTGAGAGTGCAATAGTTGGATGGAGCTGGGGGTAAAGCTGATAGGTCAGGGAGGAGGGTAGAGCGGATATGTGGGCAGGAAGATTGAAAGGTGGGACAGGTCATGATGATGGTGCAGAGCTGGACGGTAGGAAGTGGTGTAAGGTGGGGGGATGGGAAATGAAGCAATTGGTGAAAGTCCATATTGATGCCAGAGGGTTGAAGGGTCCCAAGACAGAAGATGAGGCATCCTTCATGCAGGTGTCGGGTGCTAAGGGAATGAAGATGTATAAGCTCAGGACCTGCATGTCCTGGGGAGGGGGAGTTGAAACATTCGGACATGGGGCAGTGGAATTGATTTTTGCGGGTGTCTCGGAGATGTTCCCTAAAGCGCTCTGTGATTCAGCGTCCAGTCTCCCCAACATAGAGAAGACTGCATCAGATGCAACAGATACAGTAAATGACATCTGTGGAAGCGCAGGTGAAACTTTGATGGATGTGGAAGGCTCCTTGGGGCCTTGGGCGGAGGTGAAGGGGGGTGGTGTGGGCACAGGTTTTGTAATTCCTGTGGTGGAAGGGGATGGTGCCAGGAGGCGAGGATGGGCTGTTAGGGGACATGGACCTGTTACCCTCCCTCAACATTTTTATTTCCAACTGCCACCAAAACATTGACTGCCTCAACCTTTCTACAACCCTACCCAACCCAACGTCTTACCCTAACAATGCACAGCCTTCCACTCCCTCTGCTCCAACCCCAACCTCACCATCAAACCAGTCGATAAAGGGGGTGCAGTGGTAATTTGGCGCACTGACCTCTACACCGTTGAAGTCAGGTGCCAACTCGAAGACACCTCCTCCTGTACCCCAATCACAAAACCATCATCTTCCAGACCGTACACAACCTTATCACCTCAGGGGATCTCTCACACAGCTTCTAATCTCATATTCGGGAACCCCGCACCGCCCAATTCTACCTCCTAACCAAGATCCAGAAGCCTGACCTCGTCGGCCGACCCATCGTTTCAGCCTGCTCCTGCCCCACCAAAATCATCTCCATCTACCTGGATTCTGACCTATTCCCCCCGGTTCGGGGGACTGGGGACACCATCGAAACTCTCCACCTCCTCCAAGATTTCTATTTCCCTGGCCCCAACGCCTCATCTTCACCATGAATATCCAGTCCCTTTACACCTCCATCTGCCATGACCAGGGCCTCCAAGTCCTCCGTGTCATCCTCTGCCAACATTTCCACCAGTACCCTTCCACTGAAACACTTATTCGTTCTGCTGAACTGGTCCTCACCCTCTCCTTCCAATCCTCTCGCTTCCTCCAGACCAAAGGATTAGCCATGGCACCCATATGGGCCCCAACTCTGCCTGTCTCTTTGTCGGCTACGTGGAACTGTCTATTTTTATTAGTTACACATAGAAAACTCCACACCTTCTTCTCCACTACAATGATGACTACATCGGCGCCACCTCGTGCACCCACTGGGAGGTTGAAACGTTCATCCACTTCACCAACATATTCCACCCCAACCTTAAATTCACCTGGACCACCTCTGACACCTCTCTCTCTTTCTTGGACTTTTCCATCTCCATCAACGGTGAGCAACAGAACACTGACATTTTTGACAAACCCACTGACTCGCACAGCTACCTGGATTACACCTCCTCCCACCCTGCCTCCTGCAAGTATGCTAACCCTTATTGCCAATTCCTCTACATCCGCTGCATCTGATCCCAGGAGTGCCAGCTCCATTACAGAACACGTCAGATGGCCTCCTTCTTTAAAGACTGTAATTCCCCTTCCATGTGGTTGATTATGCCCTCCAGTGCATCGTATCCACTTGCCGGACCTCCGCACTCGAACCCCATCCCTCCAGCAGCAACAAGGACAGAACACCCCCAGTCCTCAACTTCCACCCCACCAACCTCTGTAGACATCGCATCATCTGTCAGCATTTCTGCCATCGACAAATGTACACAACAACCAGAGATATATTTCCCTCCCAACCCTTATCCTGTTTCTGCAAATACTGTTGCCTCCATGACGACCTGGTCATGACCACGCCCATAACAACTCACCATCCTCTCCTGGTATCTTCCCCTGCTAACACAGGAATTGCAAAACCTGCGCCCACACCTCCCCTTTCACCTCTGTCTAAGGCCCCAAAGGAGCCTTACACAACCATCAGAATTTCACCTTCCATTCCACATATCCCATTTATGTATCGATGCGAACAAAGCTGGCTCCTCTTGATTGGGGAGACTAGATGCCTACTTGCAGAGCGCTTCTGTGAACATCTCTGGGATACCCGCATCAATCAACCCCGCTGTCCTGTGGTCGAACATTTCAACTCCCCCTCCCACTCTGTCAAGGACATGCAGGTCCTGGGCCTCCTCCATCGCCCCTAATTTACTACTCAATGCGTGGAGCAAGAATGCCTCATCGTCCGCCTCTGGACCCTTCAGCCCCATGGCATCAATGTGAACTTCACCAGTTTCCTCATTTCCCCTTTCCCCACCTTACCCATTTCTAACCTTCCAGCTCAGCATCATCCTCATGACCTGTCCCACCTGTCAATCTTCCTTCCTACATATCCGCTCCACTCTCATCTCCGAGTTATCACCTTTACCTCAACCTCCATCCACGATTGCACTCTCAGCTACCTTCTCCCAAGTCACACCCCACTCCTATTTATCTTTGGGGACAGTCACCACAATTCGGTGACTTGTACTCTAGTGATGGAGAGGGATAAGTGTGCACTGCAGGGCATGAGTTATAGTTGTGGGCAGGGAATTTATGAGGCGGTGAGGCACGACCTAGGATGCATGGCTTGGAAAAGTAGGCTTCACGGCAAAGGCACAATTGATATGTGGAGCTTGTTCAAGGAGCAGCTATTGAGTGTCCTTGATAGGTATGTACCTGTCAGGCAGGGAGGAAAGGGTCGTGTGAGGGAGCAGTGGTTTAATAAGGAATTGGAATCCCTTGTTAAAGGGAAGAGGGTGGCCTATGTAATGATGAGGCGTGAAGGTTCAATTGGGGCGATTGAGAGTTATAAGGTAGTCAGGAAATATCTGAAGAGAGAGCTAAGAGCAGCAAGGAGGGGACATGAAAAGTCCTTAGTTGGTAGGATTAGGGAAAACCCAAAGGTATATGAGGTATGTCAGGAATAAAAGAATGACTAGGGTGGGAATCGGTCCAGTCAAGCATAGTAGTGGGAAGTTGCGTGTGGAGGCTGAAGAGATTGGGGAGACACTGAATGAATACTTTTTGTCAGTATTCACTCAGGAACATCACATTGCTGCCGATGTGAATACAGAGTCACAATTAATTAGAATGGACGGCTTTGTGGTATGTAGGGAAAAGGTGTTGGAAATTCTGGAAAGGGTGAAAATAGATAAGTCCACTGGCCCTGATGGCATTTATCCTAGGATTCTCTGTGAAGCAAGGGAGAAGATTGCAGAACCATTGGCCTTGATTTTTATGTCCTCGTTGTTAACAGGAATAGTGCTAGAAGACTGGAGGATAGCAAATGTGGTTCCCTTTTTCAAGAAGGGGAGTAGGGATAACCCTAGTAACTATAGGCCGGTGAGCCTTACTTCTGTTGTGGGCAAAGTCTTAGAGACAATTGTAAGGGATACGATTTATGAACATCTGGATAGGAATAATATAATCAAGGATAGTCAGCATGGTTTTGTGAAGGGCAGATCGTGCCTCACCAACTTTATTGAATTCTTGTGGGCGGCACGGTGGCACAGTGGTTAGCACTGCTGCCTCACAGCGCCGGAGATCCGGGTTCAATTCCCACCTCAGGCGACTAACTGTGTGGAGTTTGCACATTCTCCCCGTGTCTGCGTGGGTTTCCTCCGGGTGCTCCGGTTTCCTCCCACAGTCCAAAGATGTGCAGGTCAGGTGAATTGGCCATGCTAAATTGCCTGTAGTGTTAGGTAAGGGGTTGATGTAGATGTATCGGTGGGTACGCTTCGGCGGGGCGGTGTGGACTTGTTGGGCCGAAGGGCCTGTTTCCACACTGTAAGTAATCTAATCTAATCTAATCTAATCTTTGAGAAGGTGACTAAGGAGGTGGACGAGGGTAAAGCGGTAGATGTGGTGAATATGGATTTTAGTAAGGCGTTTGATATGGTTCCCCATGGTAGGCTACTGCAAAAAATACGGAGGTATGGCATTGAGGGTGAGCTGGAGGTTTGGATTTGGAATTAGCTGGCTGGAAGTAGACGGAGGGTAGTAGTTGATGGTAAAGGTTCATCTTGCAGTGCAGTTACTAGCAGTGTTCCGCAAGGATCTGTTTTGGGACCATTGCTGTTTGTCATTTTTATAAATGACCTGGAGGAGGGTCTAGAAGTTTGGGTGAGCATGTTTGCGGATGATACGAAAGTCAGTGGGGTTGTTGACAGTGAGGAAGGATGTGTTAGATTACAGCGGGATATAGATAGGTTGCAGAGCTGGGCAGAAAGGTGGCAAATGGAGTTCAATGTGGGTAAGTGTGAGGTGATTCACTATGGTATGAGTAACAGAAAGATGGGGTATTGGGCAAATGGTCTGATACTTGGTAGTGTGGATGAGCAGTGGGATCTTGGTGTCCATGTACGCAGATCTCTGAAAATTGCCACCCAGGTAAATAGTGCAGTGAAGAAGGCATATGGCGTACTGGATTTTATTGGGAGAGGAATTGAGTTCTGGAGTCCTGAGGTCATGTTGCAGTTGTATAAGACTCTGGGCGGCCGCATCTGGAGTATAGTGTGCAGTTTTGGTCGCCATACTATAGGAAGGATTTGGAGGCACTGGAACGGGTGCATAAGAGGTTTACCAGGATGTTGCCTGGTATGGTAGGAAGATCGTATGAGGTAAGGCTGAGGCATTTGGGGCTGTTTTCATTGGAGAAAAGGTGGTTTAGGGGTGACTTGATAGAGGTGTACAAGATGATTAGGGGTTTAGATAGGGTTGACCATGAGAACCTTTTTCCACGTATGGAGTCAGCTATTACAAGGGGGCATAGCTTTAAATTAAGGGGTGGTAGGTATAAGATAGATATTAGGGGTAGATTCTTTACTCAGCAAGTCGTGAGTTCATGGAATGCCCTGCCAGTAGCAGTGGTGGATTCTCCCTCTTTATGGGCATTTAAACGGGCATTGGATAGGCATATGGAGGACAGTGGGCGAGTGTAGGTTAGGTGGGCTTGGATTGGCGCAACATCGAGGGCCAAAAGGCCTTTTTCTATGTTCTATGTTCTATGTTCTATCTCTCCACAGCTAAGGCTCCCAGCCTCATGCCTGATGAAGGGCATTTGCCCAAAACGTCAATTAACTTGCTACTCGGATGCTGCCTGGTCTGTTGTGTTTTTCCAACAATACTCTAATCTTGACTTACCTATAGCATCTGCAGTACCCACTTGCACCCATGTGGCATGATTGCCTTCATTACCCAGGGCATGGAGTACAAGAGTTGGCAACCCATGTTGCAGCTATATAAAACCTTTATTCGGCTATATTTTAAGCATTGTGTACAGTTTTGAACTACCGGAAGGTCGTCGAAGCCTTGGAGAGAATGCAGAGGAAGTTCACCAGGATGTTGCTTGGTCTCGAGAACATTGGCTCTGAAGAAGGGCTAAAGCGACGAGGTTTGTTTTCACTGGTGGTCAGTGGTTTTTGCCCAGGGTTGAAGCTTCAATTACAAGGAGGCACAGGTTCAAGGTGAGAGGGGGGAAGATTAAGGAAGATGTGGAAGCAGAGAATGGTAGGAACCTGGAACGCACTGGGAGAAGCAACCATGTTGGCAACATTTCAGGGTATCTGGATGGTTAAATGAACACGGGGATATGGACTGAATTAGGGCAGAAGGTTTATTGTTTAATTTAGTTAGGGGATGATGATCGGCACAGACTTGGAGGACCAAAGGGCCTGTTCCTGTGCTGCACTTCTGTTGTTCTTTGTTCTTAAATGTCCGATTCACATGATCAGCTGACTTCATCGATCTACGAATAAGTATCCTAAGATATCACTGTTCCTCTGAGCTACTCATACAATGTGACGATATATTGTTTCTTTCTCTATACTATATCAACTTGGATTTCTCAGGTTTTAATTATTATCTGCCACTTTTATCTGCCCACCTGACCAATCTATCAACATTTTTTGTAACCTCCAAACATTTTCTTCTCAGTTAACTATCCACGCTACCAATCTTGGTGTGATTTGCAAAATTGCCTAATATTCCACGTACATTTTTATCTCTATCATTTATGTATTCCTGATATATCTTTCCCCTCTAACCACTTTCCCTTAATCTATTATAAAGGATCTTTGTGTTCTCCTGAACCCTGCTCATGAGTCCTTTTTTGTTCTACTTGTTTGCTCTCCTAATTTCTTTCTTAGGTTCCCTGTTGCTCTTCCTCCATGCCTCTGGGACCATAGCTGAGTTGTTCCCTTTGAACCTGCTGAAAGCATTTCTAACCCAAATAAGTAACCCAGTACTGCTCCCTGTGGTACACTACTAGTCTCCAGTCACTGGAAAAGCCTCTGTGTCTATTGCTCAGCCAGATTCTGATTCATCTCACCAGGTTTCTCTGAATTCCATGTTCTTTAACCTTTTCAGTCAGCCTCCCATGTGGGATCTTGTCAAAAGCTTTGCTAAAATCCACAGAAACAAAACAAATAAACATGTCTCATCCACATACACGATCACATTTTCAAAAATATTCTAACAAAATTAATTGTTATGATCTCTCTGACAAATCCAAGCTGCTGTTCCTCAATTTACCCATGCCTTTCCAATGTGATATTAATTCACTTCTTCAGAATTTATCCCATAGTTTCCCTTCCACTGATGTGAGACTCAACGGTTTTTAATTCCCTCGTTCATCTCTATGACTTTTCATGAAAAGTAGATCCACATTAGCCACCCTACAATCCTCTGATACTTCCCCTGTGGCCAGTAGGAAATTAAAGATTTATATCAGAGGCCCTGTAATTTCCTGGCTCACCTCCCACAGGCAGCCTAGGATGCAATTAATCCAGGCCAGGGGATTTATCTGTTTTTAAGCCTGTCAGAGCGACCAATACCTTCCCATTTCCTATTTCAAACAGTCCCTTTTCCTGGATTCTGTACCTTCATTCTTTCTTTCTAGAGTGAAGAATAAAGTGAAGTATTAATTCAATACCCTTCCAACCTCCAACGGTTCACACACAGGCTGCCCCGTTGACCACAGTGGGCCCTCTGCTTTCCTTGACTAATCTCTTCCATTTAATATATTTAGAAAGAATTCTGTTCACGTGTCTTTTTTTATTCTACCTTTTTGCTCTTCTAATTCCTTTCTTAAAGTTCCTGTTGTTCTACCTATCTGCCTTTAGGGCCACAGCTGAGCGGACTCGCTAAAAGCATTTCTAAACCAAATCAAATTTGCTGCATCTTACTGGTTTCATCTATTGTATATTTTGGGATTTTAAATAAGGCATTTATATGGGAACGGTGCTTTTAAACCAGTGATTTGAGATATACATTATAACAGTGTAGACAGGGATAATTTTGGGAGATCGCTTTGAAAAGAATGATTATCATGTTTTGTACAAATCTAAAGATTCATCTTTGGGTTTGTCCGATGTCATATATTGCAGTAATATTGAGTTAATCATATTATGAGCTTTACTCTTTTTAATAACTATTTACAATTCAATTTGTTAAATGGGAATGAGAGATAACACAATATTAAACATGAAATTGATGTAATATAGGCAAGAACTAATTAATTGTAAAAGCTTAATATTAATAATATATTAATAGTTAGTTTGACTGATTTCAAATACTTACCTGTGAGAGAGAACTTGGTTATATTGTGCTTGGAGAGTCAGGATCAAATGGACGGATTGTAGGCAGGTGGCCAGCCGGAGAAATGGTTACAAGATTGATTAAAGGGTTACAATCAAGCATGTTGGGAATTTTGGTCAAGTTAGTTTAAACTCTGACCTCAGGTGGAACTGCAGCCTAGCCATGGTGTACCCTGTTCATTCAGCTGTGACCTGCAGTTTCCTGTGTTGAACAAATAAGGCAAGGGACAGTCTGACATTACCTTATGTGGTGCATGGAATGTGGCTGTTCAACATTTGGGAGTTGCTCACCAGTAAAACCCCATTGACTGCAACTGAACGATGTGATCAGGGTTACATTCATTGGCTGAGTGCCAGAGGAGCTTTGCAGGAAGTGTGTACTTTGAGATAAAGTAAGCAAAACAAAGGATTTTGCAGGAGAAGCTCTCAAGACCAAGATTCACAAAGAAAGTGCTCTGAACTTCTCTTCAGGGAAGACAAAGAACCACTAGGCAAGATCTACACTGAGAGCAAAATTTCATTTGAATCACTGTACTCCCTCAAGAGCATGACCATCGTTCCTCAGCTAAGGACAGTAACACTGCAGACAGTATTCCAGGTTGGCTTTACCAATGTCTTATATAATTGTGGCAAGGCATCCATATTCTTGAGCTCCAAACCTCTCACTCTGAAGGCTAACATACAGTTTTCTTCCTTTACTGCCTGCTGCACCTGTTAGTTTAATTTTAGCGAATCGTGCACAAGGGCACCCAAGTCTAATTGAACATTCGTCTTTCACAACTTGTAACTATTCAACTAATAATCTCCATACATAGTTTGCTAGCAAAAGGGATAACCTCAAATTTTCCACATTGTACCGTATCAGCCATGCGTGGGCCCAGTCACTCAACCGGTCCAAATTACACTGCAACATCACTGCATCCTCCTCACAGCTTACCCTTCCTGCCAAGTTTGTATCAAATTTTGAGCTAATACATTTAGATCTCTCATCTCCAAATATTATGATTAGCTTGGGTGCTGGTACTAATCCATGCAGTACCACACTAGTACCCCACATAAAAGACTCATTTATTCCTACATTTTGTTTCCAGTCTGCTAATCAATTTTCCATCCAACTCAATACACTACCCCAAATCCTGTGCACTTTTATGTTTCACATTATATATCTTATGTGTTGACTTCAGTGGTCTGGGTCATTTGACTTCGGACCTTTGGGTGAGCATCCTCCAAGGCGTACTTTCAGACAGGCAGTAACAAAGAGTGACTGAGCAGAGCCTGATAGACAAGTTTGGGAGCCATGGGGATGGCCTCGACCGGGACCTAGGGTTCATGTAAAATTACAGATCACCCCATTGCAGTGTACGCTGACACTGACAGATGCACACATGCAGACACTCCTACGCGCGCGTGCGTACGCACACACACACGCACACACACACACACACACACACACACAAACATATACATGCACACATACAGATATAAGTTTGTGGGGTGAATTTATACTTGAAGAATTGCATATTACTTTGCTCAAAAACTGCATGAATCTATGTAAGATTCTGTAAATCCATTGATACAGAAGTCTCACACAGGGGAGATCACACCTTCAGTACATTATCTGGGCCGACATGACACAAATTGTTTAAGTTCACTTGAGAATGTAACTTTATAAAAACGTTTTACGATTTACATATGAAAGAATTGAAACTAACATGGTCATTCTAGCACATGAGAGACTTAACATACAATCCAGGTCTTGTTTAAAATAAATAACTTCAGTTCCATCACGTTGTAAACTTTTACTATAAATTAGGTGTCTTACATTCTTATACTTCACAACCACCTGATGAAAGAGCGGCGCTCCGAAAGCCAGTGCTTCCAATTTAACCTGCTGGACTCTAACCTGGTGTTGTGTGATTTTTAACTCTCTACACCCCAGACCAACACCGGCAACTCCAAGTAATTTCTTTACAGGTTTTTCGGCTGTTTACTAATAAGACTGTAGGTAATATAAACTTAATGATGTCCCTGGAGAATTTGGTTGCTATCTATATAAACTCCTTGAGTTGGTGATAGTTTCAACTGAAGGTTGGTTTCGTTGACACAGAAAATGAAGTATCCTTTCAGTGCACTATGAACACTTGCTGATGATGAGTTCATTTACTGTCCTGTGCTTGTGGCTATTGGAATCCCTGGTAAGTATCATCTGTGCATGTTTGTGAAATTGGTTGACTGATTGCTTTGAGAATGATCCATCATCTCACAAGAATGGTGCCCAGAACCATGTAACGTATTATAATTGTTTCTCTTCCAACACTGTTCAAACAATCTTACCTCAACCTTATCTAACAATCAGTTCTGATCCAATTCAGTACTAGCCATTTTATGGTATTTCTAAAAAAAAACTTCATGAAATTTCATCATAGAATACTCAATTTGACTAATGTAATACAGCCTAACTTGCTAATATCAAATTCTCTGATGTACTTCCCATGTGTAATCCCGTTTTAAATCATTTACTCTATGTCCAAACAATGGAAACAGTTGATAGTGACTGATTAGGCATGGCAACATGCAACTTTGTGATGAGAGCCAATATCTAGAAAAAAAGCTTTTGGCATTGAATGATGAAGAAAGGTAATTGAACTTGTAATTCAGTGATCATTGGCAAATATTTCATTGTTTGGGTGTGAGTTATCTTGAAACGTCACTTCCACTGTTTGGAAAATTCTGCCTTTAGGTTACACAGGTTAATGAAGTTAACACCACAAACCTGCTAAGCTTTGTTCTTATGCAAAGTCTCCAGACTTCAGTGCTGAACTGACAACTCATCCTCCTATGTACTTTCGTCTGAGACAAAGTAGTTAATACTGCTTTATTTTCTTGTGGGACATGGGTGTTGCTGGCTATCCAGCATTTATTGCCTGTCCCTTGTTTGCTCTTGAGGGGGTGGTGATGAGCTGCCTTCCTGAGGTACGGCAGTCCATGCAATGTAGAGACCCACGACTGAACGAGAATTGAACGATTTTGACCCATCAACAGTGAAGCAACAGTGATATATAGAGTTATATATTTTTACAGCACAGAGACAGGCCCTTCAGCCCCACACCACTCCATGCTTGATTTCCCTGCACTTGGCTCATATCCTTCTCAACCTTGCCAAGCATGTATTATTGAAATGCCTTTTAAATGTTGTTAATGTACTCACTTTAACCACTTCTGCTAACAGCTCATTTCATATGCATACCACCCTCTGTGTAAAATATTATCCCTTAGGTTTCCTTTTATATTTTTCCCTTCTCACCGTAAACTGATGCCCTCTTGTTATTGATTTCCGAACCCGGGGAAAAGGACCAAGAGAACATTAATCTTTCCATGATTCTTATGATATTATACATTTCTATAAGATCCTCCCCTCAGTCTCCTACGCTCTAAAAATAAAAAAGTCCAAACTTGTCCAGAATCTCCCTATAACTCAGACAAATGAGTCCTGGCAACATCCTTGTAAATATCTTCTGCACTATTTCTCATCTAATAAACTCCTTCCTATAGCCAGGTGATCAAAACTGAACAAAATACTCCAAATGTGACCTCAACAATGTCAGGTGCAACTGCAAAATAACTTCCCAGCTTCTCTCCTCGGTTCCCTGACTGATGAAAATCAGTGTGACAGAAGCCGTCTTCACTGCCCTGTCCCCATGGCACTCCACCTTCAGAGAACCGTGCAAATGAACTCCAAGAGTTCTCTGTTCTATTGCACTCCTTAAGGCCCTATCATTCACCATGAAACCCTGACCCTGATTTGACTTTTCAAAATGCAAGACCTCACACTTACGTATATTAAATTCCATTTGCCATTTCTTGGCCCACTTCCCCAGCTAATTAAGTAGGAAGTGAGGAAAGAGATCAATCTAAGACTGGTATATTTCTATTAGGGTGAAAGGAAATGCTTCTAGCTATATGGAATGCTGGATAACTAAAGAAATTGTAGTTTTG
This sequence comes from Chiloscyllium punctatum, assembly GCF_047496795.1. Classification (NCBI taxonomy): domain Eukaryota; kingdom Metazoa; phylum Chordata; class Chondrichthyes; order Orectolobiformes; family Hemiscylliidae; genus Chiloscyllium; species Chiloscyllium punctatum. Next base: position 66,833,799 of record NC_092764.1, on the reverse strand, counting down.
GTTAAGAAAAATAAGGAAGCATATGTCAGGTATAGATAAGATAGATCGAGTGAATTCTAAGGGCATAAGGGCAGTGCAAGTAAACTTAAAGGTGAGTCAAACAGTCAGGGAAAGCAGGGACAAAGCAGAGAACAAAGTAGGACTGATAAATCAATCTGCTTTATTTCAATGCAAAAGGCCTAACAGGGAAGGCAGATCAACTCAGGGCATGGTTAGAAACATGGGACTGGGATATCATAGCAATTGCAGAACCATGGCTCAGGGATGGACAGGAGTGGCAGCTTAATGTTCCAGGATACAAATGCTACAGGAAGGATAGAAAGGGAGGCAAGAGAGGAAGGGGAGTGAAGTATTTGATAAAGGATAGCATTACAGCTGCAATGAGGGAGTATATTCCTGGAAATATATCCAGGGAAGTTATTTGATTGGAACTGAGAAATAGGAGAGAAGTGATCACCTTATTGTGATTGTATTATAGAGCACCTAATAGTCAGAGGGAATTTGAGAACAAATTTGTAAGGAGATCTCAGTTATTTGTAAGAATTGTAGGATGGTTATGGTTGTGGTGGGGGTGGGGGGTGGGGGTGGTGAGGGGGTTACCTTTCCAAACACAGATTGAGACTGCCATAGTGTTAAGGGTTTAGATGGAAAGGAATTTGGTAAGTGTTTACAAGAACATTTTCTGTTTCAGTGTGTGGATGCACCCACTAGAGAATGTGCAAAACTTGATCTACTCTTGGGAAACAAGGCTGGGCAGGTGACTGAGGTGTCAGTGGGGGAGCACTTTGGGGCCAGTGGACATAATCCTATTAATTTTAAAATAGAGATGGTAAAGGGCAGACCAGATCTAAAAGTTGAAGTTCTGAATTTGAGAAAGGCCAATTTTGACAGTATTACACAAGAACTTTCAAAAGGTGATTGGTGATAGGTGTTCACCGGTAAAGGGACAGCTGGAAAATGGGAAGCCATTGGAAATAAAATATTTAGAATCCAGAGAAAGTATATTCCAATTAAGGTGAAAGAAAACACTGGTAAGTATATGGAATTCTGCATAACTAAAGAAATCGAAATTTTGGTTAAGAAAAAGAAGGAAACATATGTCAAGTATAGACAAGATAAATCGAGTGAATCCTTAGAGGGAAATCAAGAAGGCCGAAAGAGGACATGAGATAGTTTTGGCAAATACAATTAAGGAGAATCCAAAGGATCTTTAAAAATATATAACGGACAAAAGGGTAACTCGGGACAAAATAGAGCCCCTCAAAGATCAGCAAGGCGGCCTTTGTGTGAATCCGCAGGAGATTGGGGAGATACTAAATGAGTATTTTGCGTCAGGTCTTACTGTGAAAAAGGACATGGAAGATATAGAATGCAGGGAAATAGATGCTGACATCTTGAAAATATCCATATTACAGAGGAGGAATTGCTGGATGTCATGAAACGCATAAAAGTGGATAAATCACCAGGACGTCATCAGATGTAACCTATACCTCTGGGGAGGCTAGGGAAGTGATTGCCGGGCCTCTTACTGAGAGATTTGTATCATCTAAAGTTATAGATGAGTGCCGGAAGACTGGAGGTTGTCTAAAGTGATGCCACTTAAGAAGGGTGATAAGGACAAGCCAGGGAACGATAGACCAGTGACCATGATCTCGGTGTTGGAGGGAATCCTGAGGGACATGGTGCACATGTATTTGGAAAGGCAAGGACTGATTAGGGATAGTCAACATGGTTTTATGCGTGGGATATAATGTCTCACAAACTTGATTTAGTTTTATAGAACGTGTAACAAAGAGGATTCAGGAGGGAAGTGCGGTAGATATGATCTATATGGACTTCATTCAGGTGTATGACAAGTTTTCCCATGGGAGACTGGTTATCAAGGTTAGATCTCATGGAATACATGACAACCAACCATTTGGATACAGAACTGCCTCAAAGGTAGAAGACAGAGGGTGGCGATAGAGGGTTGTTTTTCAGACTGGAGGTCTGTGACCAGTGGAGTGCCACATGGATCGGTGCTGGGCCCTCTACTTTTCATCATTATTATAAACGATTTTGATGTGAGCATAAGAGGTATAGATAGTAAGTTTGCAGATGATATCAAGCTTAGAGGTGTAGTGGACAGCGCAGAAGATTACCTCAGATTACAATGGGGTCTTGATCAGGTGGGCCAATGGGCTGAGAAGTGGCAGATGGAGTTTAATTTAGATAAATGTGAGGTGCTGCAGTTTGGAAAAGCAAATCTTAGCAGGACTTATACACTTAATGGTAAGGTCCTAGGGAGTGTTGCTGAATAAGTAGACCTTGGAGTGCAGGTTCATAGCTCCGAGAAAGTGGAGTCAAAGGTAGATAAGATAGTGAGGAAGGCATTTGTTTATCGTTCCTTTATTGGTCAAAGTATTGAGTAAAGGAGTTGGGAGGTCAAGTTGTGGCTGTACAGGCCATTCGTTAGGCCACTGTTGTAGTATTGCATGCAATTCTGGTCTCCTTATTATTGAAAAGATGTTGTGAAACTTGAAAGGATTCAGGAAAGATATTCAAGGTTGTTGCCAGGGTTGGAAGATTTGTGCTTTCGGGAGATATTGAATAGGCTAGGCCTGTTTTCCTTGGAGCATCAGAGCCTGAGGGGTGACCTTACAGAGGTTTATAAAACCATGAGGAGCATGCATAGGATAAATATACCAAGTATTTTTCCTGTGCTGGGGGAGTCCAAGACTAGAGGAATAGATTTAGGTGAGAGGGGCAAGATTTAAAAGAGACTTAATGGATAACGTTTCCACACAGAGGGTGTTGTGTGAATGGAATGATCTGCCAGAGGAAGTGGTTGACTGAGGGACTGAGGTGTCGATCCTTATTGGAGATGTGAGTGTCTGAGAATGAGGCTGATTCTAAAGAGTAGTCCATGGTAAGTCGGAGGTGGGATGACTCTTGTTGATTTCACTATGTAGTCATTTCAGTGATTCCTTGCCATGAATCCAAAGGAGGAAATTGATGTATTTGGTCCACGTATGAGGAGGAAATTGAAGAGGTCTTAGATGAACTTGTGTCTGAAAATGTTGGTATATTGAAGTGCAACTTTATTCTGTTCCATGTGTCTTAATAGATATCAAATTGTTCAAGGTGAAAACATGGTCGAGGGTGAAGTGGATAAGATGTAGGAAGGTATCTAGAAATTGGCAGTTGTTGGTATCAAGTATGTTGCAGTGATACTATCATTGTGGGGGATGCTAGTGTAGAGTACCAAAATGTCGATTGTGACGAGGAATGTTTCTGATTTGTTTGTTCCATGGATGCTGAGTTTCTGGAAGAAATGTGTAATGTCACAACAGAAGCTGGGGGTTTCTTGTACAATGGTTTCGAGATACCCTCAGCATAACCAATAGGCCAGCAGGTGAAGAAACATCTGTGAAGAAAATTACAGTTCACATTTCAGGTCCAGGGACTCTTCCTCTGTTTTTATTCACAGACACTTCCAGACTGGCTATCTCCAGCACCAGCTTGTGTTTAATGTTTTGTAATGATCCCTCTGCTTCATTGAATCAAATGATAGGTCATCCCTTCACTTTGTTATTCAGCTGTTGACACTTTACTCACACACTCTTGTTACCTGCAGAGACTTATTATTCAACACTCCACTCATACAATTTGCATGAATTTTTGATCTCTCTATCCTTAAGTTCTGTATTCTGTGTGCCTGTCTCTCCCTTTACCCGATAAGTAAGCTATGCTGCAAAAGCATGTGATTTCAAATAAACCTGTTGGACTGTAACTTGGTGTTGTGTGATTTCTGACTTTGTCCACAATGAACAACCTGCGGAACTTCAATGTTCTTCACAAAGGGTGGCTCTGCATGAGTAATTGAGCTGTGAGTGTCCAAAAGGACATTGCTGCTAGTTTCTGGCAGATAGTGAAGGAACCAATAAAAGGGCAAAAGTCATACTTACCCTCATCCTTACTAATCTGCTGGCTATAGATGTATCAGCCCATTGCAATATCTGTAGGAGTGATCACCACACAGTCCTTGTGGAAAAGAAGTCTCACCGATAAATTGAGAATACCCTTCGTCATTTTGTGAGGCATTATCACGGTGTTAAATGGGACAGACTTCAAACAGTTGGGCATCCAAGAGGCTCTGTTGGTCATCATTTTCAGCAGAACTTTACTCTAACACAATTTGCAACCTTGGAGCCAGTATATCTGCCACTCCTCCACTGCCATCATCAGCCCTAGTTCACTGGAGAATGCAGCAGGACATGCCTGTAGCAGCACGAGCGAGACCAAAAAATGAATTGACAACATGGTAAAGCTACCACACCCGACTAACTGGGCATCAGACAGCATAAGCAGCAAGTGATAAAATGAGTTAATTGACCTCACAACCAATGACTCCAATGTACAATATCTAGTAATGCGTTGTGATGGACAATTTAAAAACTCACTGGAGGACTCGGAGACTGCACAAATATCCCCATCCTCAATGACGGGAGATCCCAACTCATCAGTGCAAGAGATAAACCTGAGGCATTTACAACAATCTTTCATCAGAAATGCCAAGTGGATGATCCATCTTGGCCTGCTCCAGTGGTCCCCGCCATCACAAACAACAATCTTCAGCCACATGATATCAAGAAATAGTTGGAGGCACTGGATAATGTAAAGGAAGTGGATCATGGCAACATACCAGCAGTAGTAGTAAAGACTTGTACTTCAGAACGTAACCTCAGCCATACTCTTACAGTTCAGTTATAACATTGGCATCGACCTTACAATATAGAAAATTGCTCATGTGTGTCATGTATGTAAAAAGCAGGACAAATCCAACTTCGCCAATCACAGCCCCATCGGTCTGCTCTTGACCATCAATAAAGTGATGGAAGATGTTATCATCAGTGCGATCAAGCAGCACCTATTCAGCAGTAAGCTGCTCACTGACATTCCATTCGAAGTTCTCCAGAGTTACTCAGGTCCTGACCTCATTCAAGCCTTGTTTCAAAGATGGATGAAAGAGCTGAATTCTAGAGGTGAGGTGAGTGTGACAGCCTTTGATGACAAGCCTACATTTGTCTGAGTGTGGCATCAAGGACCCAGGCAAATCTAGAATCTATGCATTCCAGGACGCAAAGTCTCCACTGGTTAGAGTTGTACCTAGCATAAAGAAAAACCTTGTTGTTGTATGAAGTCAGTCATCTCAGCTCCAGTTCACCTCTGAAGGTGTTCCTCATCATAGTGTCCTTGGTGCAAGTGCCATTCATGACTCCTCAGACACTGAAGGTGTCTATGTTCAAACGCAACAAGGTATGTTCAATATCCAATCTCAGGATAAGAAGTAGGAAGTAAACTTTGCACCACACGATGGATAACTCCTATTAGAGATAATTGAATCATCACCCCTTCACAAACAATAGAATTACTATCACTGAATTCCCTATTATCAACATTCTTGGAGTTACCATGGACTAGAAACTCAACAAGACTCACCATATAATTATAACCGCTACAGGAACAAATAAGAGGCTAGGAATACAGCAATGAGTGACTCCCCTCCTGATGCCCAAAGCACGTCCACCATCTACAATGTACAATTCAGGAGTTTAATGAAATATTCTCCCCTTGCCTTGGTGGTTGCAGCTCCAATAATACTTAAGAAGCTTGAAATTATCCAGGACAAAGCGTTGTCCTTGTTTGGTGTCACATCCACAAGCATTTACTACCTCCACCACCAATGCTTTTTTTGCCGTAGTGTGTAATATCTACGAGATGCAGAGCAGATAACTGTCCAAGATACTTCAACAGCAGCTTCCAAACGCATGGCTACTTTCATCTGGCAGGTACATGGTAATGCCAACAACTGCAAGTTCCCCACTAAGCCCTCATCATCTTGGTATGAAAAAGAACAAGGCATGCCTTAAGTACAGGCAACTGGGATCAAAGGAATCTCTGGATGTATATAGGGAATACAGGAGTTTACTAAAGAAGGAAATCAGGAGGGTGAAACAGCGGAATGAGATAGCCTTTGCTGAGTAGATTAGGGTGAATCCAAAAAGTTTCTTTAAGTATATTAAAGAGAACAGAATAACTAGAGAGAGAACAGAACCTCTCAAGGACCAAAGTCGACATGGATGGGTGGGACCGCAGGATTTGAGAAATATCCTCAATGCACATTTCTCTCTATCTTTACCATGAAGACTTGGGAACTTGGAAATGTTCATGCTGATGTCTTTGGAACAGGCCATATCACAGTAGAGGAGATGTTGGACATATTAGAGTTAATGATGGTGAATAAATCTCCTGGCTCTGAGGAGGTATATCCAAAAAACACCTGCAAAAAGCAAGAGATGAAATTATGGGGGCACTGGCAGATAATTGTGCATCATCATTAGCCCAGAAGACTGAATGGACGTGAATGTTGTGCCGTTATTCAAGAAAGGTTTCAAAGAAAAACCCGGGAGCAATAGACCAGCAGGTTTAACGTCTGTGATAGCTAAGGTACTTGAGAAGATGCTGAGGGATAAGATAAACATGCATTTGGTAAAAGCAGGGTTTAATTATGTACAGTCAGCATGGCTTTGTGCTTGAAAGATAATGTCTTACAAATTTTATAGAGTTCTTTGATGCAGTGACAAAGAATATTGACAAGTGCAGAGCGGAAAACGTAATCTATATGGATTTCAGTCATGCCTTTGACAAGGTTCCACATGGTATGCTGCTCTAGAAGGTTAGATCACATGGAATCCAGGGCGATCTGGTATATTGGTTTGCCAATTGGCTTGATGGTAAGAAGCAGAAGGCAATTTGGAAGGACGCTTGTCAGAACGGAGGCCTGGGACTAGTGATTATACTTCAGGGTTCAGTGCAGGGCCCATTGATGTTTGTAATCTTATCACTGATTTGGATGAGAATACACAAGGCATGATGAGCAAGTTTGTGAACGATAGTAAAATAGGAGATATCGTGGGCAGGGAGGAATGTTACCAGAGTCAAAGAGACATAGAGATTTATAGCACAGAAACAGACCCTTCAGTCCAACTCATCCATGCCGACCAGATATTCCAAAACAATCTAGTTCTACCTGCCAGCACCAGGTCCATATCCCTCCAAACCCTTCCTGTTCATATACCCATCCAGATGCCTTATAAATGTTGCAAATGCACTTCACCACTTCCTCTGGCAGATCATTCCATTCACACAACACCCTCTCTGTGAAAACGTTATCCTAAACCTATTTTCCAGCACTTCACATCCATAACTTTGTTTGCCTTGGCTTCGTAAATACACATCTGATTACTTCTCAAATATTGTGAAGGCTTATGCCTCCATCACGCTTACCCATAGTAAGTCAATGTCAGAGGATCAGGTGAATGGAAAACCAAAGACAGTCAGCATCAGTTACTAGAGCTCTCCAATCCAGTCTAGTCCAGTCCAGTCAAAATGAGTCCATTCAAGTCCAGTGTCACCAGGAGCACATCAGACATGTTCTGAGAGAAATCAAAGTCTGACATCATAGGAAATCAAAGCAGTGGTTTGTTGGTGGATATTTTGCTCACTGATCTTCAAACCTTTTGTAAAATATGATAAAAGTGGTGAAACAGCTCTACTAACAATACCAATGAATATTGTTCATAGTTTTTGCTCATGATAAGTGGTGAACTCAATACGTATCTTGTTCAAAGTTACTTCACTGTCCATTCATAAATCAACATTTAGTCCAACTCATTGTTTCCAGTTTGCTAATCAAGTTTCAATCCAACTCAATATACTACCCCAATCCCACGTTCTGTAATTTTATGCATTAATCTTTTATGTGGGACTTTATCAAAAGTCCTTCAAATGTCCACATAAACCAATCCATTGTCTACGCAAAGCAAGTCTATTAGTCATATTACTAACGAATTTCAGTGGTTTGTCAAGCATGATTTTCTTTTTACAAGTCCATTCTAACAATCTCAGATTCTACATTATTTTCTAAGTGCTCCAGAAAGAATCTTGGAAAATGACCACAAATGCGTCTGTTATTTGTAGAGTCACTTTCTTCAGAACTTATAATGTAGATTATCAGACCCTGGACATTTTCCGGCTTCAATCCCATTCATTTCTCATAAAGAATTTTTCTACGGCTGCATATTTGTTTCAGATCCTCCCACCCACCCAATCCTGTGTTTCTAATCAGCTAGCCTCAGAATCAACGACTTTAGTTCCCATCTTGATGAAGTGTGAGTCTCTATGTGTGTCCACCTGCACCAGACAGATAGCAGTGTAGAAGTCTACCACTCATCTCCATCGTCTCGAGGATATTTGGGAGTCGGCAGTAAATCTTGGCTTTGCCAAGAATGCCCACATCCCAGCAAAGAATGGAATGAATATCCTGCGGCTACTTGTGAAATCAGCTCTGCATCCTCATGGAACATTCGTCAGATATTCATGCATATTCTTTGCAGAATTATTTTCTGGCTGTATGCATTTCTGTGACACCAGCCCATATTAATATATTTCTACAATCTATTCCAACACCATTGGCGGAAGACTGTGTGCACCAATGGAGCAGGATTATCCATTTGGCATTTCTGGTGAAAGATTGTTATGAATGCTTCAGACTCATCTTTTTCACTGATGAGCTGGGCTCTTACATCATAGAAGTTGGGGGCATTTGTTTAATTTGCAACTCCTCCAGTGTGTTTTTTTTTAATTGTCCAACACAATACATTACTGGACAAGACATATTTGAGTCATCGGTTGTCAGATCACTTGCTGCCTATGCTTCTTGGTAAGCACATTCTCCTGTTTGGTAGCTCCACCAGGTTGACAACATATTTTCACATCTCCCTGGTCCTGCTCCAGGCATGCCTTCCTGCATTCTCCGTTGAACTAGGGTTGATCCTTCGACTTGATGGTAATGGTAGACTGAAGGATACGCTGGGCCATGAGTTTGTTAATTGTGCTAGACTGTGATTCTGCAATTGCTGATGGCTCCCAGTGCCTCATGGATGCCCAATCTTGAGTTCCTAGAATGTTTGATATCTGTCCAATTTAGCACTGTGATAGCGCCACACGAAATGGTGAGGGTTTTCTCAATGTGTTGTTGGGAAACCTTTCCATAAGTACTGTGCAGTGGTGACTCTGACAGACACCATAATGGACCGGTGTGTCTGCAGCCAGCAGATTGGTGAGGATGAGGTCACATATACTTTTTCCATTTACTTTGTTCCTTCACCACCCACCTCAGGAATAGTCTGGCAGCACTGTCATTTCGGACCCATGCAGCTCAACCCACTAGTGCTGAGCCAATGTTGTTGGTGAACATTGAAGTTCCCCAGCCAGAGAACATTTTGTGTACTTGGTACCAACAGCACTTACTCTGTGCGCTATTCAATGTGGAGGAATGCTAATTCATCAGCTGAGTGAGAACAGTGCATTGTAAACAGCTGGAAGTTTACTTGCCCATGTTTAATCTGAGTCCATGAGTCTTCATGACATCCAGAGTCAATGTTGAAGACTTCCAGAGAAACTCGCTCCTGCCTATATACCACTGGGTTGCCATCTTTGCTGGGTCTGTCCTGCTAGTTGTAGATGGCATATCCAGGGATGTTGAGTTTTTTTTAACTTTGTGCACCCCAGTCCAACACCGGCATCTCCAAATCAGGGAGGGTGATGGTAGTGTATGTGACATTGTATGCAATGAAATATTTCAGGAGTACTCATGCATGATTTTTAAAGACTGTTATTAGTTCAATTTCTTATAACTGAGCAATATATTTTTTTTCGAAAACATTGCCTGTGAAAAACATTTGTACAATCAGATGTAATTATCAACTTATGTAGTAATCTTCCAAGAATTCTTATAATCGTGAGAAGTCCCAAGCTACCAATGTAACACTTTTATTTCGATAGGGAAGAAGACAAAAACTATGGAACTATGGTGAAATTGTGCTTTTATTTTCCATCTCCAGGTACTCAAATTTCTTTTTGTAACAGTTCGCTGCATGTGCCCTGTACCCACAGAATACCTTCCATGTGAATACACAGGTCTCTTCCCCATTTCTCTCGGACTTTTGGAGTCTGCGTGCTTTTAGGTTAATTCCAATTTTACTTTTCCTGTTCTTAGGCTCCAATTGGCATCACGGAGAGAACAGATTTTGGGCAGCAATGTCAATGACCAGCCATGATCTGAGTTGAATTAATTTGATTTCTTATTTCATTGTATCTTGGTACATGTGACAAAATATTGTATTGCGTGCTATTCAGACAAATCATACCTTCCAAAAGTACATCATGCTAATAGAACAGACTGCAGCATATGGTGTTACAGCTGCAGGGAATGTGCAGAGAAAGATACATTCTAATACAGGAGAGGTCTGTTCCTAAGTCTGATAACATCATGGAGGAAGCTTTTCTGAAATCTGTTGGTGTGCATTTTCAAATGTCTGTATCGTCTGTCTGATGGAAGAGAGTGGAAGAGATTATAACAGGAGTGGGAGAGTTTTTTGAATTATGTTGGTGGCTTTCCCCAGCCAGCAGGAAGAGCAGACCATGTCCATTAAAGGAAGCCTGGTTTTCGTGATGGACTGAGTTACATTCACAACTCTCTGTAATTTCGTGCAATGTTGGGCAGAACAGTTGACTATGTTGCGTTTGGATACCATGCTTTCTCGTCAAATGATGGGCCATTCTCAATGGATGAAACTGTTTCCTCCATTCAGATTTCTAGACATCCTTCTGATGGTGTTATATTGACACAATTGATCTCCACTTCTTGCATTGATCAAACAGGGTTACACTGTTACAATATACTGAAATGTTTACACCACATTTGGATTATGTTACATGGAGACAGTATACAACCTTCAATCTACCATCGATCCAACTGTGAAACTGTCTTTCTGTTTAAATCTCAGACTTCATTGCTGTTACACTGAGACAGGCCAGCCCATTGTTTATAACAATGACCTACCACTGTCACACTGAGAATAGCTCCCGAACGTATTTGCACCACACAGATGGAATCCACCACTCGCCCCCTGTTCAAACCATTTATTTCCTGGTAATACATAAACTTTACTTGCCCATCTTCATAGCAGACAAAGACATGGATTAAAATTAGTCAGTCTCCAGACGTTGCCTGAAAGGTGACTAAGTAACGTTCATGATACATAAATGCTAAGCAATAACCACCTCTAATAAGAGAAAATCTCAGTCACTGGGACATCATATTCAATGCCATTGTTATCACTAAATCCTCTGCATTCAACATCTTGGGGTTTACAACTGACCAGAAACTGAACTGGACTAGTCAAATAACGACAGTGGGAATAGTAACAGGTTAGAGGCTTGGAGAACTGAAGTGAGTAATCCATCTCCTGTCCCGCAAAAGCCTGTCATCCAACTAGAGTTCGGAAAACCAGGAGCAACAGCAACCCTGGGAGTTGAAGAGGGACTCAGCAAATTGTAAACTGCAGGAACACTTCGAGAATCTTCAGTGCAGCTGGTGCTGAGTTCATGACTTTGGAATGTGAGATAGGCTCCAGCTTTGACAATTATGGGTTAAATCTTTCTTAACCTGTAGTTTTAGAGGTGTGGAAACTTCATTACAGTTAACCTTCTCATACCCTAGTGATAGATTGCGAAGACTAATAAAATAAGAAATGTCAGGAGAGCACAGTAAAAGAGCGTGTGCAGCTTTTCATATGTAGGGAGTGCTAGATGCTGCCAGTCTCCAGAATGAGCATATGTGCAGGAAGTGTTCTGCAGAAGCTAGAGCTCTGGGTCTTGAAGCTTGAGAAGTGGTTGGAACCGTTCTGGCATATCCACGAAGGTGAGATTTACTTTGATAGTATGTTTAGAGAGGCGAACACACCATGGCACAAGTGGGTACAGCAAAGAAGAGCATAGGTGACCATTGTCCGGTTGAGAAAGGACAAGCAGGTAATGCGGGAATACCTGGGGACCTGCTCACTAACCAGGATTCTATTTTGGAAGCTGAGGTGGGAGCTGGTATCTCAGAGGAACGCAGTCAGAGAGAAGGTTTTGTCTCCACAAGCAACTTCACTGTACAAAGGGCGATGAAGAAGAAAGGAAGAGCAACAATAACAGGGGATTCTTTAGTCAGGCGAGTGTACTGCAGATTCTGCAGCTGAAGGCGTAACTTCAGGGTGCTGTGTTACCTCCTCTGGGCCAGGGTCACGGATATCATTGAATGGCGACAGGGCATTCTGACAGGGGAGGGTGGGGGACTAGACGTTGCTGTACAGGTTGGTACCATTGATATGTGGAAAGTGAGGAATGAGAGGGATAGGAGCAGATGGTACAGGGAAGTACTTAATTGGGTGAGAGGCAATTACAATGCTACTAGGCAGGAACTGGGGGGCTGAGATTGGGAAAAGATATGTTCCCAAGGATCTGTTTTGGGTCCACTGCTGTTTGTCATTTTTTTTAAACGACCTGGATGAGGGAGTAGAAAAATGGGTGAGTAAATTTGCGGATGACATTAAAGTCAGTTCAGTTGTGGATAGTGCTGAAGGCTGTTGTAGTTTACAGGGAAACATAGATAATCTGCAGAGCTGGGCTGAGAGGTGGCAAATGTAGTGTAATTCTCAAAAGTGTGAGGTGATTCACTTTGGAAGGAGTAATAGGAATGAGGACTACTGGGTGAATGATAAGATTCTTGGAAGTATAGACAAGCTTAGAGATCTTGGTGTCCATGTACATAGATCCCTCAAACTTGCATCCAGATTAGGGTTGTTAAGGAGGCATACAGTGTCTTAGCTTTTGTTGGTAGAGGGATTGAGTTTTGGAACCATGAGGTCATGCCGCAGCTGTACAAAATTCTAGTGCGGTCGCACTTGAAGTATTGCATGCAGTTCTGGTCATCGCGTTATAAGAAGGATGTGGACGCTTTTGAAAGGGTGCAGAGGAGATTTGGGGATGTTGCCTGGTATGGAGGTCAAGTCTTATGAAGAATGGTTAATGGACTTGAGGCTGTTTTAATGAGACAGAAGGTTAAGAGGTGACTTAATTGAGGCATACAAGACAATAATAGGGCGAGATATAATGGACAGTGAGAGCCTTTTGCATAGGATGGTGATGGCTAGCACAAGGGAACAGAGCTTTAAATTAAGGGCAGTAGATATAGGGCAGATATCAGAGATAGTTTCTTTACTCAGAGAGCAGTTGGGGCCTGGAACGTACTGCCTGCAACAGTTGTGGACTAGCCATCTTTAAGTTATTTAAATGTTCATTGGATAGGCATATCGACAAGAATGGAATAGTGTCACTTAGATGGGCTTCAGATTGATTTCCCAGGGTGTTGTAACATCGAGGGCTGAAGGGCTGGTACTGAGCTGCAATGTTCTATGTTCTAGATGCTCTCAGGTAAATGCACGAAGGAGGTTGTTTAGGGTACACTTGCTGATAGTGCTAGACAAGTTTGTCCCACTGAGGCAAAGAAGGGATCGTAAGGTGAAGGAATGTTGAGTGACAAGGGATGTGGAATATTTAGTCAAGAGGAAGATGAAGCTTACTTAAGGTTGAGGAGGCAAGGATTAGACGGGGCTTAAGAGCGTTTCAAGGGAGCCAGGAAGGAACTGAAGAATGGACTTAGCAGAGTGAGATAGGGGCAGGAAAAAAGCATGAGTGAGTAAAATGAAGGAAAACCCTAAGGCGTACTACACTTCGGTGAGGAACCAGAAGACAGCCAGAGTGAGGGTCGGGCCATTCAGGGACAGTGGAGGGAACTTGTACCTGGAGTTGGAGGAGGTAGGTAGGTCCTTAATGAACACTTTGCATCAGTATTCACTGGCGAGAGGGACCTTGCTGATTGTGACGACAGCATGAAACAGGCTGATAAGTTCTTTCAGGTTGTATTCTGTTCTCCTGACACACGGTCTATTTTATCATTCTTTAGGTTATTTTTACTGTGTTTATTATAAAATGTTTATGCAATACCTATGTTTTAATCTGTTCAGGGAAATTTATGTCCAAAGGTTTTAATTGACTTCCTTGGGTAGGCTTACACAGATAACATTAATGTGGTTTTTACTCTTGCCTCCAATATGTCAGTTTAATTTGTCCCGTATTTCATGAGAGCCAAAAGCATGTAATAGTTTATTTCCTCTTTTGCTTCTACTTCTCTTTTCCTTTGGATTAAATTAATTGGCAAGTTTCAACTATATCTGATACTGGAACCACTGCTCATATCTGAAGCTTGTATTTTAACAACAAGAATTGTTTTCCCTAATTTGAAATAGGAGCTTATTCCTATTTACTGTAGGTTCTGATCCATTTTGAGAATGTGTGAAGTGGGAATACGCATGACAGTACTGTCTAAGCCAGAACCAGGTCATCTACGAATGATTTAACACCAAGTTCCTCATGAATATGAGGTGTGATTGAAGGAGAGAGGTAGTGCCCATATGGCGGTGTGCTTAACCCGAACCGAACAGCACTATGCACTGACCGAAGTTGGTTATCCCAAGCCAAGCAGGGATCCGCGGCGTGTGGGTATCGTTACATTTAGGTGGGATTATGACTAAGAGGTGTTCAGTCATACATGCACAGATGATAGCTTCACACCATTGACTCCTCAGCCAAGCGCATACACCTAATGTCTGAATCTGTGGGGCCTCTCATACTGAGCAGGATTACTCTTGCAATAACACTTCCGCATTAGGGTAAAACTAACCTGTCTCACGATGGTCTAAATCCAGCTCACGTTCCCCATAAGTGAGTGAACAATCCAACACTTGGTCAATTCTGTTTCACAATGACAGGAAGAGCCGGCATTGAAAGATCAAACAGTGACGCCATTCCGGATGTTTGGCCGCCACAGGTCAGTTATCCCTGTGGTAAAATTTCTGACACCTTCTGCTCAAAACACAAAAGATCAGAAGCATCATGACGCCCAACTTTCATGGAATGTACTCGGAATGAAAATCAAGATCACGTAAGTTTTCGCCCTTCTGTTGCATGGGAGGTTTCTGTCCTCCCTGAGCTTGCCTTAGCACACGTGTGTTACAGTGTGAGAGGTGTACTGCCCTAGTCAAACTCCCCGTTGCCACTGTCCCCGGAGCGTGTGGCGCCCGGCCACCCAGGCACTGCCAATCAGAAACGAGAGCCCCTCGTGGCTCTCCTCCCTGTCTCACCGGGTAAGTGAAAGGAACAATAAGACTAGAGGTATTTCACCGGAGGCTGAGGCCTCCCACTTATTCCACACCTCTCATGTCCCTTCACAGTAACAGACTAGGGTCGGGGTCAACAGGGACTTCTTTCCCCGGTAATTCTGCCAAGCCCGTTCCCTCGTCTATGGATTCACTGGATAGAAGGTAGGGACCATGGGAATATTATTCATTCTTTCATGTACCTCACTAATTAGATGTGGGTATGGTGATGTTATAACACTAAAATCTAAATATGAAAACTCAGAACATCTAAACTTCGAATATTAAAACATAGTCTACTTTCTGAGCTTTTCCATCGCACATCGGTGCGTAATAATTCCTCTTCATAGCTGAAAACCACAGCTAGATGTTATAGTGATTGTATTTCCTTCCTTGTCAAGCAGAGGGACCAGAGATGGAGTTATAATAACGTTACACTAGTTACTTTCTCACAGACATCATTTAATGCATTATGTGAAATATTCTACAATCATTACATCCCCAGTCTACTCTCCACCTTAACCATGACCTAAAATACACATCTTTATTGGCTAAACATTAAAACCCATTAAAATCCCTAAAACCTTTTAAAATATAAAACATTCTAATCCAATATAAACAAAAACCAAATCGAAAATCCCTCGAAAATAAAATGTGAGCATATAGGGAATCCATTTAGAATCTTTAACATTTGTAAAAATTCGAAGCAATTCTAGACTCAGTGACATCATCAGATGAGAGGTTTCCTGAGGGAACATTTTAAGTTTCTGTATCCCCAGGAACAAAGAACAAAGAAAATTACAGCGCAGGAAAAGGCCCTTCAACCTCCAAGCATGGGCTAATCCAGATCCATTACCTAAACCTGTTGCCTATTCTCTAAGGTTCTGTATCCCACTGTTCCCTGCCCATTCATGTGTCTCTCTAGATGCATCTTAAATGACACTATCATACCCAACTCTACCACCTCAACTGGCAATGTTTCCAGGCACCCACCACCCTCTGTGTAAAGAAATTTCCACGCATATCTCCACTAAACTTTTCTCCTCTCACAATGAATTCGTGATCCCTAGTAATTGAATCCCACTGTGGGAAAAAGCTGCTTGCTCTGCAGTCTATGTATACTTCTCATGATTTGGTAGGCTTCAATCAGGTCCCCCCTCACCCTCCATCTTGCTAATAAGAATAATCCTCTCAACCTCTCTTCATAGCTAGCGCCTTCCATACCAGGTAACACCCTGGTGAATCTCCTCTGCACCGTCTCCGTAACATCCACATCCATTTGGTAATATGGCGACCAGAACTGTACACAGTATTCTAAATGTGGCTGAACCAAAGTCTTATACAACTGTAACATGACCTGTCAGCACTTGCACTCAATACCCTGTCTGATGAACGAAAGCATGCTATCTGCCTTGTTGACCACTCAGCTGACTTTCGTTGCCATCTTCAGGGAACAGTGGATCTTCCAAAGTGCATCACCTCGCATTTGCTCAGAATGAACTCCATCTGTCATTTCTCTACCCAACTCTCCAATCTCTCTATATTCTCTGACAGTCCCCTTCATTATCTGGTACTCCACCAATCTTAGTGTCATCTACAAACTTGCTAATCAGACCTCTATATCTTCCTATAATTCATTTATGTATATCACAAAAAGCAGTGGGCCCAGCACGGATTTCTGTGGAACACCACTGGTCACAGGTCTCCATTTTGAGAAACTCTGTTCAACTACTCGTCTCTGCCTCCTGCTGCCCAGCCAGTTCTCTCTCCATCTGGCTAGTACACCCTGGACACATGCGACTTTCCTGATTTGATTCCCTACAGTGGAAACAGGACCTTTAGCCCAACCAGACCACACCGACCCTCCAAAGAGCAACCCACTCAGGTCCATTTCCCTCTGACTAATACACCTAAAACTATGGGCAATTTCACATGGCCAATTCACCTGGCCTGCACATCTTTGGACGGAGGGGGGAAACCGCAGCACCCAGAGGAAACACACGCAGACAATGTGCAATTTCCTTACAGGCAGGCACCCGAAGCTGGAATCGACCATGGAAACCTGGTGCTGGGAGGCAGCAATGCTAACAACTGAGCCACCATGCGGCCCCAACGATGAAGGGCCTTTGCCCGAAACACTGATTGTCCTGCTCCTTGAATGCTACCTGACCTGCTGTGTTTTTTTCAGTACCACACTTTCGATGGACATATCTGGAACAATTCAACAAAAGAAAATGTGAATTATTTTATGCATTTGCATAGTTTGTACATTACATAGGTTCAGCTTTCCTGTAAATTGAAATAGGAAATACACAAATTGTCATTTTTTGACTAATATGTCTCAATTTACTGTACAATACTAAAACAAATCTGAAACCAGGCCACATAAGTAGTTATCCAAATTGGTAAACAAACTCCTTGTTTCTTCAAAGTGGCTTAAATCAAAATCATCAGAGAAATGGATCCCGATACAATGAGATTCCATGAAGTAGAGGAATGATTGCGAAGGGGCTTGGTCCATCAGAATTCTAACGAATGAGGCAAGTATTTGTGGATTTGAGTTGCTGTGGCTCATGTCATTCTCCAGCTGAGCCAATTTTGTACATGCGGAATCAGGCATATGATCGATTGGAACAGATAATTTTCACTATATGGAGAAGAGAAGGACGGTTGACAGAAGTATTGTCTGTGAAAACATCAAGGAATTCAGTTAATGTTGTGAAAATTGCTGCCCTGAGATGGGTTTCCCCCAAACAAGGAGCACTTTCCTCCGAGACAGTGCAAAGGGCAAGAAACACAGCCTAAATCCTGGGGATGAGTGATTCAGGTAAATACAGAGAACTAAAAGAGACCATCAAACCTAACAATGCTCTTCCTTTCCAGTAGACAGTACTGTCATGCATTTTCCCACTTCACATATCCCCAAAATGGATCAGAACCTACAGTAAATATGGAAATTAGGAAAACCAATTCTTGTTGCGAAAATACAAGCTCCAGATATGAGCAGTGGTTCCAGTGTCAGATATACTTGTGAACCTTGCCAATTAAGCCAAGGGAAAACAGAAATATAAACAAAAGAGGAAATAAACTATAACGTGCTTTTGACTCTCATCAGATACGGGACAAATCATTCTGACATTTTTGAGGCAAGAATAACAACTACATCAACGTTATCTATGTAAACCTACCCAAGAAACTCAGTTAAAACTTTTGGACATAAATTTCCCTGAAGATATTAAACATAGGTATTGCAGAAACATTTAATAAGTAAACACAGTAAAAATAGCCTTCTGCCTACCTTCAAATATCTACGGTATTCTTAGCTACATTCCTCCCAGTCCCACACGCCTTCCATTTATATCTCAGCCTCCGGCCTAGAAGGCTCAGTCCTGATGAAGGACTTATGCCTGAAATGTTGATTCTCCTGCTCCTCTGATGCTGTTGAACAGGTTTATTTGAAATCACAAGCTTTCAGTGTGGAGCGCCTTTATCAGGTGAAGTGAGAAAGAAACACACAGAACACAGCATTTATGAGGAGAGAGATAAATGGCAGAGAAATCAAAAAAATATTCAAATGGTATGAGGGGTGTATCGAATAGTAAGTCTCTGCAGGTGACCAAGAGTGTTAGATGGTGTGAGTAAAAGTGTCAACAATTGAAAAACAAATGAAGGGACGATCTAGAATAAGATGAAATCGGCAGGGAGATAATTACAAAAAAATTAGAAATAAGACGGAGCTGGAGATCATGCAAATGATGGAAGTAACATTAAACAGAAACAAAAGTTGCTGCAAAAGCCAAGCAGGTCCGGCAGTATCTGTGGAAAAAAAAACAGAGAAAGGCTCACTGGATCTAAAACATGAACACTGACATTTTTTCAAAAATGCCACTAGATCCAATTGGTCCCTGGTACTCACCAGCAGCACCGCCACCAGCAACCTCTGCCCCTGCGCTTTATTGACAGCATCTACAGTTTTTTCTGGATTTTATTTGACTGAGATAACATGATCGGTAAAGGAGTCACATGCTGAGGGTCTAACCAAAGAAATAAGTTATCTAAAACTGTCCAAGTTCATTAAGGCAGACAGATCATAACCATTTATCAAGATGATTATGTCAAAACAGGACATTGAGGAAGATTTCACAGATTCAGAACACTGTCGTGGGGTCACATGAATTCAAGATCATGGTTGAAGCCATACAACTGCGTATGGAACTTGGCTATCAGTTTCTGCTCAGTGATTCTGCGTTGTTGTGTAACTCAAAGGATGCCTTGAAGGACGTTCACCTGAAGATCAGAAGCTGAATATTCTTGATTGCTGAAGTGTTCACCCACTAGGACGGATCATTCCTGGATGGCAATTCGTGCACAGTGCCATCCATCCATTGTTATAGCATATGCATTGACTTCCAATCTCCCATTCCCTGAGGCATCCTTGCCTGCAATGTATGAGATAAACAACATTGGATGAGTACATTAAACCTGTTGGACTGTAACTTGGTGTTGTGTGATTTCTGACTTTGCCCACAATGAACAACCTGGGGAACTTCAATGTTTTCCACAAATGGTGGCTCTGCATGAGTAATCGAGCTATTCGGGTTTCCAAAAGGACATTGCTGCTAGTTTCTGGCAGGGAGTGAAGGAACCAATAAAAGGGCAAAAGTCATACTTACCTTACTAATCTGCTGGCTATAGATAAATCAGCCCATTGTTTATAAACAAACGCATATAAATCCTGCAAAGAAATGGGATTGGAATGAATTGTAGAAATGCCTAATGTGGACTGAGATCACAGAAACACAAGGCACCCAGAAAAGAATTTCTGCAAAACATATGTGTAATCATTGCTAGAATGCAGGGCTGCTTTCACAGGTAGTCACAGTATATCCATTTCATTCTTTCCTGGGATGTGGGCATCCTTGGCAAAGCCAGGATTTGCTGCCCACACTTAAGCATCTTTAAAAAGGTGGTGATGAGTGATCTTCTTATGCCACTACCATCCATCTGGTTCAGATGCACTCTTTATCAAGATGGACACTGAGGTGGTTGATTCTGAGACCAGGGTCCTGAATCTTGGAGAAAGAAACTACAGTGAAAAGAAGCTGGAGTTTGAGGTGTTGGAGTGGGAAAGGTTACTAAAAGGAATGACAGTAGATAGGCAGTGGAAAACATTCAAAAAGTGAACAGGTGAACTGCAAAAATTGTTTATTCCTGTCTGGTGCAAGATTGCATAGAGAAGACTGTTCAAACCATAGTTAAGTGTAGATTCCCTACAGTATGGCAACAGGCCCTTCAACTCAACAAGTCCACACTGACCCTCCAAAGAGTAACCCACCCAGACACATTCCGCTATCCTGACTAATGCACTGAAAACTCTGGGCAATATTGCATGGCCAATTCACCTGACCTGCACATCTTTGGATTGTGGAAGGAAACCGGAGCACCCAGAGGAAACCCACGCAGACTCAGGGAGAATGTGAAAACTGCACACAGACAATCACCCAAGACTGGAATCAAACCTGGGTCCCTGGTGCTGTGAGGCAGTAGTGCTCACCATTGCACCACCACATGGTTTATAGAAAAGTTATAGAGTCTCAGATGCAAAGAGAGACATACAAAATGCCGAGTAAAAGCAATAGACATGAGGACTGGGGACAGTTTACAAGTCAGCAAAGGAGATTCAAGGTCTTCTTTAAGAAAGGGAAAACAGAACATGAGAATAAGTTTGTGGGAGAACGTAAGAACCGACAGTAAAGCTTTCTATGAATGTGCAAAGAGAGAACGACAGATTGAAAACAAATGTAGGTCCCTCACCGTTAGCCCACAGTTAGAAAATTATTATATGGAAAAACGAAATTACTGTTGAGTTATATTTATATTTCACTTCTATCATCACAAAGGAGAACATGCATAAGACACCAGGAATGAGAGGGAACACAGGGTTTAATCAGAGGGAGGAACTGAAATAATTATGAATACATTAAAAAACTGTATTAGAGAAATTAGTGTGAAAAGGGCCAGTACCTGATAATCTAGATCCTGCGAACTAAAGAAAATGACTATCAAAATGATAGATGTGTTGGTGGTCATTTTCCAAGATGCTTTAGGCTCTGGAACAGTTCCCCACTGTTTTAAAAAGGAGAGAGAAAGAAAACACGAAACGTAGACCAGATAGTCTGCATGGATTTGCAAAGGGGTAATCATGCCTTATACATCTTTTGAAATTCTTCTGCCATTTAACCAATAGAGTTGACTGGTGCAGCTGATAGATCTGGTTTATGTGGATTTTCAAAAGGCTTTAGATAAAGTCCCATATAAAATGTGAAAAATTAAAGTGCATAGAAATTGAGGATAGTGAATTGAGTTGGATAGAAAATTGATTGACAGACAGGAAACAAAGAGTCGAAATAAATGGGTCTGTTTATGAATAGCATACGGTAACTCGTGGGGTACTGCAGGGATTAGTACCAGCACTCAAGCTGATAACAATATTGGGAGATGAGAGAGCTAAACTTATTATCTCAAAATTTGATACAAACCTGGGTGGAAGGGTAAGCTGTGAGGAGGAAGTACAGATGTTGCAGTGTGATTTGAACCGGCTGAGTGGCTGGGTCAATGCATGGAAGATACACTATAATGTGACAAATGTGAGGTTATCCCTTTTAATAACAAAATATGTAGGTAGATTAATATTTGAATGGGTGCAAATTGATGGATTGGAAAATTCAATTAGACTTGGATGCCCTTCTGCACCACTCGCTAAAATTAAACCCATAGGTGCAGCAGGCAGTGAAGGAGAAAAACTGTATGTTAGCATTCAGAGGGTTTGAGTGCAAGAATAAGGAAGCCTTGCTGCAATTATTTCAGACATTGGTGAGGCCACACCTGGAATACTGCCTGCAGTTTTACTGTCCTTAGCTGAGGAAGGATGGTCTTGTTCTTGAGGGAGTGCAGTGATTTAAATGAAGTTTTGCTCATGGTGAAGATCTTCCATCATGGTTCTTTGTCTTCTCTGAAGAGAAGTTTCGAGCATTCGAGCATTTTCTTTGTGAATCTTGGTCTGGAGAGATCCTCCTGCAAAATCCTTTGTTCTGCTGACGTTATCACCAAGTACACTCTTCTTGCAAAATCCTGTGGCACTCGGCTAATGAATTAAACAAACCATGATCATACCATTCACTTTCAGCCAATCGAGATTTACTGGTGGACAACTCTCAAATGTTAAACTGACACATTCCATGCACCATACAAGGTAATGTCAGACTGTCACTTGCCTTATTTGGTCAACACAAGAAACTGGAGGTCACAGCTGAGAGAACAGGTCTCACCATGGCTTGGCTGCAGTTCTAACTGAGGTCAGAGTTTAAACTAAATTGACCAATATTCCCAGCATGCTCAGTTGTAACCCTTAATCAATTTTCAAGACATTTCACCTGCTGGCCACTTGTCTATAGTCCCTCCACTTGATCCGAAGACTCCAAACAAAATGTAACCAACTTACACATTGGTAAATATTTGAAATCAGTAAAACAAATTATTAATATCTAACTAATGTTAATTTTTACAATTATTTAGATGCTTGCCTAAGTTGCATCAGTTTCATGTTTGACTGTTATCCCTCATTCCTATTTAACAAATTAAATTGCAAAAAATTTAAAAAAGATTAAAGCACGTAAAATGATTAACTCAATATTAATGCAATATATGACATAGGACAAATCCAAGGATGAATCTGTACATTTGTATAAATTGCAAGCATCACCTTTTTCAAAGCGATCTCCAAAAATTATCCCTCCCTGCACAGCTATTGAATGAAAACTTCTCTTTGTTCTTCACCCTGGAAAGGAAGCATGAAGCGACATAATTCAGCAAAAGGGACTGTGAGGAACTTGTACTGTTTGAGCGAGGAAATGGAAAGGTATTGGACGCTCTGACAGGCTTAAAAACAGATAAATCCCCTGACCTGGATGAATTGCATCCTCAGATGCCTGTGGGAGGTGAGGCAGGAAATTGCAGGGGCTCTGATACAAATATTTAATTTCCTCCTGGCCACAGGGGAAGTATCAGAGGATTGTAGGGTGGATAATATGGATCCACTTTTCAGGAAAAGTCAAAGAGATGAACGAGGAAATTAAAAACCAGTGAGTCTCACATCAGTGGAAGGGAAACTATTGGATAAAATCCTGAACGAGTCAATTAAGAAATGCATGGGTTAGTTCAGGAACATTAGCATGGATTTGTCAGAAGAGATCATGCCTATTATGCTTGTTAGAATTTTTTGAAAATGTGATCACGTATGTGAATGAGAGAAGTATAGATGATGTATTTCATATGGATTTTTTTAAAGCTTTTGACAAGTTTCCACATGGGAGATTGATTGAGAAGGGCAAAGAACATGGAATTCAGAGAAACCTGGTGAGATGAATCAGAATCTGGCTGAGCAATAGACACAAAGGCTATTCGAGTGACTGGAGACCGGTATCTAGTATTGTCAAACAATGTCCAGTACTGGGAAACTTATTTGGGTTAGCAATGCCTTGACAAGTTCATCAGAACAATTCAGCTGTGGTCCCAGAGGCATGTAAGAAGAGCAACAGGGAACTTAAGAAAGGAATTAGGAGGGCAAACAGGTTGAGTGAAAAAAAAGACTTGTGAACAAGATTCAGGACAACACAAAGATCTTTTGTAAATACATTAAAGGGAACAGGTTAATCAGTGAAAGATATATCAGGAATGTATAAATTATATAGATGAAAATGTAGGGAAATGTAGGGAAATGTGGGGCAGGTTTGCCAATGACACCAAGATTGGTAGTAGGGTGTTTAGTTAACTGTGAAGATGATGTTTGGCGGTTACAAGTTAAATATAGATGGATTGGTCAGGTGGGCAGATCAGTGGCAGATGGTAATTATAACTGACAAATCCAAGTTGATACAGTATATAGAAAGAAACAAGATGGGGTCACATTTTATGAGTAGCTCAGAGGAACACTGATGTATTAGGGTAATTACTCACAGATCGATGAAGTCAGCAGAGCATGTGAATATTTAAGAACAAGGAGCAAAGAGAAGCACAACAGAGTGACAGGCCCTACGGCCCTTAAAGCCTGTGTCGATCATCATGCCCTTACTAAACTAAACAACAAATCTTCTGCCCTGATTCTGTCTCTATCCCTCTGTTCATGTAACCATCCAGATACCTCTGAAATGTCACCAACGCATCTGCTTCTCACAGTGCGTTCAAGGCTCCTGCCACTCTCTGCGTGGAAACCTTTGTTCGCACATCTCCCTCAAACTTCCCCCTCTCACCTCG
Source organism: Chiloscyllium punctatum (assembly GCF_047496795.1). Taxonomy (NCBI): domain Eukaryota; kingdom Metazoa; phylum Chordata; class Chondrichthyes; order Orectolobiformes; family Hemiscylliidae; genus Chiloscyllium; species Chiloscyllium punctatum. The sequence goes on along the minus strand of NC_092764.1, from coordinate 66,809,338 downwards.
AACCTGTTCCTCTTCAGAATTGAAACTTCAACCCTGAGCAAAAACTACAGATCATCTACCCTATCCATGCCTCTCCTAATTTTGTCGACTTCTATCAGGTCTTCTCTCAGCTGCTTCTTTCCAGTGAACGCAATCCTAGTTGCTTCAATCCTTCTTTATAGCCAATGCCCTCGTGACCAGGCAACATCCTGGTGAACCTTCTCTGCACTCTCTCTAAGGCTTTGACGTCCTTCGGTAGTGCAAAACTGTACACAATACTTCAAATATGGACTAACAAAGACTTTATGTATTTGCAACATGGTTTGCTAACTCTTGTACTCCATGCCCCGTGTGATGAAGGCAATGATGCTGTATTGGCGAAAGTGGGTACTGCAGATGCAGAAGATTAGAGTCAAGGTTAGATTAGTGCTGGAATGGCACAGCAGGTCAGGCAGCATCTGAGGATCAAAATTAATGTTTCAGGCAAGATCTCTTCCTAAGGAGCGAGGCTGGGAGCCTTGGGGGTGGATAGATAAACGGGAGTGGGGTGGGGCTGTGGAGGAGGTGGCTGAGAGTGTAATTGCTGGATGGAGGTAGGGATAAAAGTGATAGGTCAAAGAGAAGGGTGGATCGGACAGGTGGGAAGGAAGATTGGGAATGGGACAGTTCATAAGGACAGTGCTGAACTGGAAAGTTAGAAATGGGGTAAGGTGGGGGAAGGAGAAATGAGGAAACTGGTGAAGTCCACGTTGCCATAGGGTTGAAGAGTCCCAAGGCGCAACATGAGGCTTGCTTCATCCAGGTGTCGGGTGGTAAGGAGGGCGCCCAGGACCTGCATGTCCTTGGAAGAGTGGGAGGGGGAGTTGAAATGTTCAACCACGGGTCTGTGGGTCTGATTGGTGCGGGTGTCCCAGAGATGTTCTCTGATGCACTCTGCGAGTACGCGTCCAGTCTTCCCACTCTCGAAGAGACGGCATTGGGAGCAGCAGATACAGTAAATAACATGTGGGGAAATGCAGCTGAAACTTTGATGAATGTGGAAGGCTCCTTTGGGGCCTTGGACTGAGGTGAGGGAGATGGTGTGGGCGCAGGTTTTGCAGTTCCAGCAGGGGAAGGTTCAGGCGGGGAGGGTGGGTTTTTAGGGGGCAACGAGCTGACCAGGAAGTCGCAGAGGAACCGGTTTTTACAGAAAGAGGATGGGGTGGGGAGGGGAATATATATCTGGTGTTGGGGTACGTTTGTAGTTGGCAGAAATGTCAAAATATGATGTGATGCGTACTGAGGTTGGTGGGATGGAAGGTGAGGACTGGGGGTATCTGTTCTTGTTGTGGTTGGAGAGGGTCGGGTTTGAGGGTGGAGCTGCGAGATGTGGATGAGATGCGCTGGAAGGCACCATCAACCATGTGGGAGGGGAAATATCATTTCTTTTAAAGAAGGAGATCGGTCATCTGGTATGTTCTGTGGTGGAACTGGTCCTCCTTGGACCAGATACGGTGGAGGCAGAGGAATTGGTTATAAGGGATAGCATTTTTGCAGGAAGCAATGTGGGAAGAGGTGTAGTCCAGGTAGCTGTGGAAGTCGGGGGGTTTGCAGAAAATGTCAATGTTGAGTCGTTCACTGTTGATGGAGATGGAGAGGTCCAAGAAGGAAAGAGCGGTGTCAAAGATGGTCAGGTGAATTTAAGGTTTGTTGGAATGTGTTGGTGAAATTGATGAACTATTCAACAACCTCGTGGGTGCACAAGCTGGCGTTGATGCAGTCAGCAATGTAGCAGAGGAAAAAGTGCGGAGGAAAGAGGCAAGGAAAGAAATAGCTGGGGTACTAGTAGACAATTCACATCCTCTTTGACAACAGGCGAGTTTCCAAAGAACTGGAGATTAGCCAATGTTGTTCAAAACTTCTGATGAAATCACACTATGGCATGAAGTTCCTGTCAATAACAAAGTCACTAAAATTGCAAACTAACGCTTACTCCATTACACCTGAACTCTTAAATCCAATATACAAATTCAGAAGTGTTCTTACAATCTTTTCTCTTAATCTATATTTGTCTCTTTTGTTCTCAGATTCTTTTTTTTGTATTAGTCAGATGGAAATGGGTCTGTTGGGTTAATCTGCTGAGGGTCGCTATGGACTTGTTGAGCCAAATGGCCTGTATCCACACTGTAGGGAATCTAATCTACAGACAAATTAGATAGGAACTGGAAAATGTGGATTACGAGCAGTTATTTGATGGCAAATCTATGCCTGGCATGTGGCTTTTGAAGACCAGTTAATTAATGTGCAGGACATGCATGTCTCTGCAAAACTGAATGATAGGAATGGCAGCATTCAGGAACTATGGATAACAAGGGAAAGTTTTAGCATAGACAGAAGGAACAAAGTAGCATTCAATACGAACTGTGAAACCTTTGAGGAGTTTTGAGAAATTAGGAAGGAAGTTAAGTGAGGAATTAGGAAGGCTGAAAGGGGCCATGAAATGTCATTAGCAAACAGGGCCAAGGAGAATCCCAAGGCTTTTTATGCTTATTTTAGAAGAAAGAGGGTAGCAAGTGTAAGAGTATGCCCACTCCTAGATAAAGGAGGGAATTTAGGCATGGAACCACAGGAAGTAGGAGAGATACTCTGAATAGTTTTTTTTTCACTGAGGAGAACGACAGAAGGCATGAGTATGTGAATACTCGAGAGAATGTCAGTCTATTAAGGAGGAAGTTTTGGGCATCTTAAATTGCATTAATGTAAACGGGTCCACAGGGCCCTATGCGATCTATTCTAGGTTACTACAAGAGGCAAGGAAAGAAATAGCTGGGGCATGAGCAGATAAATTCACATCCTCTTTGACCACAGGTGAGGTTCCAAAGGACTGGAAATAGCCAATGTTATTCCCTTATTTAAGAAAGGAAGCAGGGATAATTCAGGAAATTAGAGGCCAGTGATCCTGACTCCTGTGGTGCAGACACTCTTGGAGAAAATACGGAGTGACAAGATAAATACAGAACAACCTCGGTTATCTGAACATCAATTATCCAAATTTAAGATTATCCTAAAAAGACCTCAAGTTCCCGTAAATGTTTCTCGTTTACAATCAGATCAGTTTCCAAACCATCGATTAACCTAACAAAATACTCCCCGACTGTCTTGTTTGCATAATCAAGGTAGTTCTATACACATTTGGAAGAAAATGGACTAGTTAGTGACAGACATCATCGTTTTGTACAGAGAAGGTCATGTCTCAACAACCTGTCTGATTTTTTTGAAGTGGTGATGAGAATTATTAATGAGGGAAGTTCTGTGGATGCAGTTAATGTAGACTTTAGTAAGGCATTTGATAAAGTCCTACAAAGCAGACTGGCACAAAACTGAAGTTACAGGGGATTCAGGATAGGCTGGCTAGTTGGACGCAAAATTGACTTGGTCGTAGAAGACAGAGGGTTGTGGTGGAGGAGTGTTTTTTTCGAATGGAGACCGGTAACTGGTGTTCCACAGGGATGTCTCAGTGCCTGTGTTGTTTGTAGTACATATACATGTTCTGGAGGAAGATGCGGGTGGTCTGATTAGTAAGTTTGCAGATGAAATGAACATTGATGAAGTTGATGAAAGTGCAGGCAATTTCAAACGGATAACCAGGTTATAAAGTTGATAAAATGTCCAGCTGGAAAAGGCACAGCAGGTCAAGCAGAATCAGAGAAGCAGAAAACTCGATGTTTTGGGCAGGACACTTCATTAGATCTGGGAAGTGGGAAGGGAGCTGAGAAACAAAGAGGGACATGGGCCTGGGAGAAACAAAGATGGAATGGTGATAGTTGGATGCAGGTGATTCTGATTCGTCAGTTAGAAGCATTGAACAGAAAGGTGGGAAGGAAGATGGACAGATTAAGTCCGGTGAGGCAGAGAGGTAGGGCTGATCCTAGGATAATGTTGCGTTGGGGAGATTTCGAAGCTGGTTAAATCTATGTTGAAGCCATAGGTTTGTAAGCTTCCAAGGTGGAAGATGAGGTGTTCTTCATCCAGTTTGCAGGTGGCCTTATTTTGACAATGGAGGAAGCCTGGGATAGCCATGTCATTGGGGGAGTTGGTGGGCCAGTTAAAATGGCTGTCAACTGGGAGGTGGGTTTCATTAGAGCGTGCAGACTATGAATCTTCCCTGAACCGGTCCCCCAATTTGTACTTAGTCTCTCCGATGTAGAGGAGACCACATCAGGAGCAATGAATGCAGTAAATCAGGTTTGACAAAATGCAGGAAATGTTCTATGCAGATTGGGATGGAGAAGGAAGTATGATTTTGGTTGTGGAGTCTGACTGCAGGTGGCAAAATGGCAGAGGACTATTAGGATTTAATGTGATGCCCAGGGGTCCTTGTTGTGGTTGGCGGTGGCAGGGAGTGGGGTGGGTTTGAGGGCAGAGGTGCAGGAGATGGAGTAGATGCAGTTGAGGGCATCTTTGCTCACAGGAGATGGAAAATTACGGTTCTTGAAGTCAGAGGATATCTGGGATGTCCTGGAGTAGAATTGCTTATAGTGTGAGCATATGCGGCAAAGATGGAGGAATTGGGAGTGTGTCATCACATTTCGTTCAGGAGGTTGAGTTAGCTGTGGACATTGATAGGTTTGAAATAAATGTCAGTGCTAAGTCGGTTGCCGGAGATGGCGATAAAGGGGTTCAGGAGGAAGGGAGAGATGTCAGAGATGATCCAGATACATTTGAGGGCAGCGTGGAAGGTGTAGTTGAATTTGACGAATAGTACAAGGTCCTGTGGGAGCACAAAGCAGCGCTGATACAGTCAGCAATGTAGGAGAGGGAAAGATGTGGGGTGGTGCCAGTGTATCTGCAGAAGAGGGGCTGTACCAATTATCCTACAACAAGGCAGGCATAGCTCAGATCCATGTAGGTACACATAGCCAGCCCTTTGGTTTGAAGGAAGAGGGAGCATTAAAACAAAAAGATGTTAAGGGTGAGGACCAGTTCTACCACGTGGATGGTAGTGTCAGTGGAGGTGGGCTGTTTTGTTTTGCAGGAGAGGAATAAGCAGAGGGAGTTGAGGTCCTCAGTGTGGGGGATACAGCTGTATAGAGAAAGTTGCCCATGCTGAAGAAGAGTTGATGGGGACTGGGGAATTTTATGTCATGGAGAAGATGGAGGGCATGGGTGGTGTTCCAAATGTAGGTCGGGAATTCCTGGACCAAAGAGGACAAGACAGAGGTGAGATGATAGAAGATGAGTTCAGTGGAGCAGGGGTAGGTGGAGACAATTGGCCAACCAGGGCAATGGGGCTTGTGGATTTTCAGTAGGAGGTAGAAACGTGTGATGCAGGTTTGTGGAGCTATGCAAGCTGCGGATGGAAGATCCATGGAGGGGATGAGGTTGTCGATGGTCTTGAAGATGATAGTTTGGTGATGGGAGGTGGGGTAATGTACGAGGGGGAGATAGGGAGAGTTGTCAGCCAGATGCCGTCTGGCCTCAGAGAGGTAGAGATCGGTGTGCCAAACTACCATCGTGCTCCCCCTAGTCAGCTGGCTTAATGGTGATGTTGGGGCGGAAGTGGGGAGTGCATTGCGAGGGGGAGAGGTTGGAGTGGGTGAGAGAGATGGAGAGATTGAGGCTGTTGATGCTGCAATAACTGTTGGAAATGAAGAGTCAAGGGACGGTAAGAGGCCAGGATCGGGTGTCTCGGAGGATGGAGTGTGCTGGAGGTGGGAGAAGGGGTCTTTGGAGGGTGGATCGAGTCATATTCAAATAAGTAGGCATAGAAGTGGAGACGGCTGTGAAAGAGTTCGACCTCACAATGTGTGTGAAACTTGCTGACATGTGGGCATGGAGGAATGAAGGTGAGTCCTTTGCTGAGGACTGACCATTTGTCTTCAGTGAAGGGGAGGTCTGGGAGGAAAGTAAATACCCAGCAGAGGCTGGGGCCTAGTGTTGAACTGGAGATGAGAGTGGGGATGGAGATTGCCTCTGGGCTGGGTGTGTGTGTGATAACAGTCGCATGATAGCGATGATGTCAGCGGACGTGACATCAATGGTGAAGGTAGTGTATTTTGGAGGCTAAGATTTAGGTGTGAGTTATACTATAAATGGCAGAAGCAATAGGAACATTTACATACAGACAGATCTAGGCATGCAGGTCCATAGTTCTCTAAAAGTGACGACACAGTTGGCCAAGGTTGCCTTCATCGCCTGGGGCATGGAGTATAAGAGTTGGCAAATCGTGTTGCAGTTATATCAAACGATTGTGAGGCTGCTTTTGGAGTATTATGCGCCGATTTGGACACCACACTACCAGAAGGATGCGGAAGCTTTGGAGAGAGTGCAGAGAAGGTTCACCAGAATGAGGAAAGATTATGAGGAAAGGTTAAAAAGACTTGGATCGTTTTCACTGGAAAGGCAGCGGCCATGAGGAGACGTCATCAAGGTCGACAAAATTATGAGAAGCATAGATTGGGTAGACGGTCAGAGGCTTTTTTTCCCAGGATTGAAGTTTCAATTACAATGGCTCACAATTACAAGGTGAGTGGGGGAAAGTTTAAGGAAGATGTTCGAGGGAAGGTTTTCACGCAGAAAGTGGCAGGATCTGGAACACACTGCCAGAAGAGATGGTGGAGGCAGCCACCTTGGCAACATTTAAGAGGCATTTGGGTGATTACATGAATAGTGAGGGAATAGAGCGATTTCAAATGAATAAGAGCAGAAGGCTTGTTTATTAATTTACTTATGGCAAGATGATCTTTATAGGCTTGGACGAAGGGTTGTACTTCTTTTTGTTCTAAAAGCAAAGTTAAAGAAGCCTCACTCTTTCTCAAAGTTTATTATAATCAGTCCATTCAGGAAAGCAATCTCCAAGTATTTAATTACAGAAGTCAATGCAGTTTCTGAATCTGACTTCAAAACACAGCACCTTCATATCAGACAGAGAAATCTTCAATCAAGTGATAAGTATTTAGAGCTAACCAATTGACTATTATTGTAAGGTAGTCGAGATGAATAAATGTGTCACAGGTAGGCATAGTAAGTTGGTGAGGAGTTATGGGAGAAAGGTTGATGAAAAACAGTGACAGTAGGTATATGGATGAGAGGGGGAGATTGGGTGGATGGGGTCAGATGTCTAGGTCTGTGGTGGGAGTATTATATATCGAAATGACGTGCTTAGTTCTTATGGGCAAGGAATAGTTTCCCAGAGCAGTCCAAGTTAAACATATCCAGTAGGACTGAGCTGTCCGTCAGGGTGGGATGGGGTATTTTAAACCGAACTCAGATTTTTCATTAGGCAGGAGTTTCAGCAAGTTTTATTCTGATACTTTCTTTTCCTCATGATGCATAGAAACACAAAATGTAGGAGCAGTACTAGGTCATTCGGCTGTTGGAGCCTGATCAATTCTGTATGAACGTGGCTGATCATCCATTTCAGTTCCCTGTTCCTGCTTGCTTCCCATATCCAATGATCATTCAGATCTATATCAATATGTTTCTTGAAAGTCTTCAATGTTTTAACCTCAACAATTTCCATATAACCGACAAGTAACAGGTCAGTAACAAGCAGAGGTACCGTTGGAGAATCTCAGCATGTTTGGCAGCATCTGTGGAAAGAGAAAGAAATAGAGTCCCAGCCAATGTGAATATCCGACAGAACAGGGAAGTTAAACGTTAGCCTCTGAAGCCCCCGACTATAATTCAGAGTATGAACTATTTCAGTGGGCTTCAGGCACCAGGGGACTTCCCAACGGAAATGTAAACTTCCCAGACAATTAACACAACATCAGTACGTCATGACTTCCAGACATTCCAGTTGCAACCAGTCGTTGAGTATCCAGAGACTCGAAAAACTGAGGTTCATGCAAATTCTCAATAGTGTGATTTTATTGGTGAATGAATAAATGCAGCTTGTACTTGTTTATATGATGTTTTATTTTCCCCTGTATATTTTAGTACAACTTATTTTCATGACCCTCAAACTGGACATTCACCAAAGGTGAATCTGTCAGAAATTTTCTTAAATATCAGCAAGCCAATTATTCTTCAGATATTCTTCAAATAACAATTTATTCTTGACTGAAAGCTACGTTATGCATTTTTAATTAGTTACTCATTACAACACATGCTAACATGCATGCACGCACAAGCCAATTAAAATCACTCCATCAAGGTAATCTGACATCCGTGCTAACTGATAGCAGTGGATTGATTTGTCATTTTGTTGACAAAACATGCAATTTGGAGCCATCCACCATTTTTGTGCAATTTGTACCATTCAGTTTATAGGTAAGTGGAAATATTGTCATGCTGACGTCAACACGCCAAACACAGGGATGTGATGGCTTAGTGATATTATCACTGGCCTGTTAATTTGGAGGCCCAGGAAATGCTCTGGGTTTGAGTCTCATGAATGCAGATGGTGAGATTTGATTCAGTAAAAATCTGGAATTAAGAGTCTAATGATGACCATGTTTCTGTTGTACAATTTTCAGGAAACACCCATCACATTAACTAATGTTCTCTAGTGAAGGAAATCACTATTTGGTCTACAGTTAACTTCAGACCCACAGCAATGAAGTTGACTCTCACCTGCTTCTGGGCAACTAGTGATGGGCATTAAATGATGGCCGAGATAGTGAGGCCTTCGTCCAATGAACGAACAGAAAAACAACATTCCTTTACAGACATAATTGGTTAGTTTACTGATACGCTTATTGATCATCTAATCTTTAAAATGTTTTAGATTTCAATACTTATATATTTTAACATTTAACCGAAGAGTCACTGACTCCCTTTCCACTCCAGGACTCATGTTAAATGATGTGACCTCCACTGCAGCCGATCTCATTTGTGCAGTCAGTCCTATCACGTTTATTGATTGGTGGAACACAAAAAGGGACATGCATGACATGACGCAGAGACACCATCTTTTTAAAAGCCGAGTTAAGTTTTGATTCAAATTTCTGTCTTAAAAGTTCAAAACAAATTTCAATAGCTTCTAGGAAAGCTAAGCAATGCTACAACACAGCAACCCTTTGGAGACCACACTCAGAGAGATAATGCTGAAGTCAGGTTAGTTCAGTCCACATAATCTCCAGTAATAGAGGATTTGTTCACTGTTAAAATACAGAACACATATATCAAATCTTGGCTGAAGAGTTTAAATTTAAATTCTCTCTAAGACTACCTTTGCACTGACTTAATTACAGACTTGTTCTTCTGAATATAGTTATATGCAATTCATGATTGCCTTATTTACCCAATGTGTACATTGTTGATCAGATCATTTATTGCTCGCAGTTAGTTGCCCTTAAGAAACTGATGATGAGACATATTGTTGAACTGGTGTAGTTAATCTGGTTCAGGTCCATCTAATGTGTTGCTAAGAAGGGGACAGATAATTTGAATCCAGGACCAATTCAGGACACCACTATTCTAAGTTGGGTGAATGATAGCATGACTCAGGAATGCCTAATTTCTAACCAAGGAGTACATAGTATTGCATAGTATTACGGAACATTTCCACTAACCATTACCTTGACGGCTGCAGCTGCAACACAACTCTGAGTAACATTGCCCAGGGCAAAGCAATACATTTGGTCAGCAATGCTTTCTCTAAAAGTATCATTTTACCCACATGGACATAAATAGCACATTAAAGGGAAACAAACTGATCTAGATAGTCATTAACTGGGATTCACAAAAAGAGTGAATTAATTTTAATAACACATTTAAACAGTAAACATGTTACAAGTTTAAACTGAATGCTTTCATTTCATACTAAACTTACTTCTGAACATTTCTGTGAGAAAAAGATCACAACAAACTGAAACGGTTGCAAATTCAAAACCTTATACATGTTCCAAGATCCTTGTAATGCCATGGAGCTGATGGGTGCCCAAGACAGAAAGGATTCAATGCGGTTTCCTCAATAATGGGAGCATGTTCTCAACAAAATGGAGGCAAAACATTAGAAAGAAGATTGCTGAAGCCCCAGAACAGTTAGGTAAATAAATCATTCAATAAAAGTTTGCATGCCACACCAATTAAAGACAAAACGTCACTAATTACAAGAATTAATAAAGGTGGTAAGGACAAGCCGGAGAACTATAGACCAGTGAGCCTTATGTCGGTGGAGGACAAATTGTTGGAGGTAATCCTGAGGAACAGGATATACATGTATTTGGAAAGGCAAGTACGAATTAGGGATAGTCAACATAGCTTATGCATGGGAAATCATGTCTCACAAACTTGATTGAATTTTTTGAAGAAGTAATAAAGTGGATTGATGAGGGTAGAGTGGTAGATGTGAACTATATGGACTTCAGTAAGGCGTTTAACAAGGTTCCCCATGGGAGACTGGTTAGCAAGGTTAGATCTCACAAAATACAGGGATAACTTGCCATTTGGATACAGAACTGGCTCAAAGGTAAAAGACAAAGTGTGATGGTGGAGGGTTGATTTTCAGACTGGAGGCCTGTGACCAGTGGATGTTCCACAAGCATCGGTGCTGGTTCCACTACTTTTCTTCATTTATATAAATGATTTGGATGTGAGAACAAGAGGTATCGTCAGTAAGTTTGCTGATTACACCAAAATAGGCGGTGTAGTGGACAGTGAAGATGGTTACCTCAGATAACAGCAGGATCTTGATTAGTTCGGCCAATGAGTTGAGGAGTAGCAGGTGGAGTTTAATTTAGATAAATGTGAGGTGCTGCATTTGGGGAAAGCAAATCTTAGGAGGACTTATACATTTAATGGTAAGGTCCTAGGGAATGTTGCTCAACAAAGGGACTTTGGAGTGCAGGTTCATAACTCCTTGAATGTGAAGTCACAAATAGATAGGATGTTGAAGAAGGAGTTTGATATGTTTTCCTTTATTGGTCAGAGCATTGAGTAAATGAGTTGGGAGGTCATGTTTCAGCTGCACAGGACATTGAGTAGACAATTGTTGGAATATTGCATGCAATTATGATCTCCTTCCGAACGGAAAGATATTGTGAAACTTGAAAGGGTTCAGAACATATTTACAAGGATGTTGCCATGGTTGGAGGATTTGAGCTAGGGAGAGGTTGAAGAGGCTGGGGCTGTTTTCCCTGGAGTATCGGAGGCTGAGGGTGACCTGATAGAAGTTTATATAATCATGAGGGGCATGGATAGGAAACATAGACAAAGTCTTTTCCCTAGGGTGGGGGTGTGCAGAACTAGAGGGCAAACGTTTTGGGTGAGAGGGGAAAGATATAAAAGAGTCCTAAGGGCAAATGTTTCACAAAGAGGGAGGTATGTGCATGGAATGAGCTGCCAGAGGAAGTAGTGGAGGCTGGTACAATTGCAACATTTAAGAGGCATTTCGATGAGTATATGAATAGGAAGGATTTGGAGGGATATGGTGCAGGTGCTGACAGGTGGGACTAGATTGGGTTGAGATATCTGGTTGGCATGTATGACCTGGACAGAAGAGTCTGTTCGCGTGCTGTACATCTCTATGACTCTAATTAGGAATATATTTTAATAGGAAGCAATAACTAACCAAACTTGTGTTTCTCCATTTTTAATTTGTGATGAATATCAGTTATTTGATAATATTGCTTACACCAAGTTGGTGTCTCAAAATATTGTGAATATCTTCACTGGGAGTTAGTGGTGAACATGGAGTCATTGAGAAAAACATGTACATAAATTTCCCAAGAGAAATGTTGTCAAAGCCATAATGATGATATATGGAGACTTTAAAAAAGTAATAAGAAATAGGATTTTGGCAGTATAATCTGACATTGCTGCTCAGTTCTGTTGGGTATAGAATTGAGCAGTTAACTGTTGTTCTCCACTTTCCTACTTGCATTACAGGATTGAGCGGTTAATTATTGTACTTCACTTTCCTGCTTGCATTACAGGACGTAGCAGCAGTTTTGCCTCAATGTCATTCAATTTACTAAAATTACCGTGGTTTGCTTCTTCACAAAATTTTGTTTTAAAACGTTAACGACACTGATAACCGATGTCTCTTGGCTGCGCCAGCCTACAAAGGGCCAACTAATCAAATGATACTGTCAAGGATTTAGGGCAAAGTGTTATGGGCCAGACCAGACCCCTCAATACATTTTATGAAGTTAATCTGGACACAAATTTTTTTAATTTTAAAGTAGATGTGAACTGTCATATTCCAGATGGCCCAACATTAAGTAAAGCACAACTTATTTAAACACCAAAGTTAAAATACAAGCAAAAGAAAGAGGAACTTGAAGTATCTTAACTATTAGAAATCTTCACAGGATAATCGATACAATCCCTATTTCTAATTAATTGGTCCATTATGGTAACATCTCATAAACACAACCCTAGGAAAAAGGCAATTTCTGTCACAGATTGTCACATGCAGTTCTCCAAACCACAAGGGGTAAAAACTGCATCAGGAGAAATTTCAGAAAATGTAGCAGCCAGGAGACAGTCACTGGAGCTCCCGACTCTTTTGAAACATCAAAAGCTTCTGCATAATACTAAATCTAAAAATCAAAAATCTAGAAAACCAGGACTGCGAGAGCTGGTCACACCCAGTCTGCTTGCATTGTTCCAAAGTTGGAAAAAAACACCCAAGGCCTCATATATTGTTTACTGTCTGAGAGACAGCTTGGAATATTTGCCTTTTAAACTCTCTTAAAAAAATACAGTACTGGCTCAAAGCGAGAAAATAGAGGATGGTGGTGGAGGGTGGTTTTTCAGACTGGAGGCCTGTGACAAGAATCGGTGCTGGGTCCACTGCTTTTCATCATTTATATAAATGATTTGCACGTGAGCACAAGAGGTTTAGTTAGTTACTTTGCTGATGACACCAAAATTGGAGGTGTAGTGGACAGCAAAGAAGGTTACCTCAGATTACAATGAGATCTTGATCAAATGGGCCAATAGACCGAGAGGTGGGAGCTGGAGTTTAACTTTGATAAATGCAAGGTGCTGCATTTTGGGAAAGCAAATATTTGCAGGACTTATACACTTAATGGTAAAGTCCTCGAGAGCGTTGCTGAAAGAAGAGATCTTGGAGTGCAGGTTCATAACTCCTTGAAACTGGAGTCACAGGTAGACAGGATAGTGAAGGAGGCGTTTGGTATGTTTCCATTATCGGTCACAGTATTGAGTACAGGTGTTGGGAGGTCATGTTGCGGCTGTACAGGATATTGATTAGATCACTGTTGGAATATTGTGTGCAATTTTGGTCTCATTCCTATTGGAAAGATGTTGTGAAACTTGAAATGGTTAAGAAAAGATTTATAAGGAAGTTGCCATGGTTGGAGGATTCGAGCTTTCGAGAGAGGCTGAACAGGCTAGGACTGTTTTCCTTGGAGTGTCGGAGGCTGAGCGGTGACAATATAGTTGTTTACAAAATTATGGGGGGCATGGATAGGATAAATAGACAAAGTCTTTTCCCTGGTATGGAGGAAAACAGAACTAGGGGGCATCGGTTTAGGGGTGAGAGGGGAAAGATATGAAAAAGACCGAAGGGGCACATTTTCACTCAGAGGGAGGTACTTGTATGGAATGTGCTACCAGAGTAAGTGGTGGAGTCTTGTACAATTGCAACGTTTAGAAGGTATTGGATGGGTGTAAGAATATGAATGGTTTGGAGGGATATGGGCTGGGTACTGACAGGTGGGACTAGATTGAGTTGGGATATCTGGTCAGCATGGACAGGTTGGGCTGAAGGGTCTGTTTCCGTGCTTTAAATCTCTATGACTCAATGACTCTCTAAAATAACCTTTTAAAGCGACTGTATTGTCACAGAAGTATGGCAGATTTTAGCACATCAAGTACAAATCCAACAAAATTACTTGTGATAGGGTCAAAGGTGTCTGCCTCTAATTTCCTTTCAGGCCACAAGTTCCAGGTGTCTACCACACTCTGGAGATGTTTCGTCATCTCCTCGTTAAGCTTTTCCAATAATCTATTTAAATCTATGACCCCCAGTCACTAACCTCAATATAATGGCTAATGACCACTTCCCAATCGACTGCGTCTCAATATGGCACAGAGACGAACATTTAACATTCATTTGTCTATTTTGTTCTCAGTCACAACTGAAGTTCTCACATTTTCCCTGCCAATATTTCTCTCTGGCCTTCACAATGGGGTGTCTGTTCTCTCTGCATATTGCGTGCAGGTACACATTTCTTTTGCTGTGTATTCACTGTTTGTAATCAAAACGCAATCTTAATGTAAAGCTACATGTGACAAATAAATGGATACTTTTTATTCTTGTCTTCTTTTCAAGTTAAATATTCCCAGAACTCATTTTCCACTGAGTTAGTATTAAGAAAATATGACATTCAATTAGGACAATAGTTGAATAAATTGGAGAATAGTTGAAACGTAAAGTGTAATAACTTGCTGTTGCATAAATCGCCTGGAATAATGTTATTTGGTGCAGACTGTTCTTCTTATTTAATCTCAGTGTGTTTCCTTGGTTGCTGGCTGCTGTGAGAATTTTGGCCAAAGTGAATCCAGATCTGAAATAAATAACAGCGCAGAAAGGTTCAACAGTTTTCTTGCTTTGTCTTTACCTCCTCAAAATCGACTATTCAAATGTTATTGCTTACTAACAGAGAGAAGGTAACAAAATCTTTCTGCAGGACGATAACACAAAGGTCTTCCATGCCATTAAAGGAGTAGCCTACCTTAATCTTCTCAATGTAACTGTCTAGGATACTGGAACATATTACTGTGTCGTCAAATATCAGCATCGAACAGTGGGGAAAGAAACTTCTGTGCAACTTACCGTATATGGTAAATGCCACTGCAGATAAATGTGGAGTCCTAGCTGATAAAAAGCAATCAACAACAGTAAGCAAATCACTTGGGAAGGCAATGGCCTATTGGTATAACTACCAGACAATCAATCCAGAAACTCAGCTAATATTCTGGGAAACTGGATTCAAAGCCTGTCATGGTGGATGAATAAATTCGAAATTCAACAAAGAATCTGGAAGTAAGCGTCTAATGATAACTGTGAAGCCATGTCAGAAAAAAACTATCTGGCTCGCTAATAAACTTTTGAAAAGGAAATTGCTATCCTTGTCTAGTCTGGTCTCCATGTGACTCTAGAACCACAACAATGTGGATGACTGTTAACTGCCCTCTGGGCAATAAGAGATGAGCAATAAATACTGGCTTAGCCAGAGGTGCACATATCCTGTGTGTGATTAAAGCAAACTTTATTAGATACAGAAGCATCATGCAAAATATTTGCATTTATTTAAACTGAAACATGTTCAAGAATACTGGAGAAACACGGCAAAGTTTGAGATCTGCTCTGTATTTGAAATTGGGGAAATTGGGCGTCGCTGGCTGGTCCAGCATTTATTGCCTGTCCCTGCTTGCCCTTGACAAGGTAGTGGTGAGCTGCCTTTTTGAATTGCTGCAATCTACATGTTGTAAGTGGACCCACAATGCTATTAGGGAGGAGTTTACAGGATTTTGACCCAGTGAGAGTGAAGGAACAGTGATTTCAGGATTGTGAGTGGCTCGGGAAAAATTTGGAAGTGGTGTATTCCCATATACTTACTGCCCTTGTCTTTCTAGATGGTAATGATTGTGGGTTTGGAAGATGTTGTGTCAGGATCTTTGGTGAATTTCTGTAGTGCATCTAAATGATACACACTGCTGCCACTGAGCTTCTGTAGTGGAGTGGCTGGATGTGGTGCCAGTCAAGTGGGTGGTTTTTACTAAAGCGTGTCAAACTCTTGTGTGCTTTTGGATCTGCAGGCATGCAGGCAAATGGGGACCATTCCTGCACAGTCCTAACTTGCAACTTTTGGATGGTGGGTAGGCTTTGGCGAGTCAATAATTGAGTTACTCGCTGCAGTATTCCTAGCCTTTGAACTGCAGTTCTATATGAATGGCGAGTCCAGTTCTGTTTCAGCTCAATGATAATGCCTAACATGTGGATAGTAAGGGGAATCACTGATTATGATGTCACTGAATGTTAAGACATGTTGTTTAGATTGTCTCTTGTCGAAGATGGTGTTTGCCTGGCATTTGTGTAGCGTGAATGTTACTTCCAAATTTTCAGACCAAGCATTGATATTGTACGGTTCTTGCTGCATTTGGTCATGGGTTGCTTCAGGTTTTTTTTTGCTTTTGCAAGGAGATTGATTGCAATAAGGGTTTTTTTTTTTGCATTTGATCACGGAGTAACAGGATGAGTATCTTTGAATTTACCTGCAATATTGTGCATTTTGAAATATTTTAAGGACCTTACCATTTACTGCATATGTCCTATCTTGGTTTCACCTTCCAAAGTGCAACAGCTCACACTTACCTGTATTGAATTGCATTTGTCAATTCTCAGGCCACTCCCAATCTGATCAGGATCCCTCTGTAATTTTTGATAACTTTCCTCGCTATCAATGATACCTCCTGATTTTCTATCATCTGTAAACTTCCTAATTATACCACGTCAGATCACTTATGTAAATGACAGATAACAAAGGTCCCAGCACTGATCGCTGTGGCACACCACTAGTCACAGGCCTCCAGCCAGAGAAACAACCTTCAAGCATCACCCTCTGCTTCCTGCCATCAAGACAATTTTGAATCCAATTAGCTAGTTCTCCCTGGATCCCATACGACCTAACCTTCCTGACTAGCCTGCCTTGTACAACCTTGTCAAAGGCCTTGCTTCACATCAATTATACAACAAGAAGAGTTGAAGTTTCACTTTGTTATGTTGTATCAGTGTAGATCTAAATTGTGATAGAGAAATTCAATGCTGAAAGAAGTTTCCATAGCTCTAACCTTCAAGACATATCACCGTGGTACAGTGGTAAGCTTTGCCGCCTTACAGTGGTGCCGACCCATATTCAATCCCCGCCTCAGGCAGTTGTCTGTGTGGAGTTTGCATGTTCTGCACGTGTATGCGTGGGTTTCCTCCAACAGTCCAAAAATATGTGTGGAGGTTAGTTGAAATGGCTATGCTAAATTTCCTGTAGTGTTAGGTGAAGGGGTGAATGTAGGGGGACGGGTCTGGGTCAGTTGCTCTTTGGAGGGTTGGTGTGGACTTTCTGGGCTGAAGGTACTGTTTCCACACTTAAAGTAATCTAACCTGTGTGTAGCATGTAGATCAGTATTGCAAACTTATTGTTTCCTATTGCACCCTGTTTACAATTAGCAAATAGTATTCGATTTGCTTTTGATTTATTTGGTGTGCTGACGTGTCCAAGTATCACCTTTTTTATTGTTGATTTACGTAATTTTAATTTCTCAAGAGGAAGAGAGAAAAAAATCATTCAATCCAACTCAGCGTGAAGATGCGGTGTGAGGCAAATTTCCTTTATTCTATTTTAATGTTCGAGTCTAGTTGAACAATTGAAACTGGGAACCCCTCTCTCTCTCTCTCTCTATATATATATATAATATTCTAACATGTCGATACGTCTTGAAGATACCATCAGTTCTCAATAGCACAATGCCTGCTGAATAAAAACAAAATAAAGAAAATATAAAATGGTAGGAATTTTCACAAGCTATTGTAACTATTTTAAATCATCAAACATATTTATAAATATTTAAGTTGTATTCGTTAACTTATGCTGTTATTTTCAACTATCAGTCGTAGTTTTGAAACTGACTAATAGCTTTGACTTATCTTTTCATTTGTACTTAACAAGTTTAAGTGTGCTGAATAATTTTGCTGCATTTATTATAGATAGAATGTTACACTGGGGTGATGATTATTCCCAATGGTAGTTTTGAGCTGCAAATAGACATGATTGCTCTCTCCTTTCTTACGACACTGTTGAAAATTGACTCATCCATTAGCCTGAGTTTGGTCATTATGACTGAGTTCTATTGCGTGACTCTGGCAAAGATCCCAATGTATTAGGCAAACAGCTTGCCCAACTTGGCTTCCTCAGACAACTTTTAATGCAGGCTGCCTCTCTGCTCGTGCAATGTTCTGCAATCTTGAAAAACATGTAAATGAGCCATTGTGATGCAAACGTCCCTCAGTTTTAATTTTCTCATGTGGATATTAGTGACATGTGAGACGAAGCTCCCAGTCTGTGACAACTGAAAAGGAGCAGGTGAGACTTATTCAAGAACATTAGATCAGCTTGGTAAAACCTGAAGTCTTTATTGAGTGTGTGTGGTGCTGGAAAAACACAGCAGAACAGCAGCAGATTCAAATTGGCCTCATTCCTGATGAAGGACTTCCACCCGAAATGTTGACCCTCCTGTTACTCGGATGCTGCCTGACCTACTCTGCGTTTCTAGCACCAGACTCTTGGCTCTAATCTCCCGCATCTGCAGTCCTCACTTTCGCCTTGAAGTCTTTATTGTGAATTGCAGAGTGCACCAGACAATGATAGACATTTATTCTTGACTGCAATTGAGTGCAGTGCAGACAAGCAGATTTATTCCCTTTAAATGCATTTTAAAGTGTGAATTCAACGGCTCCATGTCAGTTATGGACCTGAATTTGCTTTTTAATTTTTTTTCATTCGACAGCTTTGAGTTTAATACAGCAAAAAGAACCCTTTCATCGTATGTGGTACCTGCAACTCTCTCCCTGACAACAATGTACCTAAATTACCTGGATTGCAGTAAATCAAGAAGCTTGTTTGCTACAGGAATCTTAAACTAAGCAGTTACCATTAAAAAATAGTATGTCATGCAGAGTAGACCTTCTGTAATGAAGGTGAAGCAAAAATTTCTCGGAGTCTTCAGAAAACTGGTCAAATTCTTTACTCCAATTCTGCATATCTTTCTGTGAGATTTTGAAGCTGCAGTGTTATCGGAAACAGAATAAAATTCTCTCATAGCCAGATACAATGCTTACCCTGTGTTTCATTGTTTCACGAGCAGGGTATCAGATCAAAAGAGAAGACAAGAATATCTATGATTGTGAAATACCTCACAGAAGCCCAAAAATCACATTATGGAGCACTGAAATATTGTGGTTTACATTTTATTCAAAAGCACACTGTACTTGTTAGAATTCTTCATTGTCACCAAGCTGAACATATACCTCCCGAAATAGATGGCCCATATTTTAACTTAAAACAACAATAATTTACTTTAAAACATCCTATCTGGCATCAAGAGTACCGTGCAACATCTTTGAAAGTACATTGCAATTTCGTCTTCACTTAAGACTTCAATGCCTTTATTTAGATGGCCGACTGAAATAGAAAAAACAGTGGTAAGTACAGTTGGTCCTTTTCTGTAACTGACTTGCTGATTTAACGTGAGGGAATTTTCAATTAAATCCTGCACCATATACCCTCTGAATGAAACTTTACTAACTCATTTCAAGTATTTGCTACTTGTAATTTTACGTTACAGCAGTGTGACCTGTGATCCTTTTTTATAGTTGTTAAGCAAACACAAATATATTTATCTTTGCCTCATTTCATGAACTGTGCTGCAGACTCAATCTGTAGCAGAATGTAATAAAACAGAAAGTCACCTATCAGAATTCAAAAATCTAATTAAGTTGAACTGATGCATGAAACCTTTTCTTCAGAACACTGCATAATTGCAGAATTTCCCAGGAAACTTTGAATTGAAGCGATATTAATAGTAATAATATTGAAACAATAATGTTTGCTTATTGTGATTAGGTGTGATGTTCATAGAAACAAACAGTTCAGAGTGACAAACTGTAAAGTATTATGATTGTAATTGCAATATTAGCAAAGTCACTACAACAAACAAATTGCCTTTTTTAAGAACGTATGTTTGTCACTGACTCCAAAACAAAATAACCAAATGAATGTTAATCTTGACTTTCTAGACAAAACAAGAGATGCCTGAGGATAAGATCAGATACTCTACTCTTAATCTAGTAAATTCTGAGAATGGCATCATGCCTAATCAACAGGAAAAAAAAATCACATTATATACAGAGGCACATTTTAACACATATTATTAAATAATGAGATAATTCATTAGAATGAGTTGATTTCAAGATGTTGTCAGTAATTGCTTTGTGTAATTTCCATCTATAATGATTTAAATGAATGGTAAATCAGTCTCAATTCAGTTTTTCAGACAAAACAGCATGACATACAGTAGGCTATCTTACCTTCAATGGCTCTGGTGCATCACCGAAACCTAAACACCAAGAAAAATATCCCAGTGTGTGCAGCGATGTAAAGCAGTCACTAAGCTGGGCAAATAAAAGTACGCTTAGCAGATAGAAAAACAGATTGTATCACGGAGGTGTTTATGTTTCTTTTTCAGTTTTAAGCTGTTATTTTTCTCACATAATTCTGTCATAATTTTGCAAAACTGTGGATGAATTTCTTGCCTCGGATACTGTCGCTTGCATCCATTCCATTTCAACTTGAAAATTAACACAACAGTTACCATGAAAAATTGCAATTCAATTATTTCCAACTGTCAAGGATCTCTTTATGTTCTTTATATTTGCACTAAATTCAGCATATTATTTTGACTTGTTTTTCTCTGTGGTTGAATGCAGTCAGATATTCATAATTTCAGTTTATACTAGGAACATGGGGGATGCCAATATTTTCATTCCATTATCCAGTCACTGCATTTTGACCTAGAAATGATGGGCTTTGCTTCAACAGTGCTCACAAAATTTTTGTTGGTTAATTGTCCCTCTCAGAGATCTATGAGTCTTTGCAACACTCTCCCTCAAAAGTTAATGCAATCAAGGTTCTTGAATATTTTAAAATCCCAAATTGAGAGATTCGGGCAGAGCAAGAGGTAAAAGATTATCAGGGATACTGTTTGATTGTGGATTTGAGTTTACAGCAGATTCACTATGATATTGTTTGTACAATGTTTTTGATTTGCTCTCCGAGAGTGGACTGATCTCGTACCAGTCATTTTATTGAATCTTCCAAATAGCAGAACAGGCTAGAGAGACTGAATGAGTTAACATTGCTTCTGATTCCATTGTTCATATGAACCTATGCTGATTTTCCAATGTGTAAATTAAAATATAGATAAGGGAAAACTGAGGGAATCCTACATGTATTTGGCTTTTAAACAGCTAAACCATAGGGTCCACAAAGGAGTTTGTGATTAAGCAATCGTACTCAAGTGACTATAGGGTAGTTATTTCTAAATCAGCAGCAGACGTTTGTTGTTTTTGAACAAAATTTGATCATAGTTTTTCAAATTCAGATATCTTATTTTTTCATGTTTTGCAGAGTTAACAGTGTTTCTTCCTGTGTCACATATAAGATCAGAAGGCACCTTGACATTCATTCAATCTCTAAGGGTATAAGATTAGCTGGTGGGAACAAACAGAAAGCTGATCTTTAAAAAAAGGGTCATGTTTGGCATTGTAGAGACGAACTGGTGGGGTAAAGCAACGTTTCAAGTTTGGATTTCAGCTACTGCAATTTTATGTCAGCTAAAAATGGGGCCCAGACTAATGTAGCAACATTTGCTGACCATGAAAATTTAGGAAGCAAAGTGCATTTAAGGGTGCAAATAGGACACCAAACGTCATCAACCATTTTTGCTGAAGTGTTGGCAAATTGTATATTGTGACAAGTGTGAGATTATAAATTATTTTAGACACAACTGGGGTGCCACAATGGCCCAGTTGTTACTACTGTTGCCTTGTGTTTGATTCCAGGCTAAGGTGACTGTCTGTCTGGAATGTGCACATTCCCCTCGTATCTGCATGGGTTTTCTCTGAGTGCACCAGTTTCCTCGCTCAGTTCAATGATATGCAGGTTCGGTGGATTGGCCATTCCATATTGCCCATACTGCCACGGAATGTAGAGACAGGGTGGATTAGTCATGGGAAATGGCATCTTGCACTCTGTAGGGATTCTATGATTCTGTAAAACAAAAAGCAGGCTATTGTTTGAGGGTGAGCATGTGGTAAACATTTGCAAATAATTTGTTGGTCCGTGCACAAGAATGAACAAAACTAAGCATGCAAGTGAATTTATAAAGAGGGATTTATTGGCATGAAACTAATGGATTATTGATACAATTGCATTTGAATCCTTCAGTCCTCAATTGGAATAATGTGCAAATTTTTTAGCTCCTCACCTTTGCTAGGATATACTTGCTCCTGAGACTATTCCATTAAATGATTGACATGAGAAATTACTCCGACTGAGAGCCCAAGCAAAAACATGTGGTTCAGAGTTCCCTTGTTGATGAAAGAAATAAAGAGTTAGAGTGAGAAGAAGCAAAGGGTTAGCAAGTTAATAATACAATCCACATACATTGTAGAAAGTTCAGAGCAATTGACAGCACAGAAATGATGCATAAACATATAAAGTAAGAGGATAGAATCACTGTTAACGTAAAAGTCATAAGTTTACCATCTGTATACAAAGAACCAAATAAAATGTAAAAGTTTAGGTGAGGCAGATCAGAGATCGAAATTGGGTTTTCTGCACTGAGGAAGAGGATGCAGGTGATTTTTCAAATTATTATGATATTTCAAACTTTAATTTGGAATGACATACTTTCAAAATTATATCGGTGTTAACTGAGCCATCAGGAAAATTAAAAATGTTAAGAAAAAAGTAATAAAAATGTCTGATGACATTTAAATTTTACAAGTCACTGTGATTGCATGGAATGCATCTGAGGTCACCAAAAGAATCATAGAATCCCTACAGTGTCATTCAGCCCGTACTGACCCTCCAAAGGTCATCCTCCCCAGACCCAGCTCCCCCACATTTACTGTGGCTCACCCACCTAGCCTGAATGTACCTGGACATATGGACAATTTGGCATGTCTAATTCACGCATCTTTGGATTGTGGGAAGTAACCAGACCACCCAGAGGAAACCCACATCAACACAGAGATAACATGCAAACTACACTCACAGTCACACAATGCGGGAATTGAACTTGAGTCACCATCACTGTGAGATAACAGTGCTAAACACTGTGCCACCCAGATCCACAAAAGCACAACAGGATAAATTTCGAAGGCATTAGCAATCAATGTCTAAACCTACTTAGTTATAAATAATGATGCAGGAGATAGGAGACTATCCAAATTATATTTCTGTTTAAAAAAAATTACCACAGAAAATACAATCCAGTTAGTTTAGGTTCTGTGATGAGGAATATTTTGGAGAACAAAACCTTGTCAAAAGTATGAATCAATTGGATAAAGGTGGATTAATTAGGAAAACATGGTGCAAATCACAGAATTGTTATTTTGCAGTGGTGGCTATTTGATCCATCATGCCTGCACCACTTCTTCTGCCTGGGGCCAATCTGCTCCTTCTTTCAACATCCCTACATACTATTTCAAACCAGTTAATCATCCAATGCCCTTTTCTGTGGTTCGTTTGCACCTGATTCCACCAGATTTCTGGGATGTGAATTCCGTATGGTAACACCTCACCGTGTGAAAAAGTGTTTTCACACATCTCTTCATTTGCACATCACATTAAATCTAGTTTTTTAAAATATATTTTGCTTGGAAACAGCTTCCACTGTATTCAACCCACTCAGAGCTTTGAAAGCCTCTATCAAATTTCCTCTTCTTCTTCTGTCAGAGAATAATCCCAATATCGGAGCAAATTACTGCAAATGCTGGAATATGTATGGAAAACAAAAAGTGCTGGAAATCACCGCAGGTCAGACAGCATCCGTGGAGAAAGGGTAAGCTCACGTTTTGAAACAAAATGACTCTTTATCTAGACTCAAAGCATGATCTTGCTTTCTCTCCATGGATGCTGCCTGACCCGATATGACTTCAAATAATTTTTTCATTTCAATAATCCCAACAACTTCAATTTGTGAAAGTTCTCATTCATGTAAATCACAGCTACACTCTCTCCAATGCATTTACATTTTTCGCATGCTTCAGCTGGACACAGTTCATCTGATAAAGTTGGCTCCTCTTTGACAATATTGAGTTTGGTCTTAATTAATAATATGGCAGACATGTGTAATGTGGCTACTGTGTTTGATGAGAGTCATTTGGAATTCCACAAAGATTGAGTTTCATTGTCAGGAATGTCTAAACCTCTGGAATAAAAAAAGAAATGCATGATCGCTCTTTGTGGGTATAACAAGTTAAACCAAAATTGATTTTCTATCCTTTGATAACATGAGTCACTTCTAGAATTTAAGCAACCAATTTTTTGGATGCGCACTCAGTGTGTTGTTAGGGAGAAAGTTCCAGGACTTTGTTCCAGGACTTACCCAGCAACACTGAAGTAACAACGATAGAGTTCAAACGTAAGATGTAATATGCAACGAGTGGAATTTGCACATAATGCCGTTCCCATGAGCCCACTGCCTTTGTCCTTTCAGATCGTGGAGATTGAGAGTCTGCAAATGTCTGTCAGAGGAAATGTGAAGACTTGTTGCAGTGAATCTTCTAGTTAGTCCACAATGAAAATGCTATGCTTCAACAATTGAGGAAGTGTATGACTTTAGTTGGCATAGTGGCTCAGTGGTTAGCACTACTGCCTCACAATGCCACGGGACCACGTTAGATTACAGCCTCGGGCGACTGTCTGTGTAGGAATTTGCACATTCTCCCTGTGTCTGCATGGGTTTCCTCTGGACGCTGTGGTTTCCTCTCACACTCCAAGGATGTGCAGCTTAGGCGTATTGACTATGTTATTTTGCTCGTTGTGTTCAGGGATATGTAGGTAGGCGCATTCGTCAGGGGAATTGTAGAGCAATAGGATAGGGGAATGGGTCTGGGTGGGATATTCTTCAGACGGTTGCTGTGGACTTGTTGCGCCAAATGGCATGTTTCCATACTGTAGGGGTTTTCTAATGCTATGAATGAGGCGTTCTTCAAGATGACTACTTTGTGTTTTATGGTATCAAGTTCCTGGTGCATTGTTCTTTTTTAGAATGTGAAGAGACTTTCATCAGACTTTTGTCTTGTGTAGCATAGACAGTTGTCGGGTTTTAAGGGTCCAAAATGGCATAATTTGCCAAAGAATACCTCGTTGTTGACCTGCCCTTGTCGTCACTATTCAGCTGCCTGCTCGAGTTCAGTGTCTGGTTATCAGCAACCTCTGGATTGTTGATAGGATGTAATTCAGTGATGGTAATGCCACTCAATGTCAAGTGGTAATGATTAGATAAACTCTTGTTGCAGACTGTAATTGTCTGACATTTGTGTTGCTTGTGAATGTCACAATAAATTCTATTGATCAGTACAGACCCGAATATCATCCAATTCTGTGCGTATAAGCACTGGCTCCTTCAGTAGCTGAAGAATTGCAAATAATGTTGAATATTATCATCGAGCCATAATTTTTGACCTGAAGATGGAAGCATCAGCTGAAGATGGTTGGGCCCATTGTTCTGTGGATTTTCTGTGGAAATGTTTTGGGACTAATATTGTTGACCTTCCATCACCATAAGCATGTATTAATCCCCTCCAACACACACCAGACCTGGTTATCACATACAGGTCATTCTGCCAAAACACGGATTTCATCAGTGCGAATTGGCTATTACCTGGTCATTGTGTTACGGATGTTCTTTGGACAATGCAAACTTTCTACTGAATGGATATAGCAATTTCCTATCGGCAATCTTCTATAGCGTGATTTTCTGTCGTGCCATGTTGCAGAGGAACTAAACTGTATCAATATAGTAAAACAACCTGTAGTCTGCCATTACACACTACCTATGTAAGCCACAAACAGTCTCCAATAACAGCTATTCACCCTCCCAGCGAGATCATTATCGAATCCTTTGTCTGTCCAACTGCTCCTTCTCTCTCTTTGGGCTCTGTCAGTACCTATTATTTACTCCTTACTCCCTCCCCCAATTCTATCTTCTGCATAGAAACCAACACTTTCCTAGCTACCATCAGTTCTGAGGAAGGATCACCATCTTGACTTGGAAATATATTGCATTCCTTCACTGTTGCTGGATCAAAATCCTTTTGAATTTACCATGAGAAAGGATGAATTCAAACCGGCCAGAAAAGGTGGTTAATGAAAATACAAGCACTAACATATTACAGAGTCCCCACCCCAAACTACAGATTCTACAGTCAATGCATATCGAACAGCAATTGCTCAAACCAACACCGTACAAGTCAAAAACGTATCCCTTCAATTGCAAGTTGAGCACAACCTCCCATCTCAAAGTCTTTGGTTGCTCACGGTGGACCCGACAAACCTTAAGAGTTCAGATACTGTCTTTTCCTGAACACCCTTATAACCGAGTTGCCCCCAGCATTCTCACCTCCCAGAATAGCATTTTCTCACACTAAGATACCATCCAACTCTCCTCGCAATCCTGATTTCCATCATAAGTTCACGCCCTATCATCCCCTTATTCCCTGATTACACAACCAAACTCTTTCTCTGATTGATGTCTGCTTCAATATCAAAAACTCAACTCCTCGCTTGAATCTCTGATGATCCCACCCACACAATCCTCCCAACAGCTCACAACTAGACCTCTGCCCTGAATCCCAAATTCCCACTTCAAACCTACATGACCTGAAATCCTTGCCAGGTTTGAAATTCCTTCAGACACTCTCTGCTGACTGACGACAGGAATGACATAGCCTTTGCTTCCAATCCCCTTCTCGTCAATCCCCGCTCCCACACCAGCCACTGAACCCAGACTCATTCAACTCACATGGACACTACATCCTGGTTTCCCAGATGATTCCAAACCACTGACACTCTCCCTGTCACCAATGTTCCAACTATTCAAAAACTCACATTAGAATGATCCACACAACCATCTCTCTGGCTCATTCACTGCCTTCTCTCTTTGACTGTTAATCACCAGGTCTCCACTGCGACTGGAATTAAACTGAATTCTCTGAATTCCAATGGCAGTCCTCCCAAATAGATCGCTCTATCAGCCTCCAAATCCTTCGCCTTAACAGCTTTCTGCCTGGTCCTAACCTTTTCTTCATTTACCTTCACCTTCAGTACCCCGCTCGGAAGAGCAATGCATCCTAAAAACATGAAACACACATTGCACACCAACCTTCTGCGTAATCATTGACCTGGATATTTTCTAGACTTGGTTGCAGTTGAGAGTTGCAGTTGAGAGAGATCAGGAATGGTTTATGCCCAAAACATAGATTCTCCTAATACTTGGATACTTACCTGACCTGCTGTGCTTCCCAGCACCACACTCTCGACGCTGATCTCCAACATCTGCAGTCCTCACTTTCTCCTGGATTTTGATTGCACTTGGAAATAGACTACTTCAGTATTTATCGTGAATCATGGAATAATGGACAGTGTGGAAACAAGTCATTTGTCTTAACAAGTCCACCCTGACACTTTGAAGAGTATCCCCACCAGACCCATTCTCCTACACCTATTACTCTATGTTAACCCTGACTAATGCGACTAAGCCTTAACGTCCATGAATGC
The DNA here is from genome assembly GCF_047496795.1 of Chiloscyllium punctatum. Lineage (NCBI taxonomy): Eukaryota > Metazoa > Chordata > Chondrichthyes > Orectolobiformes > Hemiscylliidae > Chiloscyllium > Chiloscyllium punctatum. The sequence goes on along the minus strand of NC_092764.1, from coordinate 66,782,057 downwards.
TATGGAGAATTTGGCATGTCCAATTCACCTAAACTGCACATCCTTGGACTGTAGGAGGAAGCCAGTGCACCTGGAGGTAATCCGTGCAAAGGAGGGGAGAATGTGCAAATTCCACACAGACAGTTCCCTGAGGCTGGAATTGAATCCGGGTCGCTGGTGCTCTGAGGCAGCAGAGCTAACCACTTTGCACGAATATGCTGGGCTCTTCCGTCATTGAGGAGGGTATATTTGTGCAGCATCTTCCTTCAGTGAGTTGTTTCTTTGTCCATTGCCATTCACAACCGAATGTGTCACGACTGCAGAGTTTTGACCTGATGCATTGGTAGTGGGATTGTTTAGCTCTATCACTTGCTGTTTATGCATTTTGATGAGTTGCAAATGTTGATAAACATTGTGCAGTCATCAGCAAGCATCTCCACTTCTGACCTGATGACAGAAGAAAGGTTGTTGATGAGTTAGCTGAGGTTGGTTCAGCGTAGGGCACTACCTAAGGAACGTCCTGCTGAGATGTTCCAGAGATATTATGACTGACTAACAACCACAAATATTTGCCTGTGTGCCATGCGTGACTCCAACCAGTGGAGAGATTACTCATTGATACCCACTGATTCCAATTTTGCTGGAGCTCATTGATACCACACTGAATCGAATCGAGGAATGTCACCCTCACCTCACCTCTCGAAGGCAGCTCTTTTTTCCAGGTTTGAACGAAGACATTAATGAGGTCAGGAGCTGAACGGTCCTGGTGGAACTCAAAATGTGTGTCTGTGAGCAGGTTATTGCTGAGTGTGTGATGTTTGATAGCATTGTTGATAACACCTTCCCTCACTTCCTTCCCTGATATTTGAGAATTGACGGACGAGGCAGTAAGAGATTGGGGTGGATTTGTCCTGCTTTATGTGTCCAGTACATAATCTGGGTAACTTCTCACATTGTCAGATGTCGATGCCAGGGGTGTAACTGTGCTGGAATAGTTTGGCTAGTGGAGTGGTATGTCCGGGCGCATGTCTTTGATACTATTGCTGGTGTGTTGTCAAAACCCAAAGACTTGGCAATATAGAATGCCTCCATTCACTTCTTGATACCATATGGAGTGAATTAATTTCACTGAAGACTGGCATCTGTGATGCTGGGGCGAAGATGGACAATATAATTGGGACTGCTAGTCGAAGATTATTATGAATTCATCAGCTGTATCTTTTGCACTAAATACTGGGCTCTTCATCATTGACGATGAGGAGAAATGAGGAGCATCCTCCTCCAGTGAGTTCTTTTATTGCCCATTGCCATTCACAACTGGATGCGTCATAACTGCTGTGCTTCGAACTGATCCGCAGATTATGAGATTGTTTAACTTGGTCTATCACTTGCTGTTTGGTAAGCAAGCAGTCCTGTTTAGTAGCTTCACTAGGTTGATATCTCGTTTTTATATATGCCTGGTGCTGCTTCTGGCATGCTCACCTTCACTTTTCATTGTACCAGGGTTGATCCCCTGTCATGATGGCAATGGGTGAGTGTGGGATTTGCTGGTCCATGTGGTTACAGATACTGATGCATCCACATTGAAACCCAGTCTTAAGTAGCTAGGTCTGTGTGAAGTAAATACCAATTAGTACAATAATGCCACACAACATAATGGAGGGCATGCTCAATGTGTAGGCATCAGCTTGTGTCCACAAAGACTGTGCTTTGGTTCCTTTTTACGGATACTGTTATGGACAAATGTATCTGTAGCTGGCAGATTAGTAAGAATGAGATCAAATATGTTTTCACCTCTTGTGGGTTCCCTCATTACCTGTCACAGACCGAGTCTAATTACTTGCAGGACTCCTTGTGGAGAACTTTGCCAAATAGCTGCACTTTAACAAGCATTCACAAAAGAAGTGTGTGCTGAAGGTAATGTATCAGTCAAAGTTCGTTTAGCATTAAATGTTCTGTCAGTAACAAGAAAGAATACACACATTATTAGTTATGGGAAGCTGACAAGTTCTGAAGGGAATATGTGATTGTGAACTTGTAATGTTTTGAGAAGTGGCATGTCCAAAGAAGTTTAGTAAAGTACTTTTATAACTTTTGAAAACCTGAAATACCCAATTGTAAAACAACTATTAACAAGAATTATCAATGTTTGAGTTTACGTAGGAATATTTTATTTCTCTTTTAGGAGTATCGTGTGAATATTGTATTTGCACAGTGAAAGGAAAGTAAATATTGAAAATGAATAGTTAAATCGAATATTTCAAAGGAAAGGAAAGTTGAGATGAAGCAAACCAATTCACAGCCTTGTGAGCTATGCGAATAATTGATCATGAAGTTTGAAGAGAATTGGATTGGATGATTTGGCAGTCATAAATAATATCAGGATTGAGTGTGGAGGATTCCCATGCCTCCCCCAAAGATTTGATATTTTTACCTGAAGAATAATAAAACATGCTTTTAATGATGAGACATTGACATACACTCCGTATAGAAATTGGCTTTAAAAATCACCAAAAGAGTAATGCAGACAAATGGAGAATTGGAAGAGCCAACAAGGTTATGCTGCAGCACTGTAAAGCCCTTATTAGATCACACTTGAAACATTGTACTCGGTTCTGGTCACCCCATTATACAAAGGAAATGTATCTTTAGAGAAGGTGCAGACGAATCTCAGATGGTCATGTATAAGACTATAGGTGGGTTGTGGAAGCCCGGGAAAATGGTGCACTGAGAACAACGTAGCTCTCAATGCTGGCAAAACCAAGTAACTTATTATTGACTTTCGGAAGGATGTTACTTATGTCGCCCTACACATTAACAGCACAGAGGTGAAACGAGTGGAGAGTGTCAAGCTCCTGGGAGTGGCCATCACCACCAAAGGCCCAAAAAACTCTCTTCTTCCTCAGGCAGCTGAGGAAATTTGGCATGAGAGAAAATACCCTTGCCAACTTTTATAAGTGCACCATCGAGAGCATTCTGTCTGGATGTATCACCACTTGGAATGGCAATTGTCCCTTTTAAGATCGGAGACAATTACAGAGCGTGGTGAACTTTGCCCGGACAATCACAAAGGCCAACCTTCTATCTAAAGAATACAGAAGTGATCTAAATATTGGTTTCTAACGAAGGTGGCAATGTTGAATTTATAGGATGTTTTCAGGGTAGAAGAACAATACAGTCCAGATGACGTTTGTTTTTGGGATGGTGGCTCAGTGGTTAGCACTACTGCCTCACAGGGTTAGATTCCAGTCTCGGGCGACTGCCTGTGTAAAGTTTGTACATGCTCCCCGTGTCTGCGTGGGTTACCGCTGGGAGCTCCCGTTTCCTCCCAAAGTGGCAAAGACACCCAGTTTAGGATAAATTGACCATGCTAAATTGCCCATAGTGTTTAGGGATGTGTCGGCTAGATGCATTAGTTACGGGAAATAGTGGGGACAGGTTAGAGTGGATACTCTTTGGAAGGTCGGTGTGGACTTGGTCGCCTGTTTCCTCACTATAGGGATTCTATTCTATATTGCCAATGAAACTGCAGATTTTCTGAGTCGTTGAGTGCTTTTGGTGGAAGCAAGATATTATTCTTTTATAAAATTAGACGTGTGAAGATTGAGCATTGACAGTGAAAACAATTTGATGTAATTTGTATTCCTCTTTTTAAAAAGTGTCCTGGTGGATGCAGCTCTCCACAAGCAGGCTGACTGTTTGAGTGCAAAGAGATCTTGACAGGAAACTGTAGACATTTAATTGATTTCCTTAAAGATGAGAGAGGGGACGCACTTATTAATGTGGCGGTTGACAAGCAATTATTTCCGGGTAGATAACAGGCTTGAAGGCTTTGCAAGGAAGAAACGACACGTTCAGTCAAAGATTTTCATCTTGCACCAATCAGAACAACTTGCAAAATCTCAATTTAGGCGAAAGTCAACATAAATTCAGGATGAAAGGAGAGTGTTTATTGGTTGATTTGTGATCACTGATTGGTATGTGTGTTGCCATGGGGTTGCCATGCCACTCACAAATACTGAATGACAGTTAACACCGAGGTTTCTGTAATTGGTAATCCAGGCGGATTGAGCAATCAGGGTCAATTAGTTGTCCTGAGAAATCCCCGTGTAAATGCACATGTTCTTTCTGTCTATAAGGAACAGGAATGGATCTGTATAGCTTTGAGTACACAGAAATGCATCACTGAGATTTATTGGCTGCTGAGTCACCCTTTAAGGTTTAGTATGGCATTGAAAGATTAATTAATTAGATGGAATAAACTTGAATCAGTTAACATGAAAAGTCATAGACAAAATGTCATAATCGATACTCTTGTAACAAAAAACTCCGCTGTTGGAAATCAATCGAAAATACACGTACATTTAAATCTGAATAGAGTGTCGGAATAATTATGACACGAACATGTTGTTCAATCGTGCTGTCTTCTTAAAACAATCCAAAAATGCAAATTATTATCGATTTTCATTGCGCATTCAATCCACCATGTCATTTAGGCAGTATGGCTGCCAGGAATAGATTAATCAGTGTATACAGCTCCATTGTCAGATTGCCCTCTTTTGATCTGAAACACAAAAGCATTTTGTATTATGAGCGCCTATTTTTAAGACAAAACACATCTGTTTAACTGATTTATATTCAAAGTAGTGAGAGCATCACAGACGTTAACATTTGCTTTGCTGAAGATGTCAAAATAATAACGATCCTTTGAGAGTCTAGAAAGATGAAAAAATGTTGACGCTCTGAAAATACAACCAGTTGCTCCAACTGACCTGTCGTTTCTCTGGGTCACTATAATTTTGCCCTGTATTTCAAAGTCTTTTTACAAGGTTAATATTTTATCTGCTTTCTGCAAATTTTTGGATAACGTATTGCAGATAAAGAGATGGACAAATTAAGAGTTTAGTCATTTCACCTTGCTACTTATTTAAAATCTTTGCAATGCCATTGAAGACTTCTCGCTTCGTAAAATAGATTTTGACCAAACTACCTCATCAAAAGATGAACACACCAGTATAATTTCCTTTTATCTTAACTTCTACGTAAATGCTAAAAACTTTGGACATTCTATCAGTTGCACAACCTTCGAATACTGTGTTTTTTAAAGAAAAGTAATCTATCCCTTCAATCTTCTCTGTTCTAATGAAACGGCAAGATTCCTGTGCTCTCTAATTTGGAACAGCCTGTGTTGACTGGGCTGTACAAAGTTAGAAATCACACAAAACCAGGTTATAGTCCACAGGTTTATTTGGAAGTACTAGCTTTCAGTGTTGTCACCTGATGAACAGGCAGGGCTCCTAAAGCTAGTGCTTCCAAATAAACCTGTTGGACGAGAACCTGGTGTTGTGTGATTTCTAACTTTGGGCTCTCGGATGTTGTTTGTGGAGAAGAATCTTCCTAATATCATACAAGTTAAAAGTTCCATTGCATATTTTCACTGCAGGGCCAAACCACACCAGAATCAATGGAAATGCAGACTGCAACTTTGGGAGCAATTAGAAACCAGAATCTGGGATCCGATGCTCCGCAGGAAGCGACATGCCAGTGGGAGCTCTTGGATGGAGCGCCAACCCAATTGAAAACCTGCTGTGACGCTCTGGTTCGTAACAGGAGGATAGAATAACACACCAGAAAGAGACATGTTTTGAAAGCCTGTTCCTCTCCATCCCAGTTTATTCGGCATATTACAGCAGCAGTTAATGTGAATTCTTGCCTAAAGTAATTACCCAACTACCCACGTCTCCTTGTATAATTAGTTTTAAATGAAAAATGCAGTATTGTGTGTCTTTAGAATTTAGTAATGATTGGTGATGTCTGAAACGGATTTTTTTTTTCTTAATATGGCTTTTCTCCAGAATCTTTCAACGGACGTTTGACTTTCCCTTTCTGTTCACAAACATCTGATGAAGGAGCAGCGCTCTGAAAGCTAGTGCTGTTGGACTATAACCTGGTGCTTCATAAATTTTAGCCTTTGTGTTGAGTTCTAGGCATGATTTGTGATTATTTTCAATCTTCGAAATTGAACGCTTCAGTTCATAATCTTGCTTTGTATTACGGATTTGTCGAAGTTTAAAGAATTCTTGCTGTGTTTACATAGATTGTGGGTGAACAGTAGGGCGCCGGGCGCGTTCGGCTCTCTTTACAATAGGACTAGAGCAAACTTCGGCGAAATTCGTTACCCGAAGTGCAAACGTACTTCAAATTTTGCAAAAATCTCTTTTCTTTCTTTGTTATTTTCTTCCTAAAACTCGTGAGAACAAAATATCCTGAAGGGAACTGTACCTTCTATTTGTTTCATAATCTCACCATGCCATTTGGAAAGTATACAGCAACATTTGATCTGAAAACTTTGTGCATAATGTGTCTTGCCACAAACATTCCACGAGTGAAAATAAAGCTATCGTTGTTATTTGAGTGTTCTTATTTCCAGTGACTGTTTGAAATGACATCATGCTATTTTACGATTATATTCTTAGGGTTATATTTGTTTTTAATGCATTTTAATATAACCAAATGTGAAATTTTAATTTGCATTGTGTTAATTTTGCTTAAGTGTTAATTTTCTTTAATTAGGTTTTACAAATATCAGCCGTACCTGCGCATAAACTGCATTTGTTTCCTTCTGGGACGTTCTCCCAGTTCTCCCCGACCCCGTCAAATCCAAGTCAACGTATATCACGTTCCCTGTCACTTCGTGTTTCGTCTGTAAATACCAACAATTGGGGCTGAAGTCAGACTTCTGAAATGCAGCTTGTGCATTGTTATTCTCCAACAATGGAGGTGGTCAGTTGGCTGTCAAATATCGTTTTACCCACACGTAATTATTCATTTGTCCCGCCAATCGATTTGCCAAAACCTTGCACATTTTAACATGAAAAATAAATAATTAAATATTGAAGTACCTGTTTCAATAGTTATCTAAAAGTCAGGTTTTGTCTATACGTAAAATTGGTTTAACTATTGCTTTCTGAGGTGCAGTTGTAGAAACTGTTGAGATAAGTGAAACCATGCAGAGGTTTCTAACAATTCCTGTGTAAAGTTTGTAATCCATTCTAACCTGTTCAAGTTCAATAGTCGCTAATATATCTTTCACATATATGGAGAAACTCAGATGCTTATAGCACTGGCTTCAAAAAGACTATTCATATAATAATAATATTTCATTTGGGAAATGAAGTCACTGATCAATTTAATTTAATACGACGGTGAAAAGCGGAGAAATCCCAGATATCTGAGAAAATATCTTTTTAAAGGGAAGCATTCAACCTCTGAGGTGAGCAGAAGCAGAATTAACTTTTCAGTTCGATGATCTTGTAAGATCATGACAAGCCCAAGTAACCTTGACTCCACTTCAGCACTTCCCGCCTTGCATAAAGATTCTCTTCCTGTTTACCAGTTTCTCCACATTTGTCACATTTGCTCAGACGATGTGGCGTTTAACTGCTTCTACTCCTTGTGCTTACTCTCCCCAAGGGATTTGCTATCATGGTATATCAAGCTCGGTCTGTCTTACAACACCCTCATACATTCCTTATTCATCATCGATGACCATTCTACAACATCCAGAATCCAACTGGGCTGAATGGTCGACTCCACTTTCTGCTGCTGTTCACCTCGCTCTATGTTGAGCTGTGATCAAATCGCTGGTTCAGAGTGGTGCTGGAAAAGCACAGCAGGTCAAGCAGCATCCGAGGAGCATGCAGCCTCACCTGCTGTGCTTTCCAGAACCACTCTAATTTAGACTCTGATCAAATCTCTGTCATTTCTGAGTGTCACAATATAACGTTATTTTCTAATATCAAATTTCAAGTCCGTCATCAAGTCCGTGTGTATATCTGTATTTGGACATTTTAGCAAAGGTCTTGCAAGGGTTTTCGAAGACCTTTGTGTGCCTTCATGCAACTTTACGCGCTGCTCAGGTGTCTGAAGTATGCGGGAAACTGCACAGAATGTAAGATCTTATAAGTTTATCATTCGTTAGTCCCAACTTGTCACTCCCATGAATGTGCTCCTGATTTGAATTCCTTTCTCTGGAAGAGTATGCTACCCGGTTGTCGTTCAATGGGTCTCCATTAAACCTGATCTACTTCATAGCGTTATTTTTTCACCTCTTCCCACCCTTCAGGCGGTATGACTAACTCACCGCTGTCTTTGTGCTTAACTCCATCATTTGAATGTTCCTCAGCCTTTCCCTGCAGCTACCATGTAGTGACACCACTACACACAATCTCCCCAGACTGTCCACTGTTAACATTCCACATAGGGACTATTTCCTCCACGACACCATGGTATACTTTTCAATCAAACCTGACATTTCCTCAATTGTCTGTGGAACCTTTCCAAAGCGGATAGAGAATTTGTCCTGTTTTCTCCTACATTTTTTAAAAATCCAATGTTTTAATATTCTACTCCGAGGATTTACTTTTTCAATTTACGAAATTGTAATGGTGGTTTAAAGATAGATTCACTTCAACTGGACAATAAAACACCTCTGGTCAGATTACACTCATTATCTTGCGCTTTGCCATTTAATTCTCTTTTCCAATCTCACCCTGACTGCTTTACCCATAGGTCACTGCAGCGTTGCAATGGTGTTCAATGCCAGTTCGAGGAATAGGATTGATTCCATGTTCTATAGCCATCAGAACTCAATACACTGTACTGGCTTCCCAAGCTTTGTAGCAACACTTACGCCGAAATTTTGTTCTGAACACTTCGTTTGTTCAGTTCGTTTTCTTTTTTCTGAGTCAATTTGGTCTTATTTCATTGGCTACACCTTCAAGCAGCATTCAGATGACGACTGTGCACAATTCAAACCTCATCAGCTTCCCTTTTTTGATTCTTTAATATTCAGATTACAATTGTTTCTTCCTTTAACTCATGAAACATTTTGATGTTTAACCTTATTCAATTCCGGATGTTTGCATTTATACTTCCAATCCCTTCAGTTTCGCTGGAACAAAAACAAACTCACATTTTGATTCTATTTTCTGGTAAAAAATGTCACTGCTATCATACATGAAGTCTTCCTCTGCACAGATATTCTCAGGCCTGTGTTTCCCCTTCCTCTATTTATTTTAGATTGACACATATTGTCTTTACCTGCGCATACACTGTGGTCTCATCTAAAGGTCGAGACTTCTTAGCTTCCCTGGGGTTAACGAAACCGAGAGTGGCGTATGTTAATCCCTCATTAGTTTTTGTACACCTGATAGAACATAGAACATAGAACATAGAAGAATACAGCGCAGTACAGGCCCTTCAGCCCTCGATGTTGCGCCGATCAAAGCCCACCTAACCTACACTAACCCACTATCCTCCATATACCTATCCAATGCCCGCTTAAATACCCATAAAGAGGGAGAGTCCACTACTGCTACTGGCAGGGCATTCCATGAACTTACGACTCGCTGAGTGAAGAACCTACCCCTAACATCAGTCCTATATCTACCCCCCCTTAATTTAAAGCTATGCCCCCTTGTAATAGCTGACTCCATACGTGGAAAAAGGTTCTCACTGTCAACCCTATCTAACCCCCTAATCATCTTGTACACCTCGATCAAATCACCCCTAAACCTTCTTTTCTCCAATGAAAACAACCCCAAGTGCCTCAGCCTTTCCTCATAGGATTTTCCTACCATACCAGGCAACATCCTGGTAAACTTCCTCTGCACCCGTTCCAGTGCCTCCACATCCTTCCTATAGTATGGCGACCAAAACTGCACACAATATTCCAGATGCGGCCGCACCAGAGTCTTATACAACTGCAGCATGACCTCAGGACTCCGGAACTCAATTCCTCTACCAATAAAAGCCAGTACGCCATATGCCTTCTTCACTGCACTATTTACCTGGGTGGCAACTTTCAGAGATCTGTGTACTTGGACACCAAGATCCCTCTGCTCTTCCACACTACCAAGTAGTCTACCATTAGCACAGTAATCCATCTTTTTATTACTCTTACCAAAGTGAATCACTTCACACTTAGCTACATTGAACTCCATTTGCCACCTTTCTGCCCAGCTCTGCAGCTTCTCTGAAAGAAACGAAGTATTAGTGTAGAGCACAATCCATCAACGTGTCTATTGTATGTTGCAATCCTGATGAAACACATCCTCGATTCACCGTGTTTCCAATTTGTACTACAGACTGATTATTATATGAAATCGGGGTGATTGGAACCCGGAGTGCAGGGAAGACGAAAGTAGAAGGTGAATGGAAGATCTGCTGAGACCTGATGGTGAATAGGGAGGGTGGAAATGAGGTTATACATATTGTCATTGCGTCGACTTAGTGGTCCTAGATTCTTGGCATGATACAGGGGAAAAGGGAAGAGGACAATGATAATAGGAGGGGTAGGGTGGTGGTAGGGGCAAGGTCACTGTGTGTACTGACATCATGTCAGCCCCAGATTTCATGTGTAGATACAAAGTGTGCCAATAGTGCCTGGGGGTGTAGTGGTGTCTTCCACACTCCAATTATTTCAAGGTATCGTGTTTCTTAGCACACTCCATATTCAGGTTAGAGGTTGTGTTCTCATCAAAACTATTCTGGAGCATTTTGCCAAAGTTCATGTTGTTGACATTACAAGATTTGACTCTATTCATTCATAAAATGCAATGTTTTTTCTGAATGTCACCTTTGAACTCTTTACACATTACCTTGATGTCCATTCATGTGATTCTGCAACATCTTAATTCACCCATTTAACGTTTTACCAACAAATAATGTATTGTAGATATATTTCTTAACCACAATATAAGTATTTCATTCTTTATTATTTGAGGAATAGAATTGTGTTGCTATATATTTTTGTGTCTCTTGTATGATTAGATCTACCCGATATACTTTCAACTCGGAGATGGAAGTATCTTTTTTTTTCAATGTGAGTCGTCCTCTCTTAATAATACTTATTGCTTATCAATATGTTTTACTTTAATTCCCATCACTGAAACATGTCGTTTAGTCCAACAGATTGGATTCTGAATCAATCTCCTTGATACATTTTCTCCTGTTACATTAAATCCCTTAGCCCTTTAATCTGAAGTGTTCCTCCAGAATTATTAAATGTATTCAAACAACGATGCTAATGTTTTAATTATAGCACAATCTTTCTTCTTTGTAATCTGGCTCCTTGCATTGAATGTCATTATTATACTTTCTCTGAATACCTTTTAACTGCAGACATTCAGGAAATTGAAGCAGTTTGAATATCTGGAAAAATATCGCGATGCTGTTTGAAATGTCAGTGTAAACACTTTTGCAATAGTTGCTGCCAGTGACCTACCTGCTCATTGCGCTGATTACACTCTTTTGGTTTTCTGCATGTACCTAAGTGTGAAATAGATCAGTTAGCAAGTACCTGAATTATATTGCAACGACATACTAAAATGCTACAACCAATAGCACAGTGGCATTTCCTCTGAATGGCCGAAGACTAATCAAGAAGTCTACGTAAACTTCTTCATCCATTCTGGTGGATTGTAAGCATCTGTGTTCAGAATAAATCTCATGATGTAGGTTGGTTATAATTTGACTCAACGAACAGGTTAAAATTTGAAATAATTTGCTGCATTCCGTGTAAAACATGAATGGCAGAGGTTAGCGCTGGTGCAATCCCGCATTGAGAAGTTACAGCGGGGCGGATGGCGTTGGGCAGAGTACTGAACTGTTAGTTCACGCAGAAATCCAGTCCGACTGGAGAGAAAGCAAGTAATTCGACTGTTAGTCATATCGGGTGCCGTTTTTGGTGGCTCTGTGCCCCTTTATATTCTACTACCCAGACAATAAAGGGACACCGATCACATGCGGGCATTTGGGATTCGTTTTCAATGGCATCACCGTCACAGACTTGGTAGATCGAATGGCCTGTTCCTGTACTATGTTGTTTATATGTTCTATGTTTTCATTTGAGTGTGTCCACCAGTTGGAGATATCAATAACTGACACAGTGTTATTAAATTGAAGACACCATGTGGGACAGGCGACGCAGGAGCTGTTTGACAGTTTCTCAGTGCGGCATTGCATCTGAGGTAATCCTCAATACTCGGTAGTGTTTATGGAATCTGATTCTTACCGATTCGCCTGAGTGCGTACACCACACCGAGGAATAATATCAATCCACCTCCCAAACAACCGAAAATCTTTGGGTAAAGGTTATCATTGGAATCTGCGTGATTATCTGTGAGGACAGGTGTAATTTCAGTTTGTTGGCATCATTACAGAATAATAATGAATATCAAATTATTACAGCTATCACACTTTTTAAATTTAATTTGGGCAGAATAATTCCAATGACGTTTGAGCTTGATACATATGAGACACTGAAATATTTTATCTGATGACTCTGGTTAACATACAAAGTCAACACAATAAAACAATTGGTGTTTTAACAATCCATTGCTAACAGGGGATTTTAGTATGATTATTAAGACTTTAAATTGCAGCCTCCCCTTTTGTTTGTGCCATCCAATCCGTTTGAGGAAAGCTTTGCCTCTAGTAAGAACTGTGGGTCTGAAATTTATTGAAAAAAAACTGTTCGAAATATTCAGCAAACCTGGAGCAACTGTCTAGGAAGAAACGTTTAAGGAGTAAATCCATTACATTGCGCAATATTTTTAAAAAGTTCCTTTATCTCAGTCTATTTTATATAGTTTATATTTAAATGTTTGCATGAAATATCCAAACTGGACAGGCAGAGAGAGCTGGGAATAGTTGGTATCAGCAAGACTGCGTGCCACTATAATTTGGAAATTCATGGGCAGGTCCTGCATTCCGAAAAATTACTAAGTCATATTTCAAATGGATACCCTCCACTGCTTACGTGTAGGACAAAAAAGAGGTTATATTTGTCGAAGGTGAATCCGTTGACTTGTTGACAAAATTGTTGAATGTCTTCAACCCAGTGTTCTCGAAACTTAAACTGTTGCATTAATGAACTCACTTCCATCTCTGTGGTGGAAGTATTGTCGGCAGCTGGCAATTGATAAAATGCACCATCAACAGTGACTCCTTTAATGGTTGAATGCAGAAAAACGTGGAAAGCATTCCGTTTTGAGGTCATTTATCTTTCATCTCACAGAAATACCGGCAATAGGTTCGCCATTTTTGTTTTAAATCGTCGCCCACTCTCTTAATTTCAACAGCTTTATTCTGACAGTCACAGCACCGTCCATATCTTGGCTTATTATTGAATCGAGTAACAACTGCCCCATAAGCGCTGTGACAATGAAAGCAGGCAATGTATTGCGAATACCACAGCAAGAAGATCAGTTCCACACTTCTCAAATCCTGACCTCTGATTGTGCTGAATAGTTAACAAATATGATTAAACACTCTTCATTTGTCAGGATGAGAATCAGCACTACGGAACACCTGCAATTCAGCCAGGACGATTGAACAGCAGCTCACCGATCACCTTCAACATTAACACTCATTAGATTCAGCAAATGCGTGCTGAGCAGAATTGGACTATTCAATCCTTCATCACCTGTCTGCCATTCAATTATACCACGGCTGATCAATTTTTGGACTCAACCCAGTATTCCAATCTGTCCTCGATAGGCCTGACAGCATTGTCTATCGGAAAGCTAATGAACTGCACGTGAGATCAATTAAATGAGACAATATCAGCGATATTCCGGGAAATTAATTCTACACATTAATTACAGGAGAACAAAGTTGCCCTCAAAAAAATTTAAAACCTCAAGTTATCAAACGGTATACCCTTGATTTTGTCTCTCCTGAAAGTGAAAATCGATCAAGTCTAATTTTGCATGTTTCATTCTGATCAATTCTTCTTGTTCTGGAAGAGATAATTCTTTACCCTTTCCTCGTTTGATAATCAGGAATTAGTTGATTGCCCATTACCTGAACTGATTATAACGCAATAAAGTACTTTTTCCACTCAAGAGACTAAAATTCGAGATATGGTTTCACAAAAGCTCCGTCTAAATATAGAAAAATTACTAGCGCTGCCGACCACTCCTCCCACTGCTATCCCCGCAAATAACGGCACGGCGCGACCTATTTTCATACTCCAGTCACCTTTCTATTAATGCCTCAATTCCCTTTGTCTTCCTAAGACTTCCCTTGCCATGGAAGCACATTAGACAGTAGTGAGCACAATCTACATTTGGCATTGTAGAAACTCACTTGATCTGGTTCAACAGCACCGTTCAAATACAAGGGAAGCGTGTACATTCCGTCCAAATGTGTCTCCAACTCACACATTATTACGACTGGGTTCTGATCGCTGTTTAATCATCATTGTAGAGTTAGAATACTCAACCTTCTTTTCCGAACAAAACTCCGGGTAAGGGGTGAAGACAGAACCTGAGCCAAACAACTCAATGAAAAGGGAAATTAATTAAGGAGAAATTCAGATCTAGGAACCAACGTAGCCAGTCCAGGGAATAATGAGGAAGATTGAAATGGAAAATAGTGAACTGGGAATAACCTTTCTGAATGGGGAGTTGATCCTGATAATGCTGACAGTACACTAAACAGTTCCATGACAGGGAAAGCCAGACGCCTACATCTGAAGCATCTGAATAAGCCATTACTTTGTATCGAGTCATTCTTTACACAGAGAGTAGTAAGGGGATGGAATGCTTTGCCTGCAACGGTAGTAGATTCGCCAACTTTAAGTACATTAAAGTCGTCATTGAAAAAGCATATGGACGTACATGGAATAGTGAACGTTAGATGGGCTTCAGATTGGTATGACAGGTCTGCGCAACATCGAGGCCGAAGGGCCTATACTGCGCTGTAATTTTCTATGTTCTATGTAAAATAGTTTTCATACCAAACGCTGTAATGTCTACGTAATCATATCTTTTTGTCCGAATTGGATTCAGGCACTTTCTAGTCGCATGTTTTTTCAAGTGGACATTTAGTGTCACTGAATTGCTTAGAATGAGTCCCTCCCACTGCCACATCTAAACGTAGATTTTAAGATAATGCAATTAAGAAGTAGAGAAAAAGCTGGCATGATAAGGGTATTATCAAACTTCTAGTATCGCCAGCTCCCCACAGCCACCAAAAAACACTTTAAATTTATCGCTAGAAGGGTACAAAATGTGCTCTGGGTGGGGGATTTCAATGTTCACCACCAAGAGTGGCTCGGCAGCAGTACCACTGATCAAGCTGGTCTGCAGGAGGAGGGGAGGGAACCAATAAGAGAGAAAAATCATATGTAACCTCATCCTTACCAATCTGCCAGCAACAGGTGCACCTGCTCATGATAGGATCGGTGAGTGACCATCGCATCGTCCTTGTGAAGGTGAAGTCCCACCTTCAGAATGAGAATAATGTCTATCCTGTTGTGTGGCACTATCACCGTGCAAAATCAGGCAGACTTCAAACAGATCTAGCAACTCAGTACTGGGCATATGTGAGGCACTTTGGGTTAGCAACCAGCATTAGAACTGTATTCCAGCTCTGTAACTCCATGGACTGGCATATCCCCTACTCAATCAGGTCAAAGGATCAACGCTACTTCAATCCAGAGTGCAGGAGTAGCAGAAACAGACATATCTGAAAATGAGGTGTCAACCTGGTGAAACCACCAAACAGGCGTATTTGCATGTCAAACAGCATAAAGCAGCTAGTGATAAACAGCGGGACGGTACGGTGGCACAGTGGTTAGCACTGCTGCCTCACAGCGCCAGAGACCCGGGTTCAATTCCCGCCTCAGGCGATTGACTGTGTGGAGTTTGCACGTTCTCCCCGTGTCTGCGTGGGTTTCCTCCGGGTGCTCCGGTTTCCTCCCACAGTCCAAAGATGTGCAGATCAGGTGAATTGGCCATGCTAAATTGCCCGTAGTGTTAGGTAAGGGGTAGATGTAGATGTAGATGTAGATGTAGGGGTAAGGGTGGGTTACGCTTCGGCAGGGCGGTGTGGACCTGTTGGGCCGAAGGGCCTGTTTCCACACTGTAAGTAATCTAATCTAAAAAAAAAAGCACTAAACAATCCCACAACCAACGGATCAGACCTAAGCTCTGCAGTCATGCCACACCAAGTTATAAATAGTGACAGCTGATTAAACAACTGACTGGAGAGGAGGCTCTACAAATATCCCTATCCTCACGACTGGAATGGGCCAAGCATGATCAGTGCAAAACATTAGGCTCAAGCTTTCGCAGCAATCTTTAGCCAAAATTGTGAGTGGATGATCCATGTTGGCCTCCTCCGGTGGTCCTCAGCATCACAGATACCAGTCTTCACTCAATTCGATTAACTCCACGTGACATTAAGAAATGGTTGGAGGCACTGGACATTGCAAAGGCAACAGGATCCTGATGACATTCTGGCAATAGCACCAAAGACGTGTACTCCAGAACGTGCTACTCCCCCAGCCAAGCTGACCCAGCACAGTTTCCAACACTGGTATCTATCTGACAATGTGGACAATTTCCCAAATATATCCTATAGATAAACAGAAAAAAATCCAACCAGGACAAGTACCGTTACATCAGTCTATTCTTGATCATCAGTAAAATGATGGACGGTGTCATCAACAGGGTAAAAACAATGACTGCAGATGCTGAAAATCAAATACTGGATTAGTGGTGCTGGAAGAGCACAGCAGTTCAGGCAGCATCCAACGAGCAGCGAAATCAACGTTTCGGGCAAAAGCCCTTCATCAGGAATAAAGCAGGCTTCATCAACATAAAGTGTCATCAACAGTGCTATCAAGCAGCATCTGCTCACAATAACCTGCTCAATGATACTCAGTCTGGGTTTTTCCAGGGCCACTCAGTCCCTGATCTCATTACAGCCGAGGTCCAGACATGGAAAAAAGAACAGAATTCCAGGAATGAGGTGAGGGTGATAGCCCTTAACAGCAAGGCTGAAGCAAAAATATTCATTTAGTATCTCCCCCATTTTCTGTGACTCCACACAAAGGCCACTTTGCTGATCTTTGAGGGGCCCTATTCTCTCCCTAGTTACCCTTTTGTCCTTAATATATTTGTAAATACCCTTTGTGTTTTCCTAATTCTATTCGCCAAAGCTACCGCATGTCCCCCATTTTGCCTTCCAGATTTCCCTCTTAAGTATACTCCTACTTTCTTTAAACCCTTCTAAGGATTCATTCGATTTATCCTGTCTATACCTGACATATGCTTCCTTCTTTTTTCTTAACCAAACCCTAAATTTCTTTAGTCATTCAGCATTCCCTATACCTACCAGCTTTCTCTTTCACCCTGACAAGAATTTACTTTCTCTGGATTCTTGTTATCTAATTTCTGAAGGCTTCCCGTTTACAGCCGTCCATTTACCTGCTAACATCTGCCTCCAATCAGCTTTCGAAAGTTCTTGCCTCATACTGTCAAAATTGGCCTTTCTCCAATTTAGAACTTAAACTTTTAGATCGGGTCTATTCTTTTCCATCACTTTTTAAAAACGAATAGAATTATGGTCTTTGGCCCCAAAGTACTCCCCCACTGACACCTCAGTCACCTGCCCTGTCTTATTTCCCAAGAGTAGGTCAAGTTTTGCACCTTCTCAATAGGTACATCCACATACTAAATCAGAAAATTGTTTTGTACACACTTAACAAATTCTTCTCCATCTAAACCTTTAACACTATGGTAGTCCCAGTCGTTGTTTGGAAAGTTAAAATCCCCTACAATAACTACACTATTATTTTTTAAAGTTAGCTGGGATCTCCTTTAAAGTTTGTTTCTCCATTTCACTCTGACTATTTCCGGGTCTATAATACAATCCCAATAAGTTGGTTATCCCTTTCTTATTTCTCAGTTCCACCCAAATAACTTCCCTGGATATATTTCTGGGAATATCCTCCCTCATCATAGCTGTCATGATATCCCCTTATCAAAAATACTACTCCCCCTTCTCTCTTGCCTACCTTTCTATTCTTCCTGTAGTATTTGTATCCTGGAACATTAAGCTGCCAGGCCTGCCCATCCCTGAGCCATGTTTCTGAAATTACTATGATATCTTAGTCCCATGTTCCTAACTTGATCGATCCTGTCTATACCTGACATATTCTTCCTTCTTTTTCTTAACCAAACCCTGAAATTCTTTAGTCATTCAACATGCCTATACCGACTTGTCCTTAAATTGTTAGGCCCCATAAATTGAAATAAATGCAATTTAATTTATTAGTCCTGCCCTGACTGTTTGACTCACATCTGTTCTCAGCTGCACCCATCTGAGATCCATCTCTTTCCTTACTATCTCCCTTGGTACCACCCTCCCACCTTACTAGTCTAAATCCACCCAAGCAGTTCTAGCAAATTTCCCTGCCAGTATATTAGCCCCCCTTTCAATTTAGGTGAAATCGGTCCTTCTTGAACATGTCACTTCTACCCCAAAAGAGGTTGCAATGATCCAAAAAAGTGAATTCTTCTCCCATCCACCAGCACCTCAGCCATGCATTCATCTGCTCTATCCCCCTATTCCTGTCCTCAATAGCTTGTATCACTGGGAGTAATCCAGATATTACCACCCTTAAGGACCTCATTTATAAAGTTCCACCGAACTTTTTGTAATCTCCCC